>NC_034591.1:133669557-133683002 GCF_900095145.1 Mus pahari | reverse complement strand
AAAAAGAAAACTTTTTAAATTTTATATTATTTGAAATTTTGTTTTGGGGGAGGGGGTTGGGTTAGCTTGGCCAAGCCATTGGCTGTGAGAATTCTTTGCAGTCTGTGGGCTAGTGGTGTGCTGATCTTTCAAGTGTCCCCACCCAATTGCCATGTTCAGGTGGTTTCTTCTCGACCTGTTAGGTGGGCACCCTGCAGATTCCTGGCTTGTTTGTACTCTCCTCCGACAGGAGAAAGAGAACCCGGTAGTGCAACTGTTTTGATACTGAATATTGACAAATGACATTTTGAAATAAAGAACCAGTCCCTCCAAAAAAAGAAAAAGAGCTTTGTGAAGTTACTTCTTTTGAAAATCCCAGCCATGCAAGGGAGGCTAGTGGGAATATAGGCCAGCTGTCTAGGCTCAGGTTTAAACAAGTTCCTATCTGTTACTGGTAATACCTACTCCTGGTATCTCAGCTGAACAGATAATCAGGGCAAGTGACATTAGACACAATCAAAACTTTAATAAGAAATTTACTAGTATTTAGTGTAGTGGGTATTATATATCAAGAGGAAGGCATGAAATGTAAATAAAGTAAATACCAAAGTGTAAGTGTAGAAGAAAATGGACATGTGGGTTATTTCCAGATGACTTCTGACTGCTGTTATTTTAGAATTTTTCCTTTTTTCTTTTCTACCTCCTTCCTTTTCTTTTCATTCTTTATGAGACAAAGTCTTATTATATAGCTCAGGCCTGGTCCTGAACTTACTAACCCAGCCTGGCTTCAGAGTTAAGCTTCAGGCTCCTAAGTACTGGGTATCACAAGTATGTATCACAATGCCCAGATAGATGACAGTATTATAACAGCTAATGTTTATGTACCCTTTACTGTGTGAGTGGTTCTATTTTATTCTATTCTGCCTGACACCCCCCCCCCCAGAACACATCTGTGCTGATGTTGTATCTGGTGCATTGACCAAACTGGGGCCTAGGCAGTGTGCCCCATAGGTATACCAAGGCACTACACAGACTGCCTCTGTTGTGTTAGTTTATCTGTTAATGAGGATCTGTTTTGCCAAGCACTGTACTTCACCGAGAACCGCAGCACCCATAGCCTTACTCACACAGATTCTTACTCTGGAAGAAAACAGAATAAAGTCAGATAATAGACATGATTAAAACAAACCAAGTTGTAAAAACTGATGAGGTGATTTCTGTGCTGTGTTCAGTCAAAAAGGCATTTCAGAGATGAGGCAGTTTATAGGCATCGAACAGCTGGGAGGAAGCAGCTAAGCAGGGACTGGGTCTCCTCTGGTGCTCTGAGCACAGCTGGCAGAGGAGGGGCAAATGGAGGGGCAAATGCTGGCCCAGATCACACAGAAGGAGTTTGCATTGTATGCTACCTGTGCTAGCATTAAGAGAGAAGAAAGACTGTGTATCTCTGACAGGAAGTAGCTAGTAGGGCTTTAGCAATGGTGGAAGAGGGGGTGTGGTTATAGCTTGGCAAAGGTGTTAATTGCATAGAAATAGAGATTTTTGGACACAGAACTGATATCTTGAGTTTGGAGGAGATATGGAGAGAAAGGAAAAGAAAGAAGTGGAAATAGGAAAGGTCAGGGGTCTGGTATAGCCATGGTAGATGTGTGTTACTAAATACAATGTATATTCCCCTGGTATTCCTGGGGATGGGAGTGTGGGGGCTTAGATATTTAGGTTGTGGTTAGTGTCTTAGCTAGGATTTTATTGCTGTGAAGAGACACCATGACCAAGGCAATTATTATAAAAACTTTTCATTGGGACTGGCTTACATTTAGAGGTTCAGTCCATTATCATTATGGTAGAAAACATGGCATTGTACAGGCCAACTTGGTGCTGGAGGAGCTGAGAGTTCTACATCTTGATCCAAAGGCAGCAGGGAGACTATCACACTGGGCATAGAATATTTTATCACACATGAAAATTATATGAAGTTGAAATTCTAGTGACCATAATAAAGCTTACAGGGGCACAGCCTGCTCCTTTAATTATTTATTGTCAGTGACTGTTTTTACAGTACAAGAATTGTGACAGACTGAATGTTTCTTTCAGCCTAAAATATTTATTCCACAGCTTTCTGCAAGACAAGTTAGTGGACTGTGGCTACAGTACTTCTCCTTGAGTCTTAGCTGGTCTCTAACAAGTCAGAATCGTCTTACCGTCGTGTCTTTCCCCACACTGGACTCAGTGCCCCAGAAGCAACTGGCTGCTTTGCTGTGTGCTCACCTCCTGTGTCTCCTGTCTCTGCAGTGTCCTCCCATAGCATCCCAGCCTGGTGAAGGATGACTGTCTCCCAGGCCCCAGGGAGGTCAACCACAGTCCTGCTCCACAGCATGTGGCCTTAGCTGCCCAGGCCTGGGCTCCTGAGCTGCCTTGGGGCCTTGCTCCTACCTTCTTCCTGCCCTCTGGCCTTGGAACCGCGCTGATCACACCTGCCCCTTCCCTTCCAGAAGCCTTCGCTTTCTGCTGACATGGTTTTCTGTTTCTCTTGGGAAAGATAAACAACTGGTTCTTCATTTTCCTCTCAAGAGCTGTCTTCCTTACTGCCCTAGGCTCTGTGCATTCCCAGTGAAGGAACTGCCCCACTTCCTGGGACCCACCTGTCCTTCTGTGGTAACAAAGCTGACCACTCCCTTAACAAGGACTCCTTCATCACCCTTCCTCACACTGATCCTAACAGATCTAATCTAACCCTCTTTTATGTCACCCTGGGGCCTCACTTACTGTCCTTTTGCCACAGTCTGTCCCCTCGGTGTTGAACACTCTCAGCCGAGATCTGTGCTTGCTCTTTTCCTGGCTTGCCGTGCTATCTTCCAAATACTTGCATAGCTTCTCTCATTTCATTCAGTCCCTGCTCAGTTTACGTCCGCAAAGAAGTGTTGTGTAAGCCACTGTAAACAGTTGTGCCCTCTGCTGTCATGCTTCCCACTTGTGTTGGCATGTGGCATGGCCTTTTTGAAATGAAGATTTATTAGTTTGCTAGTATCCTACACATCCTTGGTTTTGTGTTTCTCTACTTGGACTTCAACAGCAACAAGTTTATTTTAATATTGGTTTTCCTCACATAGGGAAAGGATTTGGTAGTTCTAAGGGTGTCTTCGCCAGTTGTTTGCAAACTTTCTGTAAAGAGCCAGTGGGAGATATTTTAGGCTTTCCAGGCCAAATAGTCCAGTTGTAATCTCACAGTTCTCTCCCCCTGTACTGTGAAAGCCCACATATGTCTTTGTCATGATAAATTATTTACAAAGCAGGTGGCGGGCTAGAGTTAGCCTGGAACTGTAGCTTGTCAACCCCTTGCTTATACCACATAAACAGAACAAGTTGTCTTTTCTACAATCTCTCATAGAATAGGAGGATCTTCGGGTTTTATGTGCCCAACAACCCTCTCTTTTTAGCTTATTGGTTTGAATTCTGTCTTAATACCTGTTAATGAACACCTTACACTAACTGGGGTAAAACTATCTCATGGTTGCAAAGTATTATATCCTATTGAAAAGCTATAGATGACAAGGGTTTCCTAAAAGCTTATAAGCTTTATAGGACTAAATAATAGAAAACTATACTGAGGAAGCCGGGAAATGGGTTGCTGGTAAACACCCAAATAAGGTGTGTGTGTTGCAGAGAGTCTCTTATAAGTATCACCTGTCAATAAAAAAGCCTATGGCCAGTGGACTGAGGCAGGGAATTGGGGGTGGGACACTGGCAGGAAGAAAGAGAATTCTGGGAAACAGTGAGAAAATAAAAGGGGATGCAGGAGAAATGTAGGAGAGACGCTGAGAGAGATGCTGGGGGAGATGCTATGGAAGATGTTAAGGAAGAAGCAGGCTGTGACTGAGAAGAGGTAACTAACTATGTGGAAGACAGAAGTTTTGAGAGATTAAATAAGTTATGAGCTAGTCAGGGAATGAGCCAAAGCTCTGACCAAGGCATTTATTAATAAATAGTCTCAGAGTCATCATTCTGAGAGCAGGGGCTCGAAGAGGAAAAATGGATTTTTTTTTTTTTACACTGTGTAGAGGTGGTTGTTGTAAATTATGACACACACATCCACAATTAACTTTTGTCCTCCCATCATGAGCCCATTGAAGTCAGAACCATCCTTTTTTGTTATTAGTAACCCCAGCTTCAAAGCAGTACAGGGCTTGAGTTCAAGTGTTAAAAATCTTGTGCTCATGCAGATTAGGATATTTGCTTGTTTTGTAAGGACATCACAGCATATGATCCTTTAAATAAATGACAGGAAAATTTTTTGTGAAGTAGTTGTTTAATTATTGATTAAACTTCTAGTTATTAAAAATTAAATTGAATTTTTTCTTCTTTACCATAAGGTTCATAAAAAGGACTCTGGTTTTTGGAGAGACTTTGGCTTTGGGATGACCTGTCAATATCAATCGGATTTCCTGAGTGTCGGTGGGTATACACTACATCCAAGGGTAGAACTTGATGTCTTTATTCTAGGCCTTATGGCATTTTCCCGAAAGGTATCAGAATTGAGTGCCTTTAGTTAAATTTTAGGGATGTATAGCTAAAATATGAAAGGCAAAGCAAAGCTCATAGTTAATGTCTTAGATTGTAAAAATGAGGTTGTAAAGGTAAAAACTGAATTTACTAGTTTCTTTAAAAGCAAGCAAACAAGAAAGAAGTCGTTGGCTGGCATGTTGCTTTGTTTACAGTTGTTTGCAGTACTCTTCCAGAGCTTTCTAAAACATTACAGGTTGTCGTAGGTGTTACAGCCACAAGTAATCTTGGAGTATCTAGTTAAAGGTGTTCTCTTTTCATTTAAAGATGAAGCCCTTTTTAGTTTTCTGTTTGAGTACTATGCAGAAGCCCAGTATGAAGACAAGGGGGAGGGGCCCCTCTGAAGTTGGAGCTAGAAACTGAGCACCACTAAGGCCAAAGAAGTCAGAGGTCTGGGCTTGTCTCCCTCTCCTCCTCCTCAGTTGTACTCACGAGAAGTGCCAAAGAGTAGCTTTGTAAAGAGGAGAATTCTATAACTGCAGGTTAGTTAGTGTCTCCATTTCCATGACATAATAGAAACCATAGCATCCAGTTTTGATATTCTTAACCCATATGAAATTCACTTTTATAATTACCATTTGTCTTCAAGTCCCTCAACTCTTGTCCTTTGTCATTATAAAACCTGAATGATGGAAAAGCAAGAAGTAATGATGAAACAAATGCCATTTCCCTGATTTTTTACATATTAAAATAGTATTTACTGTCTTTCAAAAATAGATTTTTTGTATATTGTAACAATATTGTGACTGTTTTGAGTAGTCTATTGACTTACAGATCACATGTAAAGTTTAGCAACTTGAAATGTACAGTTGCCTAAATTGACTAGCTGTCACCAATAACTTTACACTATTATCACCTTAAACCCCATGCCCATCAGCTGTTATTCTTCTTTATTTTCCATCATCTCCTTCACTCCCAGACTCACTGACCTGCTTCCTATTGGTTTGCCCCTTCTGAGCACTTGCATATTACAGTCTGGCATCCATGGCCTTTCAGTACTGCTTTCTTCCACTCACTGTGGTGTTTTCAGGGTTCAATGCTTAGCCTTAGATGTGTGCCATTATTACGTACCTCATTCATTTTTAGAGCCAAATAATGTACCACTGTATGGTTAGAACATACGTTTTCTATCTGTAGATAGATATTTTGGTTATGTTTTTAGGCTATTAGGAGAATTTCTGCTATGAAGATTTAAATATTTGTGTCTATGCTTTTGTGTAGACATAAATTTTTTCATTTTTTTCCTATAGTAAAATTGATACTATACAGTGTGATGGTTCCTCTTAAATATCATACTTGAAGGGATTTTGAATCCCAAAGGAAACAAAACTCTTGAGCCACACCAACCATGGGCTGGCATCCTGAACTGAATTTAAAACACACACACACACAAACACACACACACACACACACACACACACACACGATTCATCACTGTCTGTTCTTGACTATGAATAAAATGTGACCAATGGCCTCACACTACTGTGGCCATGCCGTTCCTGCTGTGAGGTGCCCTCAGACTGTGAGCCAGAGTAATCTTTCCTTAAATCGCTTCAGGCTGGGTATTAGTCCCAGCAAGAAGGAAATAATGCATCAGGTTGGCTGTGCTGAACCTTTTCAGAAACTGCCATGGCACCTTCAAAAGCACTGCACCCTTTACATTTTCTCAGCAGTGCATGGGAGTTCTAACGTTTCTACATTCTCAGTAGTTTGTATTGTTATCTTTTTTAAAGCTTAATTAATGTATGTATTTTATGTATGAGTATGCTATCTACCTGCCGGAATCAGACATCAGATCCCATTACGGATGGTTGTGAGCCACCATGTGGTTGCTGGGATTTGAACTCCGGACCTCTGGAAGAGTAGCTAGTGCTCTTAACCACTGAGCCGTTTCTCAGTCTCACTTTTTTGTTTTTTGTTGTTGTTTTACTATTATTTCAACTGTTAGAGTGTGTATGAAGTAGTGTCTTGTTGGGGGTTTTGCTATTATGTTGTTTGTTTAGGTCTCAGTGCTTTAGTAAACCTGTGGCCTGTACTGTGAAGTTGGTGCATCTGTCTTCCCTCTGCTTTTTCTGGGAATGGAAGCTAGAGGGAGAATGGAGTTGGTATTGCCTTACTTCAGGCTCTGACTTAAAACAACAACAACAAAATCCCTCAACAGATTGGGTTCTGATTAAATAGTTTCTCCTGATGTCAGGCCTTATAAAAACTGAATTCTCTGCCCATAGAGGTGTTACAGGTGTGGCTGCTGTGTCACATGTGTATCAGTAGGTGGCAGAGAGGAGAGAGGCTATGACTATGCTCAGTGTTCTGACCTACGAACATCTGAATGATTAGTAGCTTAATACTCCCTGTAAAAAGCAAGCCTGAGAACCACCAGTCTGGTGCCAGGCAGTCCCAGATGGGCTGCCAGGATGGGGAGCAAGCCAGAAACTAGAGGAACCCCATCTAGGACCACAGGTCCTGGGTGGGTGTGTGCCTGAGATAAGTGACCTTCACAAGAAGCTGCTCAGGCAGGCTGGGTGAGAAGCAAGCCTGGATGGCCACCATGCTGGTGCCATGGAGCCCGGTCAGAAAGCTAACCTGAGGTGACTACCAGTTTGATGCTGTGCAGGCCCAGGGGCATAGACCATGCCTGAAATGACCCGTGCCCAGTGCCCTAATGCACGATCTGCCATAGCACTCCTGAGACCACTCATGAGACAACCCTAGACACTCAGAGACACCAGGTGCCACTACCAGGAGCAAGTAAGTGGTACAGAAATGAAAGAGAGAGAAACAGAAGGCTGTGTGCACAGTGAAGAGAGGCAGGACTGGGGACGAAGGGTAGTGAGGAACACCTGATGTGAGGAGCTGGGGATGGGTCTGTGGCCCTGCAGCAGCAAGGGTCTGTTATAACCAAAGCCCTGGTCTGGGCTGCTGCCCAGAGACAAGTTGATGTCTGAGGGCTGTGCAGAACAGGCCCATCCCTCTCCTGGGCATCATGGGAAAGCTGGCCCTGGAGGCATTAGAGCAGGAGAGCTGCCCTAGCCAGCTACAGTGCTCCAGAGAACAACCCAGCATGTTGCAGAAGTTGCAGGTGAACAGGCCCTGAGGGTATGATTGTGGGAGAGCTGGCCCTACCACTCATCTCCCATGCAGTGATATGGGCAAAGGAGAGGTACCCTCCTCCCCTCTTGGCCCTCACCACCTGTGGCTGGTAGGAGACCTGGTTCTGGGTCACGAGAGCAGGAAAATTGTACCTGCCCCTCACCAGCTCAGCATTCAAGAGAGCAGGCCCTGCACTTTACCTGGGTAGCACAGTAGAGCTGACCCTGGTGTCAGGGGCACAGGCAAGCCAGCCCCAGTGGTGTGAGCCTGAGAGAGCTGGCCCTGCCACTTGTCTGCTGTATGGTCACATGGACAAGGGAGAGATGCTCTTGCCCCTTGCCTGTGTGGCACAGTGGAGCTGGCTCTGGTGTAGGAGTTTCTCATAAGCCAGTTCCAGGGACATGAGATCTGGAGAGCCTGAGGGCTGACCAGCTCAGGTACCTCTCAGGCCCAGATCCAGGGCTTTGAATTTGCCCACCCTAACATCCACCCCATAGGTGAACCACTGGGATGCATGAAGGGGCTGATCCTACAGATCCAAAACTACAGGATCTCCATGGCACAGGGCAACAACAGGATGTCCAAGAAGAGTCCCAGTGAGGATCCAGTACTGATAGAGTAGCAGAAGCCAGAGGCCTCCTACCAGACCAACACATCACTGCAATGAACATTTGCATGCAGTGCAGTGTGGACAAAAGGTTATACATGCTGTGACACACTACAGCTTCCATAATGAGATTTTTCTTTTTCTCTATTGGGGAGAAGTTGCAAGGGTGGAGGGTGAGTAGAAGGGGAGGGGAAATAAGAGGGGTCAGGTGCATGATGTAAAATTCACAAAGAACCAAGAACAAGGTTTTAAAACTTAATTCACTACGGTTTCCCACCCCTACTCTTATACCTCAGTCTCTAGAAATGAGGTGTTTTAGAATCTAGAGGATTGTTTTTCTGTCTTCACTGTGAGGACCAAATGGGACTAGAGGTGCAATTTCCCAGCATAAAGCCTGGTGTGGATAGGTCCACATGGAACCCTAACTCTCACACTTGTCCAGCATTCGGGAATTATAGCTTTCCTGTCCCAGACTGGCTCCTAGACACAGTTCTTCCCTGGGAACCAGTGATTCTTTGCATCTGCTTAAACTATAGAGATCTTAGGTATGAATGTTAATTTAGAAGCCTGGTCTTAAAGAATTTTTATTTATTTATTTTATGTATGTGAGTACAAGCTCACTGTCTTCAGACACACAAGAAAAGGATTTCTGATCCCATTACAGATGGTTGTGGGCCACATGTGGTTGCTGGAAAATTGAACTCAGGACCTCTGGAAAAGCAGTCAGTACTCTTAACCACTGAGCCATCTCTCCAGCCCAGAATTTTTTTTTTTTTTTTTTAAGACTATTTTCTAACTGTTCAAAAAGTTTTAAATACTTCTTTGTTCTTCCTGCTTTTTTTTTTTTTAAAAAAAAGTCAGTTGTTTAGCTTGAACCCAATTTAAGAAATATCTCCATTTCACCATCCCCCACTGCTGTCAGCCTCTGTCCTACCACTTGTCAGAGTTATGATAATAAGGTTAGCATCACATTTATATGCCATGTCCACTGGCATGGTCTTTCTCCTTAATTTATTGGTACTGAGGACTGGACCTGGATGCATAACTTCTGTTTTTTTGAGACAGGCTCTTATAGCTCAAACTGGACTCAGACCTAAGATCCCCCTGCCTCTGCCTCATGACTGCTGGTATTATAGGTGTGCACTGCCATGCCCAGTGTCTTTGGTTTTGTTTTTTCTTTCTCCTTTTTTTTCAGTCCTAACAGAGTAACAGACATCTGGCAGCTTCTTCCTTGAGTACCTTCTTCAGTTGGCTACTATTTTGGCATCTTTTACAGAGTTGTCTCCCTTGCCAGAGTTCACGTCTCAGCTTTTGCCTTTCTCCACCTGTTTAACCTCTAAAACTCTGCATGTGTTAGTATTTAAACCTAAGCCTTATTTTTTTTTTCTGAACTCCTTCAGCAACCCCACTTTACTCCTGTGAGTTCAAACCATATGCTGCTAAAATTCCTTCCTTAAGGAAGATGTAAGTAATATCTCCCTTTCCTCTAAACGTCCCAAGGATTAATTAAACCAAAGTACAATCCAGCAGTTCGCTCCAGTGACTGTATTAGGCTTGCTTACAGACCAATGGGTGTTCCAGGCAGGAGCATGGGTGATTTTAAAGCAGCCACATGGGAAAGTTTGCACCCAACATGGATAAAGATTGCCCAGGACTAAGTGCCTGGGACCCCGTCCCTAGACCTTCCTATACTGTGTACTTCTAAGCCCTCCCAGAGGTCACATGCAATTGGGACAGAATTGCATATCCCTGCTTGGGAAACATGGCAGGATGCTGCATTGGGGGTCTCTGCTCCTCCCACAGGGAAGGTCAGTAGTCAGCAAGTCCAGCTGTGGTGAACTTTTGCAAACAGACACAGCTAAACTCACGAAGATGGTGGCAGTGTGGCCCAGAGCACAGTGCTGTGTAACACCATCTGTGCACCCAGTCTTAAACTTCTGTCTCCTGTTTGTCCATTTCTTGTGGGGTTTTCCTATGGAAGTTTTCTGTATCCCAGGCAATTTTGTTTCTTGAAAGATAGAAAAAATATTAATGGTGGGGGCATGATTTGTATTTCCTTCTCCTTTGACTTTCTGTAGGATTTGGTGTTCTTAAATATTTTTCATGATAGCAATGTTTTCAGCAACTGATGTTGAACTCTCGTAGTCTAAATGTCAGTTGTTAATGGAATTTCCGACCAGGAAGTTATCCCACTATGCTGTAGTCTTCTTGTGCTATACCATACAGTCTCATTTGAAGCAGAACATCTAATACTCAGATACTTGTTTATGCTCTGGCTGCAGACACTGAAAGTGTCCGTTTTGTACCTGCAGGTGGATTCGACTTGGAAGTAAAAGGCTGGGGTGGAGAAGATGTTCATCTTTACCGAAAATACTTACACGGTGATCTTATTGTGATTCGGACTCCAGTTCCTGGTCTCTTCCACCTCTGGCATGAGAAACATTGTGCAGATGAGCTGACCCCTGAGCAGTACCGAATGTGCATCCAATCCAAAGCCATGAATGAGGCCTCTCACTCCCACCTGGGAATGATGGTCTTCAGGGAGGAAATAGAGATGCATCTTCGCAAACAGGCATACAGAACAAACAGCGAGGCTGCTGGGTAACAGACAGAGTCAACGTGTGAGAGTCTGAACCACAAACCAGCACTGTTTATTCAGCCTTAATTCCAACTCTAGATTATGTGCCTCTTCCAAAGAAAAACTTTTCTTTTCCATGATCTTTCTGAAATGTTTTTGTAGCTCAGCTTGATATAAGAAGAAGACGCTGGTGTCTTGATGTAAAGCCTAAGCCTGCCTTGTGAGAGTGCTATAGTATGAAACAGTTGACAAAATGAAATTTGATATTTGTCCCCCAAATCGTTTGAATTAGATTCTGCCTGGTACCTGTGTTCTGATTGGTCCTGGATGTGTACAAGGCTGATGTTGAGTTGGTCAGCACACTCCTACAGGGAACAGAACACTGGTCGAAATCAGGCGGATATACCTGCTGACCACTAAGTCAATCATTTGACTTCAGGCTTTAGATGAAAGCTTTCATTGATCATATGTAGAATATTTTTTCACAGAGAATAATGAACACATCTATAATCTACAGTCCATCACAAAGGCATAAGTCAAAACCCCTTAGTTTCATATTGCTTTCCCTTTGAATATGTTTTTAAGCAAATGGATATAGTAGATGTAGTTTAGAATTTATGGTTTGATTATAAATAAAATATATTGTTATGTTACCAATATTCAAAATGCATAGTCAAATTGTAGTAGATTGTTTTGAACATTTTATTATATTGGAATGCAGGACAATAGCTATGTTTGGGAACGTCTTTTTATATAAGCCAGATGTATCAGAACCTTCCTGAAGAGGCATAGAAGATGAACATTATAGCATGGTTTTGTATGGCTTTTGTTTTGCACTGTCTTGTTTAGCATGGGTACATATATATATATTTATTTTCTATATGCTAATTTTGCCACAATTGTATTTGCATTTGTATTATACTTTCAGTTGAAAGAGTTTTATTGAAAAAACAATTTAATGCATTATATAGTAAGACCACCCTTGATTTGAGAAAAGGGAAGGGGGAAAAAGTGATCTGATAAAAATATGAATTATGGAGTACTTTAAAAAACATGTACAGACTGAGTGCTACTTTAATTGAAATGTAAATTATATTAATGAGACAAGATGAATAAGAAATTATATTCCAGTGGAACTGTACTATAATATTTATCACACATGGATATTTTAGCATTGGACCATTTACTAGATCCAGAAATTGGAGATAAAATAAAGGCATGCATAATTTTTTTAATCCCTGGCTTTTAAAGGGACCTGCTATTTCTATATAACCCATGAGAACGCAGAAAAAGCCATTATTTTTGTTCAGTAAATCATACCATCTCAAATGTTACAAATGCCAAATTTCTAGGTGCTAATGTGAATCCAATTCAATAATAACTAGTTGCTGAGGGTTCTACCTGGAGTAGCGTTGAGGTATTTTTTTAAAGATGTATAAAGTGCTTTCTGCAGAATAAGCAGAGCCAGTATCTCCTTTGTACACACTTATTTATTGTAAAGACCAGTGACCGTGGTATTTAAAATTAGGGTACTTAATGATTTACAAAGGTGATTTCAGCTTGGTTTTGAGATAATCAAATGATTTTTACTTTAACTCCTATTTTTTTAAACTAGCTTTTATTTGAAGATGTAAGTTAAGCAATGAAAGCATTACTATATTTTTTACATTAAGTGGTACCAATAAAGTATTTTGTTACCAAAAGCTAAATGAAAATGTGGTAAACTCATTTCTTTCTAATTTAAAATCTAAGTTCATGAAGATTCACAGCATGTAGTTGTGACATTAAAGAGTAAAGCAAGCACCAGCGCACAGCGCCTACAACAGCACAGCGCTGACAACCTGCCCTGCCGTGCCTTTCTGGACACATCCTCACCTGTCACAGTCCAACTCTGGGTATCTCTGCTGTTCAACTTTGTCTGGTTTTGAATTCATGTTATTATTTCATTATAGGCTTTCTAGCTTTCGCATGGTATTGTGTTCTTAAAGTTCACCCATGTTGCTGGGCTTGGTGGTGCATGCCTTCAATCCCAGCTCTTAGGAGGCAGAGGCAGGTGGATCTCTGAATCTACAAAGTGAATTTAAGAATAATCAGAAATGACTGCCGGGGAGAGGGCAACCTGCAGAAGTGACACAGCTGCTGGGACAGACTCCATTTCTGGCTCCAGACATCCTGCACCTTTCCTGCCAGAGGAGAGCTGGTAAGAGAGCCATCTTTGCTCCAGTGTGTGGCCAGGGAGAGGGCAGCCTGCAAAAGTGACACAGCTTCTGGGAACGATCCCATTTCTGGCTCCAGTAATCCGGTGCCTTTCCTGCCGGAGGAGGGGTGTCTGCCCGGGAGCAGTCTCAGGGCCTGAACCAGTAGGAGGGCCATCTTTGCTCCGGTGCACTGCTGGGGAGAGGGTGGCCTGCAGAAGTGACACAGCTTCTGGGAAAAATCCCATTTCTGGTTCCAGTCATCCAGCACCTTTCCTGCCCGAGGAGGGGTGACCGCCCGGGAAGAGTCTCAAGACCTGAGCTGGCAGGAGAGCCATCTTTGCTCCGGTTCGCTTAGGCTCCAGTCTGCACTGGCGAGAGTGTGGACCACAGAAGCTACACAGCTTCGGGACAGACAGAAGCAACCTAACTTCTGGGA
>NC_034591.1:133662764-133664416 GCF_900095145.1 Mus pahari | reverse complement strand
GTATAGGGAACTTTCGTGATAGCATTTGAAATGTAAATAAAGAAAAAAGTAATAATAATAATAAAAATAATTAATAAAAAGAATAATCAGAAATGTTACATAGAGGAAACCCTGTGTAGAAAAACAAAACAAAACAAAAAGCTTACCCATGTTAATATCCAAATTGATTCATTTTTATTATTGAGTAATATTTTATGAACATACTCTGATACTGACTTTATTAATAATATTTGTGCCTCCAGATCTTTTTAATTTTGTTATTGTTGTCATAATATTATTGGTTAGCTTTTGGTTGTTTACACTTTTTACTGTTTTCTTTTTTTATTAGAAGCAGTGGTATCATGAACATGACTGTACACTCTCAGAAGTGTGCCAGAGGGATCATAGGCTCAGACGTGAGGAGGACACAACATCTGCCCCAACACTGGAAGTAACTGGGACCAGTGGGACCCAGGCACCCAAGAATTCCACCTGACCAGGTGTTCAGGTTCCTTCTAGTCTGGGCCAGTGCCCTGAACAGACTTTGGGCTCAAACTTCTACAGCCAGTCCCACAACACCCAGAGGAAGCTCCACTCTCAGGTGCTCTAACACACCCAGGATCCCAGGAGCTTGGTCACACTAGGATCTCAGGGTCCCAGAGGCAGCTTGACTTCCAGGAGCTCTGACACACCCAGGATCTCAGGATCATACCACCCCAGAATCACAGGATCACAGAGATAGCTGAACTCTGAGGAGTTCTGCCACAACCAAGACCACAGGAAGGACAGTCACCAGTAAGATATAATGAGGGAAGGTAGCACTAGAGATAATCAGATGGTGGGAGGCAAGCATAAGAACATAAACAACAGAAACCAAGGTTACTTGGCATCATCAGATCCCAATTCTCCCACCATAGCAAGTCCTGGATACAATATCACACAGTAAAAGCTAGATTTGGATCTAAGATCACTTCTCATGATGATAATGGAGAACATTAAGAAGGACATAAATAACTCCCTTAAAGAAAAACAGAAGAACACAGGTAAACAGCTGGAAGCCCTTAAAGAGGAAACACAAAAATCCCTTAAAGAATTACAGGAAAACATAATCAAACAGGCTAAGGAAATAAACAAAACCATCCAAGATCTAAAAATGGAAATAGAATCAATAAAGAAGTCATAAAGGGAGACAACTCTGGAGTTAGAAAGCCTAAGAAAGAGAACAGGAGTCATAGATGCAAACATCACCAACAGAATAAAAGAGATAGAAGAGAGAATCTCAGGTGCAGAAGATAACATAGAAAACATTGACACAACAGTCAAAGAAAATGCAAAAAGCAAAAAGCTCTTAACCCAAAACATCCAGGAAACCCAGGACATGATGAGAAGACGAAACCTAAGGATAATAGGTATAGAAGAGAGCAAAGATTCCCATCTTAAAGGGCCAGTAAATATCTTCAACAAAATTATAGAAGAAAACTTCCCTAACCTAAAGAAAGAGATGCCCATGAACATACAGGAAGCCTACAGAACTGCAAATAGACTGGACCAGAAAAGAAATTTCTCCCATGTCATAATAATCAAAATACCAAATGCACTAAACAAAGAAAGAATATGAAAATCAGTAAGGGAAAAAGGTCAAGTAACATATAAAGGCAGACCTATCAGAATTT
>NC_034591.1:133659068-133661949 GCF_900095145.1 Mus pahari | reverse complement strand
GCTGGGATTAAAGGTGTGCACCACCACTGCCCAGCTGAAATTAGCATTTTCTTAATGCTTAACTTAATAGAGGTTTTGCTATTTTGAAATTTTTAAAATATACTTACTGATAAAATAATTTCTGTCTTAGAAACATTGATAATCTTTTTTACATGAACTGATTGTTAGACAGTGTACACAGATATATAATGCATTTTAAATACTCTCACTATGTCAGGTGGTATCATATAAGGGCTTTTGAATATATTTCTTAATGATTCATTTTTAATATTTTATGCTCTTTTGCTATGCTTAATTCCCAAAGAATATTTTGTTTGTTTTGCAACAATTTATTATTCAACATTAGATATAGGATCCTCAGTTATGGATAGTATTAAATATTCATTAATGACATTTTTATGGTATGAAAGGATATGAATATAAACATTGAACAAATTTTGTATGTATTATTTCATTCTAAAAATAATATTATTAATATGTTTGATGTATAAAATTCATTTAAAAAACAAGAATTTAAGAAAAAAATCAGTTCTCACATAAAAAAAAAAAAAAAAGAAGTGTGCCAGAATTTCTGTTGGAGTAAAATTCCTGTATCTTCAGTTGTAAGTATAGTGAGTGAATTTACTTTCCAAAGTAAGTTACTTGTACCAGAACTGAAAACAACACTCCTCAAATTATTCTGTAAAATAGAAAAGGAAGGATCACTTTGATATTCATTTTTACAAAGCCATATTACCTTAATACCCAGACCAGACAAAGATCCTACCCTCCCATTCTAACACCAAAGAAGAATTAATTGTGGGTCAATCTCCTGGATGAACATAAATACAAATGTAAGTGCAGTCCACCACACAATACTTGCCAGAACAGAACCACACGATTGTCTCGTTAGATGCAAACAAGGCCTTGACAGAATTCGATGTGCTCTCATGACAAAAGGCCTCAAGAATCTAGACATGCGGGGCTTGGTGGCGCATGCCCTTAATCCCAGCACTTGGGAGGCAGAGGCAGGCGGATTTCTGAGTTAGAGGCCAGCCTGGACTACAAAGTGAGTTCNAGGACAGCCAGGGCTACACAGAAAAACCCTGTCTCGAAAAACAACAACAACAACAACAACAAAAAATCTAGAGACACAGAATTCACATCTTAACATGATAAAGGTATGTCAATATACAAAAATCAATACAGTTAAATAGAGAAAAACTTGAACTGTTTCCATTAAAATTAAGAACAAAGTCGGACATGGTGGCACACGCCTTTAATCCCAGCACTCGGGAGGCAGAGGAAGATGAATTTCTGAATTTGAGGCCAGCCTGGTCTACAAAGTGAGTTCCAGGACAGCCAGGGCTATACAGAGAAACCCTGTCTCGAAAAAAAAAAAAAATTAAGAACAAGTCAAGGATGTCCACTCTCTGCGCCCTTGTTCAACAGTAGGCCTTGAAGTCTTAGCTAGAGCAATAAGACAATAGAATAAGATAATGGAGTTACAACCAGGAAAGGAAAACATCACAGTGTCTTTATTTGCAGGTAATAAGATTCTATACATAAAAGCCCTGAAGACTCCACCAAAAACCACCTACAGCTGATAAAATGTATTTAAAAAGAGAATCAACATACAAAATTAACACAAAAAGTCATTAGCCTTATTGTATACCAACAACAAACTAAGAAAACTAAGATAATGACCCCATTCACAATAGCCTCCAAAATATCTTGGAATTGATCTGAGGAAGCAAAAGACTTTTACTATAAAAACTTTTAAGACACTGAAGAAAAAAATTGAAGAAGATACCAGAAAATACCAGTCATGCTCATGGGTTGGCAGAAATAATGATGGAAAGAGACATCCAGCCAAAAGCAAACTACAAATTCGATGCCACACTAATTAGAGTCCCAATAATATATTTACAGAAATTGAGAAAAGAAACCTAAAACTCACATGGAATCACAAAAGATTCCAAATAGCCAAAATATTACTGAAAAATAAAAATACTACTGGCTTTATCCCTAAACCTGATTTCAAGTTATATACTACACTTAGTAGTAAAACCAGCATGGTACTGGCACACACAAAAACCACTGATCAGTGGAAACTAATAGAAGACCCAGAAAATAAGTCAATGCACCTATAGGCACCTGATTTTGAAAAAGATGCTAAAAACACGGTGTTGAGAAAAGATGTCAACTTTAAACAATGGTGTTGAGAAAACTAGGTATCTATGTGTAGAAGACTGAAACTGATCTTTTCTCTTACCCTTCACACAAACCAGTTTCAACTGGATCAATACCCTTGATGTTAGGTCTGAAGCTGAAAGAGAGTAGTGGGTACATTTTCTGAGCACGACTTTGGGAGCCCAGGAAGTAAGGCCAACAATCAACAAGTGGGAGTTCATGAAATTCAAATGCCTCTGTACTGCAGAGGGAACTGTTAACTGACAAGGAGTCTGCAGAATGGGAAAGCTTCTCTGCCAGATATATCTGACAGAATATTAGTGTCTATAATATACAAGGAACTCAAAAAACTAAACACCAATAAAACAGCCCTGTTCCTTAAGTGAGCTAAGAAAACTATAAACAGTCCTAAGAAGTACAAATGGCTAAGAAATATTTTTAAAGTGATACCTGTCCTTAGCTGTCAGAGAAATCCAACTTGAAATTACTTTGACATATGCCAGTCAAAAGAACAAATGTGGAGGCTGTGGGAAATGGAAACTCCTGCTGTGTTTGGTGGTGGGAGTGAAAAGTTTAATTAGCTGCTGTAGGAATCGCCATAGCAGTTCCTCAGAGAACTAGAACTAGACCTATTTACCTATGACCCAATGATGGCACTATCTACCTATGACCTATCTACCTATGACCCAGAGATGGCACTATCTACCTA
>NC_034591.1:133637823-133657743 GCF_900095145.1 Mus pahari | reverse complement strand
AAAAAAAAAAAAAAGGAAAGGTCTTAAGTGAGAGTGGACATGACAGGTAATATGAAGGAGAAGATGGAAAGAATGGGAGAGAGTTTTACATGGAGAGGGGAGTGGCGGGAGTGGGTGGGTGAGGAAAGGACAAGTCACTTCTAAGGATACTTGAAAGAGCCGAGTGGAAACCTGTATTTTATAAGCTGCCTAAATAGCTACCAGTGTGGCAAGACAGGTCCAGGGGCACTGTGGTAGCTAATCATGGTTGTCAATTTTATTGCATCTAGGGTTCACTAAAACTTAAGGTGAGCACTCCTGGGAGGAATTTACTTATTCTGATTATTTGAAACAAGAAGATCCACCATAAATCTGGGTCACATCTTCTGTGGCAGCCTACATAAAAGCATATGGAAGAAGGAAACTTTGCTCTTTGCCTGCTAGGTCCACTTTTGTTAGCAGGTCCATTCGTTTGTTGCTATGGCATTCTTTCATCAGTATTAAAACCAGCTTCCTTGGGATTCCAATCTCAACTGCTGAGACATCCAGCCACATGGACTGAACAACCGCTATATTCTTGCCCTCTCCAGTGTGAGACAGCCATTGCTGCACCATCCAGACCACATGCTGTAATTTAAGAATAAAGCACATATGTATGTATGTATATGTGTGTATGTATGTGTGTGGAGAGAGAGAGAGAGACAAAGAGAGAGACAGAGAGAGACAAAGACAGAGAGAGACAGAGAGAGACAGAGAGAGACAGGGAGATCCTATCGTAACATAAATGTTGTGGAGATAACCAACGACTTTCCAATTGGGTTTAAGGCCTGTTCCACAGGAGGAAACACATGATGTCTGGTACTGAAAATCTGGTCAAGAACCTTTTGTTGGGGAGCTCACCAGATCCAAGGGTGAAACTAACACTAATATTTTGCTAAATAGATGTAGTATCAAACTGCCCTCTAAATTTGTATCTTTCTACACATAGATTAGTGCAAATTCCATCAGAGAAATTTCTTTGTGCAGTTAGTGGTGGCTAATGCAAAAACACACGACTGGCAAAAGGCAGAGCATAAGTAGGAAATCTTTATAACCACCCCCAAGGCTTAGGAGACAACATGGAAGGAGTGGAAAGATTCTAAGAGCCAGGTGTTAGGGGTCACTGGAGCAAAAACAGTGTCTTCTGGACATGACATGCCCTCCCTCTACACTTGTGAACTTAAACAGCTGTAGTTGCCTGCTCAGTCAACATTCTAGCATGGGATGGGAAGGAATTCATGAGCCCCAACCCTAGCTGAGGAGCTAAGAACAGTCGATAGCTTCTCGGGTAGGGACAGTCAGTTTTCATTAAGGCTGTGGCTCCTGGTAGATGGACCAACTTCAGTAGGTGACCCCGATGCCCAGAAGTACATGGAAAGGATATCTGAAATTGATGGGTTATTAAACTTAAAAATAAAAGGATATAAATTTAAAGTGGAGCAGGGAGGTATAAAGGGGAAGAATTGGGTGTGAATGTGATCATAATATATTTTATGTAATTTGGAATAAATTAATAAACATATTTATTTTGTAAACACTGAGCTACTCTGGGGACTTGAGATCAGGAAGAACAACCAGAAGTCAGAGGGAGTTGTGGAGAACAGAACATGCAGACAGACACTGACAAGCTCAAGGACACAGACAGCAGCAGGCTCAGCTCAGGCAGGTAGAGAGATACACAGGGAAAGGGTAGCTAGCTCTCTTGGCTGGCTAGGACCTGATCTCATCAGCTAAGAATCATCCTGAGTTGCTGAAGAGTCACTCAGGTTCCATGAATATACGTGATATACCATGGCTTCATTCCTTCAGCAGGGTGACTAATACCCAACAGCTCTTGAAAGCAAGAAGACCTCTGCCTGAAATGATCCCACCCCAAAGCTAAGACATTAGTAGCCCCTGGGGGTACCATCTGAGGAGTCTGAGGTGAGGAAACCTGCTTAGTTTATAGACTGCAAACTTAAGTGTGGCCAGCAGAGGCCTCTGGTATGCCAAGAAAGGAAGCTGTAAGGTGAAGACCGCCCCAGCAGACCTCTAACACTTGTCTAATAAAGTCACTGGGCAATGGCATAGGCCAGGATCTCAAGGTCACCCTCAGATGCACAGCAAACTGGAGACCAGCCTGAAATATATGAGACCTTGTATTAAAATAAATGAACAAGAAATCAGAAAGATCTCATATCACCCAGCGAAACACTTCAGTCTTAGAAAAATAAGAAAATCCAAACCCAAAAGCAATAGATAGCAAAAGAAAGAAACGAAGGAAGGAGGGGAGGGAGGAAGGAAGTTAGATGTTAGCTAGATAGATAGATAGGTGATAGATAGATAGACAGACAGACAGACAGACAGAGCAGGGAAGAAATTAATGAAAATTGAGAGAACAATACATATACTCAAACATAAACCCTAAAAACTCCACCAGAAAAGTCTTAGAACTGATCATTTTCCTCTCTATTTTTTGAAAAAAAAATCATACAATATGTTCTGATAAGTTTTTCCTCCCTCAGCTCCTCCAAGACCCTTCCCACCTCTCAGTCACTCAACTCCATGGCCTTTCTCTCTCTTTCTCTCTTTAGAAAACAGGCAAGCGAACAAACAACCGCAACAACATGAAAACAATTTTTAATGAAATTAAAAAAACACAGAGAAACAAAACTCGTCAAAACACAAACTGGTAACTCTCCGCAAAGGGGTAAAACACAGCATTTCTCTACCAAGAGCCACAGCTTTTCTATCATAGCAGTAAGAAAGCTTCAGAGAACGCATTTAAAGCCGTGCTTCTCAGCCTCCCTAATGCTGCAACCCTTTCATACACTTCCTCAGGCTGTGGTGACCCCAATCGTGAAACTATTTCATTGCTACTTCGTAGCTATAATTTTGTGCTTAGGTGACCCCTGGAAAAGGGTCATTCAACTCCCAAGGAGTTGCAACCCACAGGTTGAGAACTATTGGGGGGGGGGTGGTATTCAAATAGTTGGAAAGAAAAAACGTAGGAATAACCCTAATAAAAGGGTGGAAGTCTTCCAAATAGAAACTGAAAGATGCTGAAGGAAGATATTGGAAAAGTCACAGAAGACAGCAAGGCCCCCCACACTCATATATTGGCAGAATTAATACTATTAAAATGGCTGTGTTACAAAAAGCGAGTCCAGATGTCACATGTCCTCATCAAGATGTCAATGGGATTCTTCACAAAATGATTTTAAAAAAATCCTAAAACGCCTGTGAAAACACAGAAGTGTCCCAAACAACCAATGCAATCCTTAGAAAGCACTGCTGGGAAAGAATACCACTGAGACGGGCATGATCCTGCCTGCGAAGCCGGCGTGAGAGCTCAGGTTGGGGCCGGGGTTAAGAGCTCTGGCTTCTCTTGTGAAGATCCAGCTCAGCTCCCAGCACCCACTTGGCAGCTCACAACCATCTGTAACTCCAGCTCCAGGGGACCTGGTGTCTTCTTCTGGCTTCCATGGGCACCAGGCATGTCCACACACTGCACCGACATGTGTGCTGGCAAAAACACCCATGCACATAAATAAAAATACATGGTAAATATTTTTAAAAGACGATCCCAGGTCCAGAGCCAGCAGGGCTACATAGCAAGATGCCACTGCATACAGCAAAGAGACTTACAGACTTCTCTTTCACTCTGTTTCAAGAAGGTTGTAAAAGCGAGTATCTGGGGGGACGGAGCAGTGGCTCGGCAGATACGAGCACTAGCTGCTCTTGCAGTGGACCTGGGTTAGGTTCCCTGTACCTTCACAGCAATTCACAGCTATTTGCAACTCCAGTTTCAGGGGATCTGACACCATCTTTGTGCCTCCAAGAACAACAGGCACACACATGGTGCATTTACATATATGCAGGTAGACACTCATTCACATTAAATACAAATAAATACTTCTTTTTTAAAAATCCTGGGTTTTTTTCCATAAATAGTTGGAAAAAAAAACAACAAAGGCCTGGAAGTCACTTGGACATGAACTTTTCTATCTGGGACAACTGTTTTTAATCCAAGTTCAACTTATTTAATAATTCCAAAGCTATTTGACTTTTCTGCTTTTTCCTCTAGTTTCCTTAGTTTTGAGTGAGTTGTTTGGATACATTACAATTCTATAATGGTAGAATAGAGTTTAGATGAAATCCACAACGTTGCTTGGACTATGGTCTTGCTTTCTAGTTAGTGACAGAATTTAGGCTAATACCACCTCATTGTCATTACTAGTATCATTTATTTGTGTCTTCTGGTTTGTTTGTTTTTTTGGTTTTTTTTTTTCTTGTCAGCCTAGTCAGGGTTAGCAAACTATTTCCAGTCCTTTACAGTGAATAACCCTTTTCAGTCACAGGAGACCAGCTGCTTCAAATCCTCCCTGCATGCTACTTTCCATGTCTTTAGTTAATACACGTCAAGTCTAACCTCTGGTAGCTGTGGACATCGCATCTTAGATTTAATTTAGTTTATTCTTAGGGAAAAGGTGGTGGGTATCTTAGCACACAGTCATTGGCCATCTTTGGGGAAATACCTGTTCATGATTTTTTTTTTTTTTTTTGCCACTTTAAAAAAAAAATGGCTTACTTTGGATTTTAATGTCAACTTGCTATAACTTAGGATACCTGCAAAGGAAGTCTCAGCTGAAGAATTGTCCTGATTGACTTAACTGATGTGGGAAGACTTGATCCAAGTCTGGGAGCATCCTAGGTGACTGAGGGTGTGTCCGAAGAAAGATGATTCCAGGTTTGCTTGCTGGCCTTCCATGCACTGAGTTGATTTGTCCTGTGGTTGCTTGTTAGGCAGGAACCCTCCTCACCACGGCCCAATCCCGCCCACACAAAGAAAACCTCCCACGTGCTTGGAGAAAACTCCAGGCTAATATGTCCTCACTCCCAGTCTCTGTGCTTCCGTGTCCGGCAACCCACCCAGGAGTGCCCGCCCAGGGGCTGAGTTTTTGTTGTTGTTTTATTTTGTTTTTTACCACCATCACAGCGCCTAGCTGACGCGTCATCCTCCTTACCTAAGATCTATAAAATGCCCTAGGTTTAGCCTGGATGCTGACCTACACATGTGAGAACCAGATGGGAAGCTGCCTCCTAATAAACCTGCATTCACCTGTATTTCATCTGGTCTAATCTGGCCTATTTCTGCATCACTGATGAAGAGAAGAAAACCTATTATTGCCCATGGTGTTCACTTCACTGGTACCAGTTCCAATATTTCCAGACTTCTATCATTAACTGAGACTCTCCAGGAAGCTTCTAGGTCTTATGTGTCAGATTGGGACTGCTGAGACAGCCAACCTCATGGACTGAACGACTTAACTACTAGGTTGTCAGCCTCCCGAGGGTGAGGCAGCTACTGTGGAGTTACTGGTGAGGGTTAAATAATTACCGGGTTCACAGCCACTCGGTCGTGAGGAAACTATTGTTACTATTGTAACATAAGCCAAGTTAGTTATATATGCAATTACATATAATATATATTATGTACATACAGGTTCTGTTCCTCTAGACAATGCTGACTGATGCAAATTGAACAGAATAGGATAAGATGCTTCGTCATGTCCAAGGTGCTAAGCAGGCTGCTGTGTTACTTAGGCCAAAATTGCTTTTGTTCCCAGTGTTTATCACAGCAACAGAAAACAAGCTAGAACAGAAATCAGTATCAAGAGTGGGGTTGCTGGGATGGACCTGACCATATGGCTTTTGTGCCTTGGACTGTTTGGGGAGAAAGGTAGAAGATTTTGGAGCTTTGGGATAGAGAGCCAAGGAGTGCTCAAAGGTTAATGGGTTATTGTGGGAACTTGAAGATAGGACTGATATAATGTAGATAAGGAAAGCTGGCTTGCCAAGTTTTAGAGGGAAGCTTGGGTATCCCTTGGAGAATCTGTCAGGACCCTTTGTGTGATATATCTGGATTTAGAATCATTTGAAGTGAAACTTGTACTTTACTAGGACAACAGACGCTGGTCAGCTGGAGCTGACCAATCGCCCGTCATTAGGATTCCAGTGTCATCAAGGCAATGTTCTGGAAAGTATTTGTCAGGTTTGTGCAGTCCCACCCCTCTGGCTCTGCCACCCGCAGCCTGCACAGCTTGTCTCGTAGGCTCAGACTCGCTATCCTGCACACCTGCTGTTATCCTTGATGGACACCCCTACAGTCATCTCCAAAATGCTGGGATCTCCAAAATGCTGGGATCTGCACTGCCACTGGGGCAGCACCTTCACCAGACGCCTCCTGACTTTTCTGCAGGGTCTGTAACCTCGACACATGATGCTAAACCTCAGTCTATGACCCCTTCAATCCTACAAAACCAGTAGTGTGGGGGAGACTCTTACACCTTATTTGCCAAGTTCTGCTGACAGTGTGATGTGCAGCCCTGCCCTGACATGGGACCATAGATTCTGTGCTGTTTATTAAAATCTCTTCTATATTCTAGATGTGAGACCTTTTACAATGTCTATATTATGAACAATTTCTTCTGGGTGTCAGCCTAATTTTCACTCTCTCAATGGTATAAATGAAAATTTTTGATTATAGTAAAATTCAATTTGTCAATTTTCTCTTATTAAAATTTTCTAATATTTCAAGTTTCATACACAAATACCATATTTACATCATTTCTCGCTCTTCCCGCCTCAAATCCCATCCTTGTCTCCCAGTTCTCTCTTGAATTCATCTCTCTCTGTCTCTCTGTGTGTGTGTGTGTGTGTGTGTGTGTGTGTGTGTGTGTGTGTGTTTCTGTGTGAGAAACCACTTAGTATGGCTCATACGAGCATGTTTATGGCTGACCACTTAAGGTTCAATCACCAATCAAGGCGCTCATTCCCAAAGGGACCCGACTCTTCCTCTCATCACTCATTGATTTCCTGTAGCTCCTCATTGAGAGCTGGGGCTCTGTGAAGGAACCCCCATCCATGTTGGCATGTCAACTAGTATGGACATTACATAGGGCTCCTTTAGCCAACCATATTGTTGAGATTTCATGGCTGTTGCATCCCTGCCATGTCTGGAAAAAAAAACTATCTCAACAGCTGCTGTCCCCTGGCTCTTATGCTGCTGTCCCCTGGCTCTTATGCTGCTGTCCCCTGGCTCTTATGCTGCTGTCCCCTGGCTCTTATGNGCTGCTGTCCCCTGGCTCTTATGCTGCTGTCCCCTGGCTCTTATGCTGCTGTCCCCTGGCTCTTATGCTGCTGTCCCCTGGCTCTTATGTTGCTGTCCCCTGGCTCTTATGCTGCTGTCCCCTGGCTCTTATGGTCTTGCTGCTGCTATTAGACTTAGAAGTAGGGGTGTCATTGTCTACGTGTCCACTGAGACTGGGCTCTCGTGGCCATTTATTCTCCACATTTTGAGGCAGTTGTAGGTCTTTATAGTTGCCTCTGTCTGCTACAAAGAAGCCGCATCTTAGGTGAGGCATAAAAGCTACACTTCTCTGTGGGTACTACAAGGATGTGTATTTAGAATACAGTGCGAAACCATGTTGCTGTAGGCAAATGACAAGAGGTTCTCCTCTTGGGTCTATGAGCTTTCCTAGTTGGCTGGTTTATAGTGCATGAATTCCCACCTGTTGAGTAGGCCTTAATTAGATAACTGTTGTTTCCCCCAAGGTGTAAGTGCTTCTACTTAACCTGGGGATCTTGCCAGGACAGCCATTGTCCTGGTTGACAGGCTTTACTGCTGACAATTAACTAATTAATTAATAAAGCTATTAATTGCTTTTCTCCCTTGGCATCCTGCATCGCACCTTCGGAGTCTATGAGAGTTGGTCCTCCAGGAGTCAGCTGCAGCTCAGTTCTTCTAAGTTCTGAATCTGAAGAATGTGGTGTCTTCAACAGTAGGGTCTTACATTCAAGTTCTTGGGGGGCAGCCAAAGGCAATGGCAGCAGCCTGCATTGTTTTGGGGTTTCTTGGACCTCCTGACCAACCGCTGGAAGGGAGGTCTCCTTTGCCTGGTACTGGGGTTGTTGTTAATCTGTGACTCTTTTAAATGTTTACTTTATAATTTCACATGTGTGAGTGTTTTGTCTGTGTGTGTGTCTGTCTGTGCACCGTATGCATATAGCGCCTGCAGAGTCGGAAGAGCATGGTTAGATCCCCTGGAACAGGAGTTATGAACGGTCATACGCCACCATGTGGGTGCTGGAATCAAACCCTGCTTCTCTGCTGTGGGTGCTTTTAGCTGCTGAGCCATCATCCCTCCAGCCCTAGCCTACAACTCTGGAATGAGCACTGTCACCCTGTGATGTGTAACTGCATTGAAACTGGGGTATTGCTCATGCATGTACACACACACACACACACACACACACACACACACACACGCACGCAGAGCCTTTTCAAACATCCCTAGTGTCTCTCCTTTCTCCCTGGCCCTCTGTATTACTCTCCCTTCTCCCCAGTTAAGCTCCTCCCCCATCCCCCATGTCCCTTTCCCCCTTCATAGCATCCGGGCATGCTATTGCCCTCTCAAGAGCTACTGACTTCCTTCACGGTCCACTTTCCTGGCTTCTTTGTCTGCTCCCAGTTATGGAATTAAATCTAAGATTTCAGAGCTAGGGCCCACAAGTCAGAGACAAGAAGCAGCATGCAGCTCTTGAGGCTGGGTTACTTCACTGAGTATAATATTTTCCAGTTCCATCCATTCACCTGCAAATTTCAGTTTTGCTCTTCCTCACAACTGAATAGGATTCCATTGTGTGTGTGTGTGTGTGTGTGTGTGTGTATACCACATTTTCATTACCCATTTATCAACTGGGGACGTTTACATTGTTTCTGTGTCCTAGCTGATGTGAACAGAGCAGCAATGGGCACAGCTGAACAAGTGGCCGAGGGAAAAGCTGGTGTCCTTTGGACAAAGGCCAAGAAGGGATACATCTGGGTTATATGTTAAGCTATATTTATATACTAGGTTCAGGATTTTGATAATTCTCCGCACTGGTTTCCAGAATACCCACATCCATTTTCAACCCCACCAACAGTGATGAGGGCTCCCTTTCCCTACATCCTCACCATGATCCTCGGGCATTCTCTTAATCCTTCCAACTGAGGTAAAAGGAAACTTCAAGGGAGTTCTAATTTGCATTCTCCTGATGCTAAGGATGCTGAGCGATTTTGAAGGCATTTCCTGACCCTTTTTACTTCTTCTCCTAGGTACCCTGCTCACATGCATAGCCGCCCCCCCTTTTTATTGGACCATTTGTTTACTTGATTCCTTTTGAGTCTCTGCATATTTTAGTATTGCGTTCATTGCTTTGCACTCACAGTTACTAATCTGAATGTCTAAGAAACATTTTCCTATTCCAAAATATAAAAGGATCTTTTATGTTTTCTTTTAGACTATTCGGATGCTTTTTAGACTTGCATTCGTAGTCCACCTGGAGATGGCCTTTACCATAACAGATTCCGGGAAAGGTGGAGAGTGTTTCTTGGGAGTCTCTTTTGATGAAGATCTTCTGATAGTAAACTCCGTTTTAGTTTCTATCTTTTTCCCCCCTCTAGTTTAAAAAAAAAAAATGCAGTTTTGAAGGGTAGACAATTCTAGACTTGCACTTTTTCTGCAGCCCCATGAAGATCATCGCCCGTGTACTGGATTCAGCTTCCCATTGACCGCCCCTGGCTTTACAGGAAGGGTTAGCAGGTACCTACAGGGTACAGCAGCCCCACAGGCAAAAGAGTACGACTAATTTTATGAGCAAGACGTCCCTAACATTTATGACCATACACCGCATCCTCGGGTGTGTTCTTTGAGAAAAGCAGGACTACCACACTCACCCTTGCGTCCTTTTCTAGTCTCGCTAATCATATGAAAAGTCCACTTGTCAGAATGTAGTTCGGCTACAAACAAGCTTCCTGCTGGGTTCCCCACCTTTGAAGCCCACAGTGGGTCCCTGCAGTTCCCACCACCTCCTACCTCATGCCAGGTTTCTTTGAGTGCCCGTGCGCGCGCACACACCACAGAGAGAGAGAGAGAGAGAGAGAGAGAGAGAGAGAGAGAGAGAGAGAGAGAGAGAGAGAAGGGAGAAGAGCAACATGTTCTTTTATTGATGCAAGTACATTCAGTCACACCACAACTGACATCCTGCGTATGGTACAGCTCTATATCAGAGTTCAACTCCAAATACCAAAACATCAAATGGAGGGTGTATCAAATTGGGGGCAATAAAAGAGCAATGTAGACACTTTATCAAGAAGATACTGGAACCGGTGACCCCTGAAGCACACATGGACTGAAGGCTCTTAACACATGTACAGAAAAAATGCTCTAACATTATATTCCAAATATATATATTCTCAAGTTTCCAGCCTTTATCTCAAAGACATAACAAATCGATATGTACTATCAATATACAATCTGTACCAGCTAGAAGGTCTGAAAAGTGCAAACACACTGACGATACAGTGTAGCTACTCGGCTCCTCGAGGCTGAGGGTGGCCATCGCCCACCTCCCTATGGCCTGGCCGGTCATCTCCAGGCCGTCCAAAGAAGCTCTGGAAATGGGACCAACCATTCCATACTGGGCCTCTAGACAGACAGCTCCCACCCAAGCCAAGCAAATCAGTGTAGATGTCTCCAGCTGTCTGAGGGACAGAGCCATCCCACCCAGGACCCAGGGTTCACGCCGAGAAGTCAGACAGGAAAGATGAACCACAATCCCCTGTTTGGATCAGAAATACACTGCTCCAAGTTGGACAGTTTGATCCGAAAGTGCTTTGGTGGTGGGGGCTGCCTGGCTAATTGAGTTTCAGATTACCCATGGGGTGGGGGTGGGGGCTCCTACCAGAGGGAGGGGAGGCTGTCTGCCACATACCCATGTTTCTTTCCCTTCTCTTTGTGTTCCAGCTTCAGACAGCCTTGGCATCCTTGAGTCCGCCTTTGTGTTGTCTCCCCTGCAGCGCCTCCGTGCAGGGAAGACTGACAACACTACAACACCCTCCCTGGATTGGCAGGGTTGGGTTGTTGTTGTTGTTTGTTTTTTGTTTTTTTTTTTTCCTTCTAAAACACAACTGAAGAACCATTTGCCAAACATATTCTCACAGAAAATATGCTGTCAGGCATCCCCTCGTCCCCTCCCAACCCCATAAATCCCTGATAAAGGAAAATGAAAATGTAAACTTTGGAAAGCCCGTATGTAAGGGTTCCCTTCCAGAAGTGTGCAGACAAGACTTCCTGGCCACTCCAGCCCTTCCTGTGGGAACCTGGTGGCCCAGGCTGCTGAGGGTGGGCTCCTTGTGGCACAGGACAGAGTTGGCTTCAGTTCCGACAATGGAACAGGAAGGCTGGACCCCCAGTACCCTCTAAGGCACTAACCCCAACATCAGAGACGCTGGCTGGAGAGGCGTCCGAGCAGGCAGGGCTCACATTGGTTTTGGTTGGGTTCTTTTAAATTTTTTTTTTTTTATAGGATGCTAATCATCAAAAGTAGAAAATAAAAATCTACATTTCATTAGAATAAGATGTTACCATGGTTACCATCTCCCATGATACTCTTTCCCGCCCCTCCCCAAAACAGGGCCCTGCCCCGTTTAAAATAAATAACAACAACAAAAAAGAGGACTGTGTAAACGCCAAAGGCTGATGCGTGAGATAACTACCGTCTTCCTTTTCATAAAAGTTATATACAAAATGGACCCCAGCCAGTGAGGCCTCGCCGCTCTTAGCCTGCATCCGTCGCAATATCACCGAGATTCGTGTTTTCTGCTTCATGTGGCATCTGCAGGCCGCATCCTCAGGCTCTGTTAAGGAGAGTGGTCCTGCAGGTGGACAGAAGGGGCTGCCTCAGGCTCCTCTGAGCAGGCAGAGGGCAGGCCCACATCTCTGAGAAGAAAGCCCAGGCCGGCCGGTCTTCAGCATCTTACCGAGCTATCCTTGGGAGGACCAGATTTGTTTGTGCCACCCCCCTCTCCCTCCCCAGGCTCAGGTGCACCTGGCCCACCCCCACCCTCTCCCTCCCCAGGCTCAGGTGCACCTGGCCCACCCCCTCTCCCTCCCCAGGCTCAGGTGCACCTGGCCCACCCCCTCTCCCTCCCCAGGCTNCTCAGGTGCACCTGGCCCACCCCCTCTCCCTCCCCAGGCTCAGGTGCACCTGGCCCACCCCCTCTCCCTCCCCAGGCTCAGGTGCACCTGGCCCAGCCCACCCTCTCCCTCCCCAGGCACCTGGCATGTCCTACCTGAGTGCCTTCCAGCTGTCCTTCTCCATGTGATTCTCAGGACCTTCACTTTCAAAGGAGGCGATGAAGAGAGCTGAGGATGGAGAGCCCCTGAGAGCCAGCATCCCCACAGGTGGGTTGCCCTTCCAGGGTCACAGGGGGCCCAGGACAAGAGGACTAGGAACTCTAACTGGGCCCTGACTGACTTCTCGGGCCACCTCAACAGGTCAAGGAGCCTGGGTGGGCATGGGAACAGTTGTGTTCTTGGGGAGATGGGTGTGCTGTCAAAGACACACCCTTACCTTCCTCGCTGTAGATGGGCGCCGTGAGCACATAACTCTGAATCTTCTTGTCCTTCTCAAAGGGACACTCTACCTGTGTCCATGTCATGAACTCATGGATCTGTCTGGAAATCTCCCAAAATTTCTGAAAAGACAAAACCCACCAGCGGTGTGCTCGCCTGAATGAACTTAAGGTATCAGAGCCTCGTTCCGTCTGCTGCTGCTCTCAGTCCCAGAGGGAGGAAGAGGAGCGTGCCAACCTGGCTGGACTATGACAGCTATGACAGCGTGTACAGCCTCAGAGATGGCAGAAATCCCTCAGGCCACGCTGCCCTGCACCCCTGCGCAGGCGACTAGGCTTACAGCAGGGCCTGACCCTCCCGGTTCATCCGGCCCTGAAGGACCTTCTAGACCTCAGGCAGGACTTGGAAACCAACCCCCACCCAACCCCTACCCCTGCCACAAAGCCACTGTCTGGTGGCTACAGTCATACAGGAGGGCTCTGGCCACCCCACCCATGCCGGGACTGCGAGGGCTTGGGCTCACTTTGAAGTTAATGTGCCCATTGGGCAGGTGGTTGGTGTGGATTTTGTGTAGAAAGTAGATGTCCTTAACGAAGAGGTTGAACACGGGGATGACAATCTTCTCACGGCTGCTGTTGGCTGTCTGGGACCTCTGTGTCGCCCCCTGCAGGGCTGTCCGGTAGTTGCAGAAGTTGCTGGAGGGGTCCATGTGATGCTGCAGGCACAGGGAAGACAGAGTGAGGATTCCCCTCTGCAGAGTATGAGACAGCAAACAGAGAAGGAAGGCGTGGCCCTGGGAGCCCAACAGTCAACAAGGGGAGGAAAGGCCCAAAGCATCGCCTGAGCCCCGAGTCCTTGGAGACCTATACAGGAGTGGCACAGCCTGTGTGCCCTGCTGGGGGCCTCGGGCCTTCCTTTAAAGCAGTGTTTCTCAACCCGTGGGTCGGGACCCCTTTGGGTCAACGGACCCTTTTACAGGAGTTGCCTAAGGCCATCAAAAAACACAAATGTTTACATTAGGATTCATAAGCAGTAACAAAATTACAGTTATGGTGTAGCAATGGGCTGATCTTATGGTCGGGGTCACCACAATATGAGGAGCTGTATTAAAGGGTTGTAGTATCCAGAGGGTTGGACCACTGCTGTAAAGTCTTCCTTTGCTCCACTACTTAAACCAACACCTCTCGGGACTTGCCCCGCTCCATGAGGAATAACTATCAGAGTTTCCTAAACACAAAGTAGTCTGTGACCAAATACATTTTGTAAAGCTTCAGGCGACCTGTCTGCCAGCCTCTGGGGACACGGGTGGCCCAGGATCAGGAGATGGTGATGGCTCAATGGCCGACATCCCTTGGTTCATCTCCTGCTCTTGTTCATTTTAGGCATTGAATTCAAAGCAACAGGGCGAAGGAGAGCTCAAGTGTCCAGCGCCAATGAGGCCAGTCCCGTGTGCGTAATCGTGATGGGAAAGATCCCACCCCTGCTGCCTGGGACCCCTCTGTACAACCGAGATGGGGGAGGATCAGATACCAGTACCTCCAAGACATCAAACTTGGCTGTCTTGACTTTGGACCACGTTTTCTTCAGCCGTGCCACTGGGCTGAGGTTCATGCCAGCTGGAGGGACATGGGCAGAGGTCAGGCCAGGGAGAAACAGGTGATAGGAGCAGCCCCACCTGTGCCTGGACACTCACATATGATGGCCATCATGGAGTTGAAGTTCCCGATGTTGAAACACTCTCGGGCCACATCAATGAAGAACTCCAGCATGCGGGTCCGGTGTTTCTTCTTTACCACCTGGAAACAGTGGGTCTGCCTCAGTGCGGAACCACCGAGGGACCACTGGGCAAAGACTGCAGGGAGGGCATCGGACTTAGCTGCCAGGTGTGTGTGCGTATATGTGTGTGTGTATATGCATTTTATGTATGTGTGTATGTATGTACATACATGTGTATGTATGTGTGTATGTATATATGCATTATATGTATGTATGTGTGTATATATGTATACATGTGTATGTATGTGTGTGTGCATTATATGTATGTATATATGAATATACACATATACATGCACATAGGTACATATACATATATGTGTATGCATTATATTATGAATGTACATATGTATGTGTATGTATATGTGTGTTTGTATGTATATATGTATGTAAATATGTATATGTGTGTGTGTATGTGTTCTAACACTGTTCCATCTGCATCCACTGCCTCATGGGCTGAGGACAATGAAGCTCACTATAATTGACTCAGTAGTTCTAGACACAAGGAGAGCACTCCAGGGATGGGGTCTTGGTTATGGTGTAAAAGAGTCATTGTTGTATGTGTGAGTCGGCTGGTAGGGACAGGCCGGGGTCCTGGTAGTGGGCACCACGTGCATTTACTTGAGTTCTGTGAGGGCAGGGGTCAGCCTTGCAGAGGTGGCGGCTCCCCGGCTTACCCAGGTCTGCTACGGCAGAAACTTACCCGGCACACCTCTGTAGCCACGAGCATGCTCAAGCAGTTGAACCAGTTGTCATAGGCTTCTAAACTGAAGGTCTTAGTCATGTCTCCACGGCACTAGAGGGACAAAGTGTGTCACAGGGAGCCCTGGGGACCCTGCTTGGACAAGCCAGTTATCATGGCTGACCAGGTCTCAAGGCCAAAGCTTGGCCTGGACCATGCCTGCATCTTCCTCAGCTGCTCTGACAGACTAGCCCATCAGTCCAAACTGGCTTCTCCCAGGATGCACTGCTCTGTATGGTTATCACTAAGCTCCATGATACATCCCAGGAAGGCCACAGCCACACCCATTGGGTGGCACCATCCAGTACTCAAAAGTGCATATCACATACTAAGTGAGGCCTGCACCCTACCTGTGTTGGGGTGCAAGTGCCAGGCTTGGCTAGGCCAGCCACCAGCCATGCCTCCCAGAGCGTCCCCACATACCCTGTGATTGTCCAAAGAGTCCATGTGGCTGATGATCTGCATCAGGTCCTCGGGGCGGATAGTGTTGACCCGCTCCTTCAGTAGGGGACAAGGAGAGAAGTCAGAGCTTCAAGGGAGCTGCCCTTCCCCTTCCACTCATACTAGGACGCCACACTCTTACGTACCCAACGCCAAACAGAAACACAACTTGCCTGTGACAGTCACGGCAAGAGCCAGCAAGCCAGCTTCCCTCTCGTGGCTCAGGCTGGCCAGCAGGAAGGTATTCTTGCAGCACCCCTGGCTAAGCAATGCCAAGTGTAGCCTGACCCCCACTCCACACAACGCCAGAGCATGCGGCAGCACTAACCAGTTCAATGTGAGTCAGCTGCTGGGCCAGCACCAGGGGGTCACTGCACACACCCAGGATGTCTTTCTGGGCAGCTGGTGGCTTGGCCTTAAGGACGGGCCCTTTGTCCACAACTGGTGACCGGAGCTTCTCCCGAAGCTCTTGGAGCTGACTTCGGGCAGCCAGGGACAGCAGCAAGCTTTGTATCATTTGGGCAATGGCTTTCTTCACTGTGCCGTTCTCCTGTGAGGGTCGGGGCTGCATCAGGTACTGGAGTGGATTGACAGTGAGGCCGCCGCCACCACCACCACCACACAAGAGCCCCAGCTCACGTCTAGGGCTATATCTGACTTTCAGCTCCCACTCTCCTATCCAGACCTGAGTGCACCTTTGGGTCCAGAGTGGTTCCTGGGACTGCAGAAAAGGGTGGGTATAGTGGGCTGTCCTGCCAGGGGAGGGCGCAGAAGGGAGGGCTAGAGCTTGGTTTGTGGGTCTGAAAAGCAACTTTCCCAGAGGTTGTCAGCTGAAGACACCAGGAAGGGTTTTCTCCCCGAGTGGGGTATCCTAGGCTCTCTGGCCTCTCAAGAGTCTCTCCCTGGGCTTCCCTACCCAGCAAACAGGACCTGTTAAGCACGGGGTTCTCCATCCTGGGAAGAGGGCATGCGGCTTTTCCGTCTCTGCCAAGGTCAAGACGAGACTGGGAGCCGGGAAGAGCAGAGGGGTCGCTCCTGCCAAGGCATGGGGATGCCGAAGGCAAAGGCGGAGCCATGGCAATTGTTGGGATGACTCGGGTCCACCTAGCCCATTGTTGGCCTGCTAAGCTAGTGCCTGTGCATGCTACCCTCTTGGAGGTCACAGGAAAAGGGACCACGTATGCAGATATTACTGGAGAAACTGCCCCCCCCCCCCCCGTTGAAAACACCCAAGCAGCCTGGCCAAGGGCCGAAGGAGAGCCTCACCTCGTCACACTGAGTGACGCGGTGTGCGATGGCCTTCAGCTCCGCCATGACCTTCTCGTCCTGGAAGTCATAAGGGAAGGCCTCCGTCCACTCCTTCAACAGCTGCACGATCTTGGTCGAGAAGGACTTCAGCTTGGCCTGGGACAATGGGGGGATGCGCAAGACCTCTGACTTGGGGAAGTCAGAGGAGACCATACAACAGGCAACAGTAAGAAGTTGCCCTTCACTCTAGGGCCCCGCCCCTCCCCGGGGCCTGGGCTGGGCATACAGCCCCCCATGTTCGTCCTGGGTGTCACTGTAGCGACACCAAAGTGTGTGGCTCTCATTTATCTCTTATTTCTCTGAAGTGGACTTTTTCACTTAAATTTACTTTTTAAAACAAAACACACTACTACCATGACAGAAAGGCAGTTCTGCTTGCAATAGTTAAACATTGCCCATAAAACAAACAAACAAACAAACAAACAAAAACCCACCCAACCAAGAAGGATCACAATCGATGATCACTGCCCCGCCCCTCTCTGCCAAAGGCCGGTACTGGGAAGAGATATAGATAGCCCCGAGGAGGAAGCCAAGCCCAGAGCCACAGGGCTGGGGTCTGGCGGGGGTGAGGGGCTGGTAGGCTGTGGAAGGCTGTTTATTCTGCTCAGAATGCCTGTGTCGCCTCTGCCCCAGGAAGGAGAGCAGAGAAACTCAAGATGCTCAACTGTGCCCACACAGGCCAAAGCCCGCTGACACTGCCATGGCTACTCCCAGGCCCTAATCGGTTTATCATCGTTGCCGCTGCCCAAACCAAACCACAGTATTGACTTCAGATCCCTCCTGCTAGGAGGGCCCATGCATCTCAGACCCAACCTGCAGGCTCATGAGGCCCTGCCCAGCTCAGGCTAGCCTGATACCTGTCCTGGACACTGGGACCAGCAGATCCTGGCCCAGGCATCTGACCTCCAGGGCACCAGAGTAATGGTGGCTTCCTGCCCAAATGTCTCAATCCAGAAGGCTCACACAGCCCTACGGGGACTACTGAATGTTCCCATGTGAGCAGTTGCTGTCCTGAGGGCACGGCCCCCACAAAGGTAGCAGTGACTAAGACCCCCTCTGATGTTTTCACCATACAACCTCATCTCAGGGAATCTGGCACTGATAGGAGGCGAGCTGTCTGTGAGCCCTCTCCCCAGGAGGGTAGTAACATGGCACCGGCTCTCAGTCCAGCAGCTTAACTCTAGTGCTGCACCTTTAGGCCTGCAGGGCTACTCCTCAGGGCTGCAGTGTGGCAGAACAGCTCTGCCCACACTGACCCACCCCATACCCTGCCCACCTTCTCTATTCACTGCCCCTCTTAGACCCAGGAAACACAGGGCCATCACCCCTTCCGTGGCCATCACCCCTTCTACAGCCATCACCCCTTCTACAGTCATCACCCCTTTGGCGGCCATCACCTCTTCTATGGCCATCACCCCTTCGGTGGCCATCACCCCTTCGGTGGTCATCACCCCTTCGGTGGCCATCACCCCTTTGGCGGCCATCACCCCTTCGGTGGTTTACCTTCTCAGGCCCAGCCTCTAGCTGTTGCCTCTGCTCCAGGCAGATCTGCCCTACTCGAGCCAGAAGGTCATGAGGGGGCACGAAGACCCGGGAACTCAGGAGAAATGTGAAGATGTATGTCCGCTGCAGGAAGGAGAGGGGATGGTTGGTGGTCAGAATATTCCCATGGGTACGCTCAGCTGTGCTTGGCCTGGCTTCTCCTCCGCCTACATGGCTTCCTTTATCTTGTACGGCCTTGTTTCTTTCTATTGCTAGGTCTGCATAATTAGGAGACACAGCTCTGTTGGAATTCTCTAGTACCCTCTGTTCTGCCCCAAAATAGGGGAGGGTGGCCCTCCAGGCCTGTTGCCAGGTTTCTTAGGTGACATTCTGTGACCAATGGTTCTCATGACTTATGTCTTCCATGGGTCCATTCTTATTGGACCTTCATAGGTTCCTGCCCATGGACAGGTGGTACTGTAGATTGGGGTCCTCTGGGGGACTCTACCCCACTCAGACCTTGGTCTACCCCCATTTGGCTGATGTAGGCTGGGATGCCTAGGTCCCTAGGTCCCAACTCCAAAGCCACAGGACACGAATTTCCCTGCTCCAATCTGAGGCCAGCTGGGCTTTATCGGCAGGGAGTGCACGCAGCCTGAAGCAGGACACATCCGTGCCACAGCGGCATGCAAGGCTACTGGAGGCAGCTCTCCCTGTGTCACTAGGTCTTCCTCTGATCCTGTAAACTTCCTGTGACATGTCCCAGAGTGTACAGCATTAGTGCTCAGGCACCCCAGATGACTCAGACATGTAGTGAAAAACATATTAGGGTCACATCTTGGATTCTTAGCTCCACTCCACAAGGAGTGGAGACCTTCTGGTGCATTTTCATGGTATGTGTATGCTCAGGAGTTACAAGGAGGGGAGATCAGAAACTCTGAAGACAAGCCAATGAACTGCTGGACACCCCACTCTACTTCCTGACCTGCTAGCCCATCCTGGGAACCCATAGGGGGCATCCCAGGGCACAGTGTTCTGAGAACTAACTGGGTGGCAGCAGACTGAGATCCTCTGTGATAGCCCATCCAGGGACCTTTCCTTGCTTTGGTACAAGATCGCAGATTCACAGCACAGCCAGGGCTAAGGGATTGTGCCCCTGCTGTGGGTTTCTTCTGGACCTAGGCTTCCTCTGTCCCAGTCTCTAACCAGCCATTTCTGTACCATCAGCACCACAGTCAGCCCTAACTAGTCCTAGACAGGGCTTATAGGCCAGATGAATGGAAGGAAGCACAGGAAGGCTTGTCTTCCCAGAGCCCAGGGAGAGCAAGGGTGGCCTTAAAAACACAGAAGCCAAGCTGCCCAAAGCCCTTGAGAGGATGGAGAGATGTCTCAGTGGTTAGGAGCACTTGCTACTCTTCCACAGGACCCAGCTTTAATTCCTAGCACCCACATGGCAGTTCACAACTGTCTCTTAACTCCAATCCAGAGGTTCCAGGTGTATATGCAGGATATATATATATATATATATATATATATATATATATATATATATATATATATTCAATCAATCAATTAAATATAGTCAGGCATAGTGATGCAGACCTTTAATCCCAGCACTCTAGAGTTAGAGGCAGGTGGATCTCTGTGAGTTCAAGGCCAGCCTATATAATGAATTCCAGGATAGCCAGAACCACATAGTGAGACCCTGTCTCAAAA
>NC_034591.1:133634180-133637719 GCF_900095145.1 Mus pahari | reverse complement strand
GAGAGAGAGAGAGAGAGAGAGAGAGAGAGAGAGAGAGAGAGAACAGAAGGAAGGAAAGGAAGGAAAAAGAAGAAAAAGGAAGGAAGGAAGGAAGGAAGGAAGGAAGGAAGGAAGGAAAACAGAAGGAAGGAAAGGAAGGAAAAAGAAGAAGAAGGAAGGAAGGAGGGAAGGAAGACGGAAGGAAGGAAAAAGAAGAAGGAAGGAGGGAAGAGGGACCGAGGCGGCTATAGAGCAGCAATCCCTCCTACCCTGTTTGAAGAACAAGAACCTCAAGTCTGCCCCCAGGACAGACAGGATTCTGGGAGGGACAGACGGGTGGCTGGGACAGACGGACAGGGAAGAGCTGCTTGGCTGGGACTAGCCTGCAGAGCTGCTCTTGCTAGGAGACGTCACCCATCAGAGGTGAAAGGAGAGCCAAACATGACAGGAGCCCGTCTTCCCTGTTCCGAGAATGCCGGATGCCATGTTGAGGTGGGGAAGGTGGCTTCGGACTACTGACGGGTAAGTAAAGGGCTCCGGCATCCACATGCCTCAGAGGAGGGGTGGCTCTGCTTCCTTGAGAATCTGCGCCTCTCTGTTCAGGGGTGAGCTCTAGGAAGCAGTCTGGGCTAGCAGGTCACATGACCCGACGCTGGCCTTTCCTTCCTTCAGGGGTGGAACCTCTGTATACCCCTGCTTCCCATGTGTGCTCCCTATTTTTATCTACTTGGAGCAGAGGGAAGTCCCTTCAGCTTCCTCTAGACAGGCTTTTATGTGCACAGTAGGAGGTGATGAAGGCCCAGGAGGCAGCATTGGCCCTGCTGCCCATCCATCCCACTGCTTGCTGCTCCGTCTTACTCTACAGCCCCATCTGGGTCTCCCTCCCCTTCCTGAAGCAGCCTTCCTTGAAGCCCAGATTTCCCCTCCCAGCTGCTTGCCGCTGCCGCTCCCTCAGGTCCCAGCCACTCACATCAGGATAATAGTCCACCGTCGGGACCAGATGCTCCATCAAGGCCTCCAAGGACCCAGAAGTGAGGCGTCCATCTTGAAAAATGAGGTCCTTGGAGCCACTGCTGGCCCCACCTCCTCTCTCCCCCATGCCAGGCTGCACCTGTCTGTTACAGTTGGGCCCAAGGATGCTGGAGAAGACCACAGATGTCTGGGGCATAGCTTCCTGGGAAAGAAGAACAAGGGTGTGAGATTTGTCCCAGGTGGCCGGCAGTCTATGTGCACGCAAGGCTGACTAGGAGCCCCAAGAAGAGGAGCTTGGGCAGCTCGGTGGTCTCCCAGATGCTGCAGCTCTGATGAGAATTTCTTCACCACCTGCTCCTTGGATGCTAGATCTCACTCCAGGGACCCTGACTCAGTGTAGGGTCTCTGTGTCTCAATCATAGGCCTCCTGGGACTATATCCAGAGAATAAACTCAGGAGCAAGTACAGGGGGCCTGTGGGGAAGACAGCAGAGGTGATGGGTGATGGGTATGTGTGACAGCTCCTGAGGAACCAAGGAACACCCTTCAGGGCAGCAGATGCCAGCTCCTGAGGCTGATGCACAGAGGGGTTAAGGGATCAGCAGAGGTCTGAGGGCTGGGCTAATCAGTGTATGCTGTAAGGCCAGAGTTAGAGTGTGCCGCTGCCCCTGCCTCTGCTGCTGCGAGAGAGCTTAGAGTCTGCTCTGAGCAGAGAAACTAAGAAATAGGGCAAGAGAGGCAGATGGAAGGTGATCATTTGGTTTCGCTGGAACACTGGGAGGGCTTGTCTGGTCGCGTGGCAGCAGATGGGGCGGGGTGGTGGAACTGACCTTGGATACTCTGAAGGACTGTCAAGCCTGAGCCACTTACCAGCACAGCACAGGGTAACAGACCGGGTCTGGGGGGAAACGTCTGTAACTGGCTTTGGGACATGTAGGCGGAATTGCATTCTGGGACTGCCTACGCTGGATGGCTGAGAGAGAAAGCTCGGGTTTCCTTGGAATTCTTGATAAAAATCTTCTGCCATGCATATGGGAATTCAAGCAAACTCCCAAAGACAAACAGCGAGGAGGGCACACCCCCTTAAAGTTCAGGGGGTCACACAAGTTAGGTACACATTATTTTCAGGCCCAGCCTGGCTCTGCTGCATCAGAAACACAGGGGCAAGCTTGGTACTTTGCCTCCCCCCCTCCCAGGAAGTTTGCCGGGGATCTCTGCATCAAGCCTGTGGGCCCTGGACTTGAGTAAAAGCCTTCAGTTTTCAGATCACAAAACTGAGGCCAACTGAGGTAGACTTCATCGAGTAAAGAAACCCAAGCTGTCCAAGAGTACTCTGGGCGCTCCATCTCCAGGAAGCCTCGTGTCCTCTTCTCCAGCCGACCCACAAGGCCAGGAGAGGCTATATGCTGACTTTTGTGTCCTTCCACACGCCCAGCACGGTACTTGGGGGCCAACTTCACAATCAAACAACATTGGTTGTTTGTGGTGGGCTCTTGTCACCTGCAGCAGCCCTGCTGGCCTTAAAGTCTCACAGAGGCTTGGGTGGAACTCAGGTTCACACAGTTCTGAATGTTCAAAAGGTGACTGGCAGGTGGTATAGCCTTGGCCAATAGCACCTCTATATTCCACACCACTGGAGTTTTGCCTCTTCGGAGGCAACAGGGCTCTGGACAGGAGGTGTAATTGAGGGTAAGGGACATGCTCTAATGTCCCACTAACTCATATGGCTTCTGTGGAGCCCCTTGGGCAAGGTTGCTATAGTCAGTCTGCTGGAAGAGCCAGAGCCATGTGGAGGCTGCATGGGTCTCAATATACTGTGATTCTGCTGCTACATTGGGGGACAGTAAGGAGAGAAGCCTGAAGGACCAGTAGGAGTCCTTGGGACAGGCACAGTTCCCAAAAGGCTACCCTACTGTGGGACTCTGAAGTCTGCAGGAATCACTTGGAGGGGACATACGGCAAAAGCCAATACTCGGCGTTGTAAATGGCGGTCAGTGGTGGCACCGAGTCATCTCATGTATTCTGTACTGTCATGCTACTCTTCCCTGAAAGCTCACATAGAGGTCAAGTCACAGCACCGGTCTCCTGGACATTGGTCTCACAGCCACCGGTCACAGTCAAGTGGAGGCCAGGATGCAGAGACAGTTGGCAGGAAAGGCACGAGGAAAAAGGCTTGAGTTTGGAGTCTCAGGCCCTGGGAACCTTGGGGCAGTGGAAGTGCACTTCTGAAGGCTTTGAGGAAGCCAAAACACCCCTGATAAGGTCAGCCCTAGGCCCCCATCACCTGCACCACAGATGCCACTGATCACTTGCCTGTCACACATGCACCCACAACACAGGCAGCCCAGGCTGCATGGATCCTCTATAACAGTAAATGTGCCCCCTTGTGGCAGCAAGAGTACCTGCCACGATTCAAGATCTTGTTCCAGGCCTGGCTCGCCAAGAACCTGTCCCTAACCAAGACGCAGGGACGTCTCTTGTGCAGGCAGACAGAAGGCCAGGGAATTGGCATCCCCTGCACATTCCAGCCTCCAGTGTCTTGTGCCAGCTAAATAAGGTTTCACACACACACACACACACACACACACA
>NC_034591.1:133618104-133633935 GCF_900095145.1 Mus pahari | reverse complement strand
ACACACACACACACACACACACACACACACACACACACACACACTGTGACCATACATGGGAACAGCACAGAGACCTTACTCAGCTCTCAAACCATCCGGGGGCAAGCTTGGCACTGGCATTTTCTGAGCGTTTCCAGGTACGGAGGAGTATCAGGAAGTCCCCTGCACAGCTCCTGGCTGTACCCAGACCCCCCCCACCCGGTGAGGCTGTAACCATTGAGAGGACCCAGGAAGTCCCCCAAGCCAGCGAGAGGGACTAGGATAGACCTAGAATGGGCCGGTTTCTGAGGCCCACCTTTGCCTCTGCCCTTAATCCAAAAGCAGTTAGCCTGGGCCACGCTGCAGTCTTTGCATGCGCGGGGAACAGGCTGTGCCTGGCTGGCTTTTCCCCTCCTCCCCCCTTCTTCTCCGTTCAAGCAAGAAAACAGGAGCCTGCTAATTACAGACCTAATCAACTCAGTAAAGCACCTTGCAGCCAGACAGAGCAAGTGACTCACTGTCTCCTCGCAGACAGTCTTAAAAGCTTCTCCATTTCAGCGTCAAGTCAGGTGGTATGAGGGCAGGCCCGGGGATCCAGGCTGCAGGGCTACCAGGAGGGTCTTTCCTACCCAGAGTTGGGGACCCTGTTTCCACACCTGGGTTTACCTAGCGCTGTGGAGCCACCATTGAGGAAAGTCACCTCCCTGTGTGGGCAGAGTTCTTCTGGCCGGAAAGGAATTGAGCTTGGGTGAGCATGACCCACTGCCTTCAGAACCACAGAGACCTTCAGGGTCCAGGTGAGCGTGGAGGGCTGCCTACAAGAGGTGAAGAAAGAAGTCCTTTGCAAGCCGCTGAGATGGATGAGCTGCAGGCTGGCCAACTGGCCCGAGGCAAGACAGCCACAGGGAGCAGGTCTAGCCTTTCCAGTCGCTATCCTGTTGCCTCGTCCCAGCATCCCTGTCACCACCTCTGCACAGCCTCATCCTTCCCTCAAGGCTCGGCCTGCTCAGCACTCCCCTGCTCCTTCCTGATCAAGAAGCCGCTCATGGGGGCCTTGCTGCCAGACTCATGCTTGCTGCCCCTCCTGGGCCCAGCACTGAAGGCACCGCCTTAAGATGTTGCCACGGTCATGTCTACACCCCACCTTTGACCATCCAGCCCCCACTTTCCTAAGTCTTCTCCCGTGACTGCAGGTCCTAGGCCCAGTGCATGGGAGAGAGAGCTTGGCACGTGGCTTCAAGAACATACTCGCTGTCTCCACCTCTGTCATCAAGCCCCTGGGCTTCTCTACACCCGTCCCCTCAGACGTAACCTGGTGGGTTTCTTATCCTTCCTCCCTGTAGGGCCGTGGGAGGGCGAAGTCAGAACACGAGAACTAGCAAGTGTGTATTCCTAGGGCAGTACCAGCGATGGTCGTGTAACCTGTGATGTGCCCTGCCCCGTGGTTCAGTGGTGATCCCTGATTCTGACCATGGCCTCTGACCTAAGGCTGCAGAGCCATCTTACCCACCAAAGCTCTTGCTGAGGCCTGAGACAAGCAGACCCGTTCTGGCTATGCGCACACCAGAGTCTGGGGCTGCTACTGGTAATGCCTAGGAACGTTTACACTCTGTATGCACATTTCCATCCGTGGGACACAGAGACCCGTAAGAAAACTCCACCCCCTCACACTTCGCAGAGCTCTGCCAAAGACACCTCGTGGTGTGCGAACACATTCCCATATCTACGCACTCTGCCTGCTGTTCCCCAGGGACCACACTCCCCAGCGCAGTGTTCATACACAAGCCTCCATTTCAGCTCTGGGGATCTGGGTCTGGGAGATAGCAGTCATTGTTTCTCTCCTGTGCCCCTCCAACATCCAGAACATTCTCCTGTTGATGGCTCCAAAGTGTAAGGAGGGAAGGGTGAGGAATGCATACCTACTGAAGAGCCAACTTCCCTCCAGCTGTTGATAGGAGCAATCGTTGCATCTTTGTAAGCCTCAGGACCACAGCCACAGACTGCAGCATGGCCCCCTGACTGCGGGAAATGTCGTAGGGGGTGGGGTGGGGAGAAAGAAAGGATAACTTCAAGCTCAGAACAAGCACACTGAGATGTGAACCAGGCAGGCTGTGGTACAGAAAAGGATAATGACCCCAGTGGAGGCGATGCTTCCAGCAGGTGTGCGATGGAGCTCAACCCCAGCACACCACAACAGCAGTGGCAGGCTGCCAGGGCTGAGAGACTCTTTTGGATCTGACAGAGCTGAGAGAATAAGATAGCTAGCAGTTTGTCTATGGCTGCAAGATACCCTGGGAAAGGACAAGATGGTCAGCAAGATTTGGCAACAGATCAGGAAGAAGGTCCCCTCTTCCAATCCTGGCGGAGATTTTAGTGCCCCTCTATGCACCAAGCAGCCCAGACTGAGCTGGCTGTAGCCACTATGGGGCCCTTAGTCACTTTTCCTGTTGCTGTGATAAAACACCCAGCAAAACTAACTGAAATGAAGAAGGGCTGTTCTGACTCACAGTTGGAGGGTTCAGTCCATCTTGGTGGGCAAGGCTCGGCAGCAGGGGCTAGAGGTCACAGGTCACACTGCATCCACAGTGGGGAGGCTCTACTTGGAGAATACTGCCCTCGGCTTCCAAACTCTATATGGGCTAAGAGACTCTGCCCCCTGGGTGGGGGTGGGGGTGGGGGTGGGAATCCTGGGACTGAGAGCAGCTGCTGCAGTGGAGCCTAAAGGGTCCAGACCAGAGGAACCCAACGCCTTTCCTCACACTATGTGAGCATCTTCACATCCACTCCTGCACGTGAATGGCCTGGGCCATTCGTTCTTCTGTCCTCTCCCGCTCTTGGGTCCTTTTCTTGTTTCCTCTACTGCGGATGACCATGGAAGACAAGAGCCAGGTGGGGTGGGGAAGCCAAGGTGCAGTTTGGCCTCCAGAGGTCTCATTAAAGACTCAGCCCCTGGCTGCCAGCAATCAGCCTAGTGGGACCCAGGGAAAGATAGATGCTGACCTCAGGGCAGAGTCAAGTCACTGCAGGCTGTTCCCCCTCTCTCCTGTCCCCACCCTGTGACTGTATGCATGCTTTGGGGATAGTCTCAAGAAACACGCCCTTATTTTTTTTTTTTCCTCTCAGCCTCTAACTTGATACCTCAGAGGCTCTAGACAGCAAGTCTGGAGACTGGGGAGAGCAGAGTGAAGCTCTTAATGATTAGGACAAGAATGTTTTCCTTCAGGAGATGGGAGCATCAGGGAGCATAGAGGGAGGCAGTGCAGCCTGTTCCAACCGACAGTTCTGGGTCCTGGAAATGTCTGAGGCCCAGCTACCCGCTTCTAACACCAACTATCTCCGGCAGGTTCCTTCCCAAGAAGAGGCAAGGACCAGCAGTCTTCCCAGTGCGCCTCACCCAAAGCATCTTTTATACAGTGCAAGTCTCCATCCCAGAGACACTAGGGAAGGACTTTGGATGTCCCAGAGGGACAGCCAGCTAGCTAGCAGGCTGCCCTTCAACCCAGCCAACCCCATCCCAGAAGAGAGTAGGGCAATGGCCTAAGAAGGGGCCAGTTTCACACACATCTGGGAAGCAGGAGTTGGGCATCCTCTATTGTGGGTAGGATTGCCAAGAACATTCAGAATTCCAGGGCCCTCCCCAGATTCGAGTCTGTGGTTCTAGAAATTTCCAAGACGTGTAGAAGCAGCTTTCAACTAATCTTGTTGAACTTTAGATTCTATTGTTAGAAATCAGAGGAAGCCATGAGCTGGGGCATCCATGTAGCTCGACGCACATAAATGTGGCTCCTACAACACAGACGAATGCTCGCTTATCAGATAAGGAAAGCAAGCTCTGGCCTCAGGACCTGCATTCGGTTGCTCAGGCCGGCAGTGATGTGCAGGTAAGCCCAGCCTTACCTTCCCCCACACCTCCCCAACATCTCAGGAACACGAAGGAAGGCTGAGAGAGAGAGAGGATGGACAGGTGGATAAAGATTCACTCCTTCAGCGTTCTGCACGTGGTTTCAGGGGCTCTGGGGCTCCCAGGGGGTTGTCCTTAGGCTCTAGGCAAAGCAACCAGGATTTCTGAAAAACTAGAACAAAAATGGCCCTGAGGGTACACTTTGCATAAACACCCAGGGTTCTGCCAGAAGGTGGAGGGGCAATAGCCGGCTCCTTGCCTCTGCCAGTTTGGGGAGGGGTCTGCTCTCTGAGGCGGCGCCAGGCTTCTATTTTTTAACCTACTCAACAAAAACTGAGACTATTTTTAGCTCAGCAAGCTGCAGGACATCACAATTAGCAACTGAAAATTACACATCCTGCCTGTCTCTCCTCTGCTGCCTGGGCGGGGGTGCTCCGGGATGGAGCTGGGGCCCAGCCCTGTGCCCCTCCCCTCAAGGGCACAAAACCTAAAGGGCAGATCAGAGGCCACAGTCAGGGCTAGGCTGGCTGCTTGGACTCACGGGGAGGGCACATGAGCCCAGCTCTGCCAGGGACCCTACAATGGCTCCCAATTACTCTTCCCAGAAAGCACTCGTACTGGGCTGGGGCAGGGAGAGAGATGCCAGAGAACAGACTCCTTGCTCATTAGTGGATGCTCACTACACACACAACCAGCTTCCTGGAGCCGCTACAAACCTTTCCGTAAGCCTTCAGTGGGGCAGAGAGTTTGCACCAGAGACTTTGGGCCTCTGTCACATCTCCAGAAGGCTGCCATTAGGTCGCTGGCAGGGCCACCACACTCTCGAATACAGCGGTTCTAAATTATAGCTAGGACTCAGAGCAGGCGCTGAGGAAGTGTTAGCAGAAGACTCAGTGTGTTGGGTGAGGCGGGGGCACACCTCCCTACATGCTCAGCTATTCAGCCTTCAAAGGGGAGGCTCAAGAGCCAAGCATCTCTTGTTTACAGACTACTAGGCACTCACTAGGGACCACCCTTCTTCCTACCTGTAGGGTCTGCCAACAGGGGGCATAGATGAACGTCACGGCTCTCCAGCCAGAGTTCCCTCAGGACAGGGACTTCCACATTCCCTCACCAGCACCTCTTTGTCACTACTATACCCTCAGGGTCTGGGGTACCATTTGCATTGAGGGGCAGTGGGAATCTGACTGGCAGACGGAACACCACCACCACCACCACCACCCCGCCATGTGCGCAGGTGTGGGTTCAGGAATCTGCTGAGGCAAAACAAGGCTTCCTGCCCTTCACTAACAACAACTTTTATCATCAACTCCCCGCCCCTCACTACGCGGGTTTTCGTTTCCCACAGGCTGACGTTCCCATCTCCACTTGGAGCAGGTGACCCTTGGGGAGCCTGGCCCAAGTCTAGAGTGAAAAATACATAGCTCAGTCTCCCGGAATACAGCCCGTGCCACAAGCTACAGGTGAGCTACTGCCTTAGAGTCTTCGGCCCAGGCTCTGTCCAGCCCAAAAGCCTCTCTCAAAGAGTCCCCTGGAGACCATCTTCCCTCCTCCAAAGTTATGGTCCCGAAGTTTGAGCTGAAATGTCTTCCTTATGCTCTTTTATTTTGTGATTTATTTCTTTTTTACTTTTTATGTATATGAGTGTGTTGCCTGTGTGTGTACATATACATATGTATATACACATATATACACATATGCATAATATATACACATATACACACATATATACATATATACACACATATATATACATATACATAATATATACACATACACACATATATACATACACACATATGTATACACATATGCATAATATACACACATATATACATGTACATATACTACACACACATATGCACCATCTGTGTACCCATAGACATCAGAAGAGGCCTTGGAATCCCCTAGAACTGGAGCTACAGGCCATTGTGAACCATTACGTGGGTGCTGAGACCCAAACCCAAGTCCTCTACAAGATCAGATAAATGTTCTTAACTCCTGAGCGGAGCCAGCTCGCCAGCTCTTCCTTTGAGCTCTGGTTGTGGCCCCGTCCTCTGGATCCACACATAGCAGATGGGCAAGGTCTAGCCACAAGCATAGCCTAGGCCTGAGCTGCCCTGAAAGCAACTATGTCATTCTGCTGAGGCGAAGCACCGCCCCCTGTAACATGTGACAGTGAAATGGAGCTTCAAGGCCCACAGCTTGGGGTGCACCTGGCTGCTTCAGCAAGAGCTGCACACAGACTGAGAACTGGTATTGGTCTTCTCCTGGCCAGGCCTCTGGGTCCCCTATCAACACCTTGTAAGGCAGCCAGTTGGCCCACGGCAAAGATGGAGAAGGCAGACACCACCTCTGACTCCTAGCAGATGGATCCCTTGGCCTGTTATTCAGCCCTATCCCAGGCACTGAGGCTCAGAGCAGCCATGGCCTAGAGAGACCACTTGCCTCCTGTATAGAAATAGCATACTACCTTCTCTACTCATAGGCCCCTCCAGTTGTCACCCTCTCTTCCCTTTGACCACCTGTGCTCTCTGCAGCAAGCAAGTTCTTGGGAGAACCGGCCCCTAATCCAGTGACTGGGCTATGGGAACACCAAGCCCAGAGGCCATGAGATAGCTGGGGGTCAATGGGCCATACACTGGCACCCACATAAGTCTAACCTCAAGAAGCCATAGTTACAGTGCCATAAAGGAAGGTGACATTTGGGGCTGGTAAGATGGCTCCTCACATAAAGGCGCTTGTACCAAGCCCAAAGACCTACTTGAGTTTGATTCCCAGGACCCACATGGTGGAAATAGAGAACTGGCTCTTGCTATTCTCTGACCTCCACAGACACGCTAGGACACGGGGGTCTCACACATGCATGATAAGTATCATTAGGTTTGGGGGTTTCAGTTTTTGTTGTTTTGTCTTTTTTTTTTTTAAAAGAAGGTCCACATTTGCCTTGCCATGCTCATAGAACAGGCCAGGGCCTGGCATAGGGTAGCGGGTTGGGTTCCCACAAGGAGGCGGCTGCCATGGGAACCAGAGTGGCAGCCACAGCACCTTCTCTGGTCCTTCTCCACAAAGGCTGGGCCTGAGCATAACACCAATAATTAAAGCTTTGTTGCGGGCATAATGCTCGTTTTTTTTTTTTTTTCTGAAATTCTTTCTATTACCATATTTACTATGAATTAGCAGGAGGAATCCTGCCATCTCCGCACTCCTAGCTGCAGATCCTGCTATGTCTGAACATCCTCCTCCGTCTTCCCTCCTCCACTGCCTCTTTTTGTCCATCGGCTTCTTGTGGTGGCTGCTGAGGGGACAGACTGTCATTGTCCACCAATAACTAAGCCCATTCTCCAGGTCTGAGAGGTGTGGGCTGGGAGCAGGTGGGATGTCAGAGAATCCCTGGCCTTTGCCAGTAGGCGGGGTGGCTGCAAGCTTGCCTCCCACCAACCCCGGGCTTGGGCAGTTGCAGTTCTTGGCCTATGTTGTCATCTCCTCTTATGCTGACTCTGTAGGAATGAGCTGCCTCCCTTGCATGCAGTTTGGCTTCCGGGTCTTGTATTTCTGGAGCCTAAGTGGCCACAGACATGGACAGCAGGCAAATAGGGCATCTTAGCAAATGTTCATTCTCTTCCTTAGCATTTTCCCAGGGAGCTATGGCAGAGGGAGGAGAAGTGATGTGGGAAGCCAACCTTGTGGGGTCCTGAAGAACGCTGGAATAGGATACCCTGCTGCTGGTCAGAGCCTAGTGCGGCAGCCAGGACTCTTACCTGGATCCAACAGGAAGAGACCTGAGCGCACAACTGACAGCTTGGACCAGGCCATAGCCCTGCACAAGGCTCATGGCATGTGAGAGGCAACAAGATGGCTGGGTCAGAGGTGAGGGCCCTACGGAGGCTAGACCAGAAGGATGGATGGGAGGGTGGAGGATGGCAGGTGCATCTCAGAGCCATCAGCCACCCTCCATAGCTGCCTGTGGATGCTGAATATAGACAAGGAACGAGGGGTTCTTTTCATTTTAAATGACACCTAATTAGACCGAGCAAAGATTTTTTTTCCCTTTGTGTTTAAAAACAAATCATTGCACTTGCTTGGGTTTTCATCTTGGCAGATGTCCAGAGACACATCCCTGAGACCCATATGGCTTGGAACAGGGAGCCTTCTGTGAGTCAGTGAGTAGGAGGTGGAGGGGCGCCCACCTCTCCACTGGGCCCTCGTCCAGTGGCTGCAGACTCTGAGACTGGACAGGACACAAGTCCAAGTCTCCCAGTGCTGCATACGCGGCAGAATTCCTGTGTGTCCACCCAGGGCCAGTGACGTGTCCGCTCCTGTCCTTCTTTCCCTAGGGCAGCTCATATTACTACATCTCGTTTTCCAGGAAAAACTACAAATGTCCAAAAGACTGAAGCCATCATCCCGGGACTTACAGCTCATAGATGATACATAGGGTGTTTAAGACTTGTGAGTGGAGCCACCATCATTAGGGATCCTTCACTCACCTAGCCAACAGTAGAGGACTCTTGGGAAGGCTGGGACAGCCTGGGGTGAAAGCCAGAGAGAGTGGCTAGATCCTGAAAGAACAAACCAGGGGGGAGGGGAGCCCTCACAGAAATTCTAAATAAAACAAAATTATGGCAAAGGAAACGGGGAAAGGACTTGCCAGGAGATAAAATCAATAGATTTAGTTGGAGGCAGAAGAATTCCTTAAATTCAAGAGCTGCCTCTTGGAAATACAGCTAAAAAGATATATCTTGCAACGGCACGCAGTGGTTCATATCTGTAAGTCTGAAGCAGGAAGGACATGAGTTCCAGGTCAGCCTGGGCCACACAGTGAGACTCAAGTCACAAAAACTACAAACAAACCAATTTTCCCAGGACTAGGGTGGAAGTATGACTCAGTGGTCAGTACAGGCCTAACATGTACAAGGCCCTGATTCCACTGAGAGACATAAACAGGGAGGGAAAGATCACCCATCCCTGGCCATTCTAAGCAATGAAAGGAAGGTAAGGTGGAGGGAGGGAAAGAGGGGGGAAACTTTTTACAAACCCCACTATGTAACTTTACATGGCTGAACACCCTTTGAACTGGCATCTTTCTAGAAAATACAAATAATCAGAACAAACTAACCATGCATAACCAAGTTTAGAACTTGAATATACCCATAAGTTTAGAACTTGAATATACCCATAAGTTTAGCACTTGAATATACGCGCAGTGCACGTTAAGGAAGTTGATGGCCACCTGGACCTTGGAAGGAAGAAGCAGGCCAGGCTGCAGGTTCCTAAAATGAATTATTTCATGCCTTTGAGAGTCAGGGAGTTTTGTATGCTACTTAAACCACTCAGAGCCAGATGCGGTGATGCACGCCTTTGATCCCAGCACTCTGGAGGCAGAGGCACACAGATCTCTATGAGTTGAGCTGGGTTACATAGTAAGCCCAGAACAGCCAGGTCCAAAGCTATGCCTCCTCCCAAACAAAAACTAACTAAAGAAAGAAAGAAACAAACTAACTAACTAATTCAGCAATTCAATCCTTCAGAAAAGCTTTCCTGCTCATCCTGTGAAGTTAACAGAGCCAAGAACTCCAACACCTATAGCATGGTAATGTGAGACACCCATAAACATAGCTGGAAAATACACCAGGAAACAACATCAACTCGACTAAGCGAACTCAGTAACTTTTTTTTTTTTTTTCGAGACAGGGTTTCTCTGTATAGCCCTAGCTGTTCTGGAACTCACTTTGTAGACCAGGCTGGCCTTGAACTCAGAAATCCACCTGCCTCTGCCTCCCGAGTGCTGGGATTAAAGGCGTGTGCCACCACGCCTGGCTTCTCAGTAACATTTTAAAACACAATAGAGTCTGACCTAGACCGATTTATTCCAGGAACATGGGGACAAATAAGCCCAGAAAGTTCATAAGTCAATCCATGGATACACGTAAGAGAAACTGTTGATGCTTCAGCTAGATACAGGAAAGCCATGGTGAATCTGTATCCATTCTCTGTGAGCACCTGCTAGCTTGGCAATGAGGGCAGGGCTGGCCACCGTGGGGACAGAGAGCTGCAGGCACTACAGGGCCAACGGCAGACTTAGGGAAACAGGACAGTGAGACAAGCCCAGGATGACCAACTCCACAGGAAACGTTGCTTTGTGCCCTGGGACTCGGAACTCCCAGGGACAACAGACAGGGGTGCTGTGCCCACTTTCTTCCAGCCCTAGGCACCCCAGGGCCACCACTGCCAGAGGCCAAGAAGCACAGGTAAGAAGATGAAGAGGCTTGAACAAAGCCTTGGGCCAGCAGGACCGGCAGGCAGCACAGCTGAGGGCCAGCAGGATGGAGCAACCCTGTCAGACTTCCTTGAACTCTAGACTGTACACCCTCCAGCTACATTTCACACCATCCCTGCAGACTACAGACTCTGTGGTCTCCGCTGAGGCTAATGATGCTTCCAGCCCAGCCCAGCCCTCAATGCCCACAGTCCTATCAGCTGTAAGGCCTCTTTGCTGTACCATCAAAACACACCAAATCACCTCTCTCGCATCTTCTACTGTCTCTGCTACTAGAGTCCAAGCTCCATGACTATGCTCCCTGGCTGGCCCTGTCATGGCCAGCACTGTCCTTCATCCTCCCCCGTGAAGCATCCAATGATGGCCTGACAGCCCCAGACATCATTATCCTACCAAGACCCTAGGGCAATAGCCCCTCATGTTGGTCTCTGGTGCTCCCAAAAGCCCAACCTCCCACACAGGTGGCTTCCCCACCCAGGCCTGTCCTGTCTTCCTTAAATGTCCCCACCCACTTAGCTCTTTCTCACTCTTCTTCAATGGAATCCTTACGCCCACAGAACATTTCCGTGGCCTCTTCTGGCTACCCTGACAAAGTCACAAACATCACCCCACACTGGTAGTCAGCTCGCTAAGCACAAGTGTGCCACACATCCCTGGGGAGACCGGGGCAGGCCACGTAGCCCCCTGGTGGTTAGTAGAATGATGTGTGTCACCGAGCTAGAACTGAGCTGCCAATGCAGGGCCCCTTCCTTCCTAGGACCCTGTCAACCTGTTCCTCAGCAAAAAGTAGGTGGCACAACAGAGTGACCGGGATGGGTATTAGCAGAGGAAACAGTCACTGAGCAGAGCATTGTTTTACATCTGCATGATACCGGAATCACCCTGCCTGATGCACTCCTGCTGTGGGCTACTCCTACGTTCATCTCTAGTCCTTACTGCCATGTAATTTAGTCTGTATATTGCTCACCTCGATGGTGCTCAACCTTCCTGCGACCCTTTAATACAGTTCTTCGGGTTGTGTGAAGCCCCAACCATAAAATGTATTTCGCTGATACTTCATAACTGTAATTTTGCTACTGCTATGAATTGTAACGTAAATATCTGATATGCAGGTTATCTGAAAGGCAACCCCTTGAAAGGGTCGTTTAACTCCAAGGGGGTCTTGACCTACAGGTTAAGAACCAATGACTTTGTGACACCCAGATGAGCTCAGTCAGGATAAGAACTGTTGCCTGCTTAGTCCCCTGCAAACCACAGCGCCAGTGCATAGCAGGTGATTAATAAGTGTGCGTTGGCTGTCCTGCATCTTCAGCCCATTAATGTTGGCTCCTCATCTCCACTCTTCCGCATCACTGCTCTGCACTGGCTCTGATCTAGACAGGTCTGGGTACTGCTCCTGAATCCCACTTCCCACTATGGCTCAAAACAGCTAGAAAGGTGCAGCGGTGGCTCAGGTCCAGGGTTAATTTTAGGGAAATTCTCAGCCTTCCCCACACTGGGCACTCTTCTCTTTAAACACATGACATTTGAGAATGCACAGGCACAGCCTTGCCCCCACACCTGCCTCCTCTTAACGGCTCTCACTTAAGCCTCCCATATATAAACACGTCCTCTCTCCCGCCCACACATCGCACATACAAGCGCACACCTCCCACATGATCAACCACACCATCACAGACCGCCCCCACTCCAAGCACTTATGGAGTAAACAGTGGTTCTGAGCCCGAGGACAGGGAAAATTCCAAGATCGCCACTGCTCTTTACAAGTCCGCTCTGGCCAGAACTGCCCTTTGCTTTCCTCTGCCGCACCCCGACCCTGCTGCGGAACACCCCACCCCACCCCCACCCCCTGCAGGTTTTCAAGTGGCGCTTTACATCGGAGCCTCTGGTGTCAGCAGAGGGTAGGAAAGCAGCCGCTGCACCTTGGGCGAGGCCGGAGTGGTGGCAGGTGTCCGGGTAAAGACAGGAGAGAGAGTTGCCCTGGCTGTCCTGAGGGCCAGCTCCCTCTTGGCCGCGCTTCCCAAGCTCTGGGGCGCAGAAACCTTGCCGTCCTGCTGTGGTCAAGACCCTGCCCTGGAGTGCTCCTAACCCGCAGACCCGCACTGCCACAACCCTACCTGGGGCTCCAGAAACATCGCGGCTCTCGCTACCAGACCCGCAGGCGGTGTAGACGCCCGACTACCCTCCGGGGCTGAGCCAGTGCCGCCCAAGCCCGGGGACTTCCCTCCCGTGACCCAGCCACCTCCCGGCCGGGGCGGGGCTGGCGAGTCTGGAGAACAAGACCCTGGGAGGAGCACTAGCAAGGGACAGGGCGAGGCCCAGTGAGGCGTGAGCACCGGCAGGGTTCGTGGTGCTAGGTTTGGGAATGGCATAAGGGTCAAGGCTCTGGGCGGGGTGGGTCATCTTGCTGGTGAAGTCCAGGGAGGGCAGGGGGAGGGCCAGGGAGGGTTCCACTCTTCTCCTTCCAGGCTGAATACTACAGAGCTACCGCAGGTGCCCAAGCAGTGCTTAGTTCAAATGCTTCCCCTGCCGGGCGGGCACTCGCTCCACGCAGCTGTGGTCTGAAGTGTCTTGAATCCTCAGTCCTTCTATCATCCCCAGAACACCAGGGATACAGCAGCTGCTGACATGGAAGGGCTAACCCGAGTAAGGGGCGTGCCTGGTGCATCTCGGAGGATCTATCTCACTCTAGCCCCAGGCACTAGGAAAGAATCCTGCCAGGTGCTTCCCACCGCTGCTCCAGCTCTGAGAGTTTAGATGGCAGCGGTGGGCTGAAATGAAGAATGCCCTCTCTGGGGATCTGGTACTAAGGAAGCAGAGGCTGGGAGTGCAGAGAGAACTGGGCCAGGTTCTAGGAGTCAAAGCTGCTCTCAGCCGGAACCATAGATGGGGCAGAGGATGCGCAGGGGGCTAAGAGCACCCAAGCAAGCCACTGTACCTAATGGAGACTGATGACCCAGACTTTACCCTACCCTGTCTGATCTCTGCCCAGCGCCCTGAGGGAGCACACTTGTCTCCTGCCATCTCCCTTCCCCTCTTTCTCCATCAGCTCTCTTAGCAGCACAAAGATCCATCAGCAGACTCTTGGGTAGTTAGTTCAGTTTTGTGGAACTCTGAATGCTGGGCCCATTCCCTTGTCTCCTAGGAGGACACAAACGTCTGGAGACACCCATGCCCTCTGGGCTCTGCCTCCCCTGACGTCTCTACTACCAGCTCGCACTGTCGCTGGACCTCACCTTTCTTCTCAGGGGCCTCAGAGCCCAGAGTATTCATTCCCTCCCGGAACAGCTCCACAGGCTGGGAGGAGGGTGCATCAGCTTTCACACAGGCCACCCTCTTCCAGCCCTGCATCTTGTTCCAGGGGATGCAAAGCTCACAGTGACCTCTGCTGGCGAATGCTGTCAAGACCCACCTAGACCCTCGGGCCCTGGGCCCTTGCTAGGCTCGGGTCATTCCTTCAGACTGCTCTAATACCAAGAGAGACAAAACTGGAGTTCTACATCTGGGAAGTTGCCTGCCCCTGCCTTCTTTAACCCTGATCCTTGACCCTCTAGGACACCTGGGTCCTGAAAGGGTGATGGCATTTCTCCCACATGCACAGTTAACAATTCAGTTGCCACCTGCTCCAGAGCAAGCTTTCCCCAGAGAGGGCATTCTAGCCCCCATCTCTGGCAGACATGGATGAAGCTGTCTTTGTCACAAGTCTGACCTCAGCACTCATATATGCACCAATCCACATCTTTCCCAGTGTCCGGGGACCTAGGGAAGCTGGGAGGCCAAAGGCTGACTCCTGTCAGGTGTCCTGCTTAAAGCTATCTCACAGCAAGGGCTTGTGGTACCCGACCCAAGACACCATTGGAAAGTGGAGATGTGATGCAGTCTGTAAACATCTGCTGGGGTTGTTGGAAAGGCAAGACACGTGGGAGGGGATGCTTCCCCCCTTACTCCAGACAGCGGGGCTGTACTTAACAGTCCTTGTCTATAAGAGATTACCCTGAGAATGGTTGGGGAAAAGAAGGCAGGGAAGCCTGGCTCTGTGACGACAGTGATAGGGCCATCCTCATAATCACAAGACAAAATGGTAGGCTATAGCATTTTGTCTGCTCCTGCAGATGAATGGACTCCATTGGGGCCCAAGTAAGGTCTGGGCACTTTGACCTTAAGTTGCAATGTGTCAGTGATGATCACATCGAGAGCCAGAGTCCCGGGGCCTCGGGACTGATGATCTGTCCCTGCTAGGACCTCAGCTCCTCTGACCTGACTTAGCATGGAGTGCTTCCCCGGGTGTGGGTATGGGTAGTAGTATGGATATACTGATCCTGGTATATGGATACGAACAGAAATTGAGAAAGATAGGACAATGGAATATGGATAAAGATATAGGTCTGCATGTATAAAGATAGAATTTATGGGCAAAAAATAGACATGGATAGAGAGATAAATATAGATATGGTATATAGATGTGGATGCAGGTATAGACAGCCAACACAGGGTTCAACCTATAATATATAAGAACTCACTTAACAAGTCAAAAGAGTCAAAGACCCGTCTGTATAGTGAACAAAGTTATGGAGAGGTACTTCATGGTATAGCAGCAAGTTTAAGTCACTGGAGTTTATCAGTCACCAGCCAGAGAGAAGTTAAAACCACACTGTGAGAATCCTATACACCCAGACTGGTAAAAACGAAAAAGCAGAAAATGCCAAGTGCTGGCAAGAAAGTGGCAAAATTGTCAGTTGCTAGTGGCCACATGGCCAGGGCAGCAATGTGAGGGTAAGCTCCAACTGTCTTCTGGGAGCTGAGCACACGCAGATCTAAAAGCTCCACCAGAGTATACAGACTTGGCAGAAACGCTCACGGACACACCCCGAGAGGCACGTGAGCACTGTCTGCGATGGCTTCCAACTAAAAACAACCCAAGCATCCTCCACAGAGGACGTTTCAAGACAGGCACAAACCAAAGCACTGCATTACCATCTAGCCATCACCTCAGAAGGTTGCTAAGGGAAAACTGTACACCAAGGGAGAAGGACGGTTTCAATCATAAGGCACAGGAAGCATAAGGCACATACACCACAGACGGAGAGATGCGGGGTGTAGAACCATGAGTGAACAGAAGCTTAAAACGAACATCGTGCAGTTATTGACAGCCAATAAAGTAGACTTCAAATCAAAATTAATCAGAAGAGATAAAAAAACTAAAAGGTCTCTGCCTAGTAATAAATGGAATAACTCATCAAGAAAATATAACAATAGTAAATACATATACTCCAAACCAGGCTCCCAGTTTTATAAACCACTAGTGAACATAAAAATTAGATGCACTCTGACACAATATTGGTGGATGGTTTCAGTACCTCCTACTACAAATCTCTAGAGAGGCGGCCCTCACTTGAACAGGACACATAAATTCAAAGAGAGAGGGAGGGAGACCAAATTAATAAAATTGAATATTTAAAAAAAAAAAGTGGAGACTACAACAGATCCCGATGAAACCCAGAGAATAATTAGGCGATACTTTGAAAATCTATTTTTTTAAAGCTAGAAGAGATAGATATATTCCTACATGCACATGATCTACTTCTTAAATCAAGAAGGGGTAAAACAACTTAGACAGATCCATGCTAAGCAACCATGGTGTAGCAGTAATAAAGGCACCCAACGAGCAAAG
>NC_034591.1:133615325-133618032 GCF_900095145.1 Mus pahari | reverse complement strand
GAGAGGGAGAGAGAGAGAGTCAACATGAGTGTTTCTCAAACTGTTTCATAAAACAGAAAAGGAAGGAATCTATCAAATTCAGTGTATGAAGCCAGCTTTCCCCTAACACCCAAACAGGTAAGTACATATTAAAAAAATAAAACAGGGCTGGTGAGATGGCTCAATGGGTAAGAGCACCCGACTGCTCTTCCAAAGGTCCAGAGTTCAAATCCCAGCAACCACATGGTGGCTCACAAACATCCATAACAAGATCTGACTCCCTCTTCTGGAGTGTCTGAGGACAGCTACAGTGTACTTACATATAAAAAATAAATTAATCTTTTTTAAAAAATAAATAAATAAAATAAAACAGCCTCGATGAACATTGGTACAAAAGGCATTCGTTAAATTCTTGCAAACTGAATCCAGGAACACATTAGTAAGACCATGATGGGCTTCATTCCAGAGAAGCAATGCTGGTTTGACATACATGAATTAGTAAGAGCAAGGCTGAATACATACAAGGACAGAAACCACATCATCACCTCAGTGTAGAACAGGCCTTCAGTGAAATTCAACATCAATAATAATGATAATAATAATAATAATAATAATAACAAAAAGAAGCCTGAGGAAATGTGGAATAGAACGTACCCAAGCACAGTAAAGGCTACAGGTGACGTAATAAACACAGAGAAACTGAAAGCATTTCTTCTAAACTCTGGAACAAGTCAAGGCTGCCTGCTTTCTCCACACTTATTTAATATAATACAAAATATTGCTAAAAATCTAAAGCAACAAAACAAAAGAAGAGCGATCTCAGTAGGAAAGGAAGAATTGAAATTATCCCTGTTTGTAGACAGCAGATCCTGCATGGAAAGGACCCTGAAGACTCCAGTGGAAAACTCCTGGAACTGCAAACAGCAAGCCAGCAGCACACAGACGCAACACGCCAAAGCCTTACCACCTGCCAATAGCTAACTTGCTGAGAAAGAAATTAGGGGGAACCCTGTTAACAAGAGTTTCAAAGTGAAAACAAAAACAAACAAACAAACAACTATCTAGGAATAAATCTAACCAAGGAGGTAAAGACATCTGCAATGAAACCTAAGACACTAGAGCAAGAGGCTGGAGAGGGGGCTCGAGAGAGGTCCATATTACTAAAGGCAATCTACACAGCCCATACACCCCCATCAAAATCCCAATTATACTTTTCCCAGTGTTAAAAAAAATCCACAAATTCATATTTCCATACAGAAGACCCCTAAAGAGACAAAGCAATCCTCAGCAGAAAGAGGGACACTGAAGGTATCGCAGTACCTGTGCTGGCTAGTTTTGTGTCAACTTGACACAAGCAGGAGTTATCACAGAGCTTCAGTTGGGGAAATGCCTCCACGAGATCCAGCTGTGGGGCATTTTCTCAATTAGTGATCAAGGGGGGAGGTCCCCTTGTGGGTGGTACCATCTCTGGGCTGGTAGTCTTGGGTTCTATAAGAGAGCAGGCTGAGCAAGTCAGGGGAAGCAAGCCAGTTAGTAACATCCCTCCATGGCCTCTGCATCAGCTCCTGCTTCCTGACCTGCTTGAGTTCCAGTCCTGACTTCCTTTGGTGATCAACAGCAATGTGGGAAATGTAAGCTGAATAAACCCTTTCCTCCCCAACTTAGTTCTTGGTCATGATGTTTGTGCAGGAATAGAAACCCTGACTAAGACAGTACCTGATCTCAAACTGCGCCACAGAGCCATGGTCACAAAAACAGTGTTGTCCTGTCACAAAGCCAGATGCAGGCAGACCAACAGAATGAAGTATAAGACCCAGAAATAAACACGTAGCAACAGCCCCCCTAAAATATAACGTCTCTGACAATGTTGCAGGGAAAGTGGGGTCTTCACATGCAGAACAGTGACATTTCAACCTCACCCCTCAGCCTGCACAAAAACCATCATAAACAGATCCTGTACCTTATCACAAGACTGAAACTCTGAACCAGAAAAGGGGAAATAGAGGTGCAACATTTCATCATGTAGCCAAGGAGCTTTTGAAATAAAGTCTCTAATACTACAGGAAGTAACCCCAAGAATCAACAAATGAAATTGCACACAATTAAAAAGCTTTCATAAGGAAAAATAACAATTACCAGAGTGAAAGGACCAGATTACAGAAAGGGGTAAAATATTTCTCAACTATACATCAGACAAGTGCTTGGCTGATATACAGAATATATACAGAATTGTAAAACCTAAACTCCAGACAACATCTCAAATTAGCCCATCAATAAATGAGCTATAGACAGCTCTCAAAAACAGAATACAGGGACTGCAGAGCTGCCTGCCTGCAAGCTTGAGGCCCAGTGCCCACATCAGAGCCAGGTTACACACACCTGTAATCTCAGTACTGTGGTGGCAGAGGCAAGTAGATCCCTGAAGTGCATTGAGCTTCAGATTCAGTGAGTAACCCTACCTCAAAGAATACGGTGGGCAGCCTTGAGAAAAATGCCTCACGTCAACCTCTGCGCCTGCATGCATGTACACATACATATACATGTGCACAAGCCCACACTAACAAGTACATATGCTATACATACATCATATCATCACATACCACACATACAAACACACACACACACACACATACACACACACACACAGAGAGAGAGAGAGAGAGAGAGAGAGAGAGAGAGAGAGAGAGAGAGAGAGAAGAATTAGAATAACAAACCAGAAGGAGAATGC
>NC_034591.1:133596762-133614450 GCF_900095145.1 Mus pahari | reverse complement strand
GAAGAAGAGGAGGAGGAGGAGAAATCAGACAATAACAAATACTGGTAAGGATGTAGAACGTTTATGTAAGAAGTCTCTAGTGTTGTTGTACATTGGTACAACTACTGTGGAAATCAGTATAGAGATTTCTCAAAAAACTAATATGGAACTACCATAAGAGCTGGCTATACCACTTTTGGAATAAATATTTGAAATATTCTATGCCAACATACCACAGAGACATTCACACATCTCTGCCTGTTGCTGCTTTATTCACAGAACCCAAGAAATGGAGCCAACATAGATATCTGTCAATAAATGATAAAGAAAATTTGACATGTTACAGAATATAATTCTGTTCAACTATAAAGAAAAGAAAGCCTGAAGAAAGTGGATGGAGCTGTGTATCATTGTGCTAAGCAGATAAGCCAGATTCAGGATGGCATACTTCATGTTTTCCCTCATGTGTGCACATGTGTGTGCATGTGAGGGTGTGTGAGAGAGTGTGTATGAGTGTGTGTATGTGTGTGTGTGGGTGGGTGGGTGAATATATGTCTGGGTGAGTGTCTGTGTGAGTGTCTGTGTGTGTGCATGTGTTCATGTGAGGGTGTGTGTGTGTATGAATGTGTGTGAGTGTGTGTGCATTCATATGAGGGTTTACATGTGCGAAGATTGATGTCAGTGTCAGGCATTATTTCTTGGGTGCAGTCCACTTGGCCCCAAACTCACAGATTAGACCAGGCCAGTTGGCCACTGAGCCCCTTGGAGATCCTCAGTGCTGTGTTACAAGCGCCTATCACCACACCCAGCTTTTCCACACAGATTTCTGGAACCAAACTTGAGTTTTCATACTTGCATGGCAAGCACTTCACTAACTGAGATATTGCCCAAGGCCCTCTTTATTTTAAGAATTTCATACATTAATACGTACTTACATAATTCACATCCCTTCCTCTTCCCCTCCAGCTTTCCCAAGCCCCCTCAAATTCGTGACCTTTTCTTCATTATTGTCACACACACTGAGTTGGATGTGGTGACATGTGCTTGTAACACAGCACATACTAGTATTGTTCATATGTACTTATGCTTAGGGATGCCTGCTTTGGATTGGGTTGGGGTTGGAGAACCCACCACAGAGCTTGTCCCTAGAGGAAACTGATTCATTCTCTTTTTCTCAGCAGCTGTTGGTTGTCTATGGCGTGTCATCTAGAAGCAGGCCTTGTGAAATTCTCTGCATCCATGTTGGCATGTTGATTGCTGTGGTCATCGTGCAGGTCTTGTTTGGGCAATCAAATTGTTGGGTTTTGTGGATACAGCATCCTGTCTCCTTTAGAAGAGATAATGAGCTGGCATCCTGGACTTCAGGCACTTAGAGTCTTTCCATCCTCTCCTCTGTGACCTTCCCTGAGCCTTAAGTGTAGGGTCACAATGTAAATGTACCCATTGGGGCTGGATGGACACACACACACACACACACACACACACACACACACACCACCTGTGCTCTGCATTTTGACCAGCTGGGTGTGGATGCTGTAATCATCTCCATCCACTGCAGAAAGGAAGCTTCTTTGATATGGGTGAGACTTATACTTGTCTGGCTGGGCAGGTGCACAAGTTTCACGAGCCCAGGTGGACCACGTCTGCAGGGGCAGCACAATCCTTGAGGACTGCCATTCCTTCTTGTTTGGGACAGGGACAGGGACTCATCATGCAGCCAGAACAGCTTGTAATTCTTGACCCTCCCACTTCGGCCTCCAGGGATTACAGCCCATGTACCACTGAGCCTAGATCTAACAATTCTTTATACACTAAAACTAGACAAAAAATAAATAAAGGAGAAAGCCAGCCATAGTTGCCCATCACAACTGTGAATCTTTATGACTTTAGGGTAGGAAGTGTTTTCTTAGATATGACGCCAAACCGTAAGTAACCAACCAACCAAACAACAACAAAACAGGTAAGTTGGACCTTGTCTCAAAGGACACTATTTAGAAATTGACCAAGGCATGATGGCATGTGTCTGTAATTCTAGAACTCTGCTGTAAAGGCAAGAGAATTATGGGTTTGAGGCCATCTGGGGATGCACAGTTGCACAGTGAAATCCTGTTGAGAGAAAGAAAGAGGGGTGGGTAGGAGGGAAGAAGGGAGGAAGGGAAGGAGGGAGGGAGAGAAGGAGGGAGGGGAGGGAGGAAGGGAGGGAGGGAGGGAGGGTACAAGAAGGGGAAGGCAGTAGATGAGGGGAACAGGAGAGAAAGGAAGGCATTGAAAGAGGAAAGGAATATTCGAGTATGGGAGAAAATACTTGCATAGACCATATGCTGTAAAGCTCTAATATCCGGAGTATAAAAAGAACTCTTGGAGTTCAGTGACAGAACCTAGGTCCAGCAGCAGAAGAACAGATTTTTTTTAATGCACATATGTACACAGTGGATTGTTTTCAGACATAAAGAAAAAGGAAGTCACATACTTGGTTTGTAGGAAAATGGATGCAACTGAAGAAATCATATTAAGCTAATTAAGCCAATCCCAGAGAAACAAATACACACTCTGTTGTTTGTTGTTTCTAGGTTTTCTATAGCGACACAAAATACTGTGTGTGCATATGGCATCAAAGGAGAAGCCAAAAAGTGGGCTACTGGAGGGGCAGGAAGGATATTCTATACAAACAGTATATACCTGTGGGGAATGCCCTTGTATGGCACAATACCATGGACAATAAATATGCACAATGTTAACTCTTAATTATACTAAAAATAATTTAATGATAGACATCATAATTAAAATTGGGAAACAGAGCTGAAAATCTATTTCTCCAAAGAGGGTACGCTCATGCCTGATAAATGCATGAAAATTGTTGGGTAGCGTTAGTTGTCGGGGAAATATAAAATCAAACCACAATGAGGCAGTAGCTCACAACCTCTGAGACAGATACCGTCAAGAGACAGATATCGATGGTGCTGACATGCATATACTGCTGGCAAAGATGCAGGGTTGCGCAACCGCTTTGCAAAACAGATTGCTAGTTCTTTACACCATTAAACGGTTATTACAGGACTTGGCAAGTCCATGTCTACATATATATCAAGACATTTGAGCACATGCCCACACAAACACTTGTGTACAGATGGTAGAGGCCGCTGGGTATGAGAACGGGCAGGGGAGACTGCGTTGCTTTTTTATAATAAAAGCGTTCTGGAGCGTGGTGATAATTCCACAGCCTGTAGATATCCTAAAAGTCACTGAATTAGCCATTTAAAAGATTTATGCTATGCAAATCTGAATCAATTGATGGCTGACGGTGCACTTCCAGGATAGAACCCAAGACCCCTCACCTTCTCCACAGACTAATAGTTAGCAAGGGCCTGATGCAGACTTAATTTGCATTTATTTAGCGGTGACTAAGAGCCAGCCATTCTCTTCTCTTAAAATGTTTGGGGGGGGGGGGGCTTCACCTTTATTCAACTGGCTTGTGGAGGTGTTGTTGTTGTGGTTGCTGTTGTTGCTTTTGGTGGTGGTGGTGGTGTTTTTCCTCACCCATTTGGTCATTGTCTACCTAGTTAGTATGGGTGGGCTTGGACTGTTTCAAGTAGTGGTGAGAAGTGTAAATATAAACATGCAAGTCCTGGTCATGAGGCTTACAGGGTTTCAAGAAGGCACAAATACTAAGTAATAAATTCCGCAGTGGGCAGGAAAGCTACAGAGAAAGCAAGAGTGGACTGGATGGGTTGGGAGCCCTGTTGTTTACACAGGTTCAAAGGGCATATCTGCTTCCGTAGGAAACATCTCTGCAAAGGCCTGGGCAGGAGCACTTTGGTCTATAAGGACTAGTGAGGAGGCTATTGTTGCTGGAGTAGACTTGGGGGGGCTAAGAGGTGAGAATGGCTCCCAGTGAGGCTTCAAGGACAGGACCTCTATTGGTATAGATTTCCTAAATTACAGTGGTACCCAGGACGCACCATTCACAAACTCCCAGTGAGTACATGAACCCATGCTCACTGCCAAACTCTCTATATAGCACAGTTGTCAGTTGCCCTGAATGGAGGGTCACCTACAACTCATGTGGTTTGAGGCCATTAAGTAAAATGAGAGTGGTCTGAGCACAAACATTGTAATGCAAGACGGCCTGGCGACTGGGATGGCTACCGCTCACAGGCAGGGCCTATGTACAGTGTAGGTACGCAGGACGAGCAGATAGCCCGCCTCCCAGGCAGAGAAGGGTGGCACCAGTTTTTACCCTTCTTAGGGCGGCAGGCAATTTAAAACAGGAATTGTGTGTTTAGAGACTGTAATGCTTTTAGGATGACGGTGACTAGGTGAAGTGTACTGACAGACAAACCACAGCTAGAGGAGCCTCCCTGGGCCACAATCGGTTTACTTATGACTAGAACGTGTCCTTTCTCGGCTTTGGAAGCTGGAAGTCTGGAAGTGTGGGCATGGGCAGGCTCTTCTTCCTAGACCCTGCCCCCAATTTCTCTTCCTCATCTCTCACGCTGGATGATCCTTCCCCATCTCTGACTTCTGCTGCCTCTTTGTTCTCTGCCTCCGGCTTGCAGCAAGGCCTCTCTCCGGACAACAAGTGGACTCAGGACGCACCTCAACCCAGCATGACTTCGCTTCAACTTGTTCACACCTGCAAAGATCCCATCCACGCGCTCCGGACAGGGCAGATGTGGACTGCCACACTTTTTTTAACCTGCCTTAGCGGGGTTTGTTTGTTCTTCTATTGCTAGGGATGGGACTCAGGTCCTTACATACACTAGGCAAGCTCTGCCCGTGCCCTCAGCTTCCTACAACACTTGATGGCTTCATACTGCTCAACTAGGACTAGCTGACATGGACAACAAGGCCCAGACTCTGCTGGGCCCCCTCCCCACTGCTCCTGTGTGACTCTACTCCAAATGAACTCCCATGTCAGAAGCCATTCCTCCTGTGTGACTCTACTCCTCCTGTGTGACTCTACTCCTCCTGTGTGACTCTACTCCAAATGAACTCCCATGTCAGAAGCCATTCTTCCTAGGAACTTCTCAGATGGAAGCCTTTGGTCACCCCAGGACTGTCTGCCTCTGTCAGGCAACGTCCATCTTACTCCTCCAGAAAACAGGTGGTCCACCCTCCACTATTTTTAATTGCCTTGGATTTATTTTATATGATGGCCTTTACTGCCAAAGAAAGTTTGGGAATATCTGCTGTGTGCCACACTGCCTCAAAGGAAGACACTGGGAGTCACAGGCCATGGATACTGGCCTCCAAGTGTACCCTCCCTTTAGGCTCTGGCCCAAATCCCTTTATAGTCACATGAGAGGAGGAAACCAAGAGTACCTATTTTTACAAGGAGGGACAGAGACCTGTGTGACAGATGACAGTGAAGGATAGGGTTCCCCATCAGACCTTCTGCTGGCTTTGACCCCATTGGATTGCTACACACTTTTGCTAAGAGTGACCCTACATTTACATGCACACCCCAAGTTTGCTTTCTACAAAAGCAATTTTTGGAAAGAAAAGGTTTCTTTGGCTTACACGTCCCTATCACGGCAAATCATCCGGGGATTACAGGACAGGCACACAAGGCAGGAACCTGAGGCAGGAACTGAAGCAGCGACCACGGAGGGATGCTGCTTACTGGCTTGCTCCCATGGCTTGCTCAGCCTGCTTTTGCATCCGACCCAGGACCACCTGCTCAACCATGGATTCACCCACAGTGGGCTAGGTCTTTTCACAGCAATCATTAATCAAGAAAATGTCCCACAGACATGGCCACAGGCCAATCTGAGGGGACTTTTCTCAAGTGAACTTACCTCTTTTCAGATGACCCTCACTTGTTTCGAGTTGACAAAAACTAACAAGTCTATCACCCCAGGGAAGGGCCAACTATTAGTGAGCCACAATGGGATTAGGTCATGGGTCTGGGGAGGCCTCTGGTCAGGAAGGCTAGGATATGTCCAAGATGGGGAGACCCCAGGTATAGCCTTGTCAGGGTCGGGCAATTGATCAGGGTCTACCCTGTGGGGAAGGTACCCTTTCCCCCACCCCCATTCCCAGGGTGCTGCCAGCCATCTATCCAGAGTAGCAGAAGGAATCCCTCCCTGGGACTAATGGCCTTTGCACCTCGTCTAAAGAAGTCTCAGAACCTGTGACCTTGCATGAGCAATACCTGGCAGGCCCTGACTGTCCCATTATATACAGAAATACCCAAAGTAGCACTCCACTCTACACTAAGTTTCTGAAGCCTTTAGCATCTGGTCCCAGGAACGTACTTTGTCCTCAGGCACACAGGCAAGATAGGGTCCTGTCCACACCCTGCACAGCCAACATAGAATGGGTATGTCAGTCTCCACCCACAGCTCAGGCCAGCTGAGATTACTGTCAGCTGGACCAGCTCTACATCACTCAGAAAGAGCTTCCTGAGGGGCCCGTGGCAGGTAGCACTGGTCTCCGCTAGCCGTGCACAGAGTCCAGGACAAACGATGCTCCTGCAGCTTTATCGGTCTCCACCCCAAGAACTGATACAGACGCCAAGGTCTTGGTGCTCCTTAGCCGGAGGATGGTGCTCCGGGGAGGGAGCATATTCATGTTCAGACTCAATGTATGTTTTTAAAACAAGCTTATTCAGTGCCCTATGCAGGTACAGCCCCTGAGGGAGACAGCACAAAACCTGTAGCGGGGTCTCATGGGGTAAAGGAGACGGTGCAAGTCTCTAGCTTCTTCTGGAAAATGTAGCTTGGTGCCAAGTACCTAAGACAGCCAGCACAGCTGCCAGGCAGGCCTCTCCTCCCTGCATTGATAAGAATGCGTCCTGGAGGGAGGAAGCCAGTCTTCAACCAGGCTAGGCTGAGCACACTTGAGGATTTCCTGGTTCCCAGTTGGTAAGGTTGATGCGCTAAGCATCCCTCTGTAAGTACCAGGCCAGGAGGGAATGACTCTGAAGGTACCAGAAACCCAGTAATACCCCAGAAGAGGCATGGTGTGGGGCTGATGTGTAGACTAGGCCCTGGGTTGACTCTTCTGCATCTCAATGTCTGAGACTCAGTTTCCTTTCCCATTCCGGTCCTAGCAGGAGAACGATCAGCCAAGGCACTACTGAGATGCATCCCTGTTCATCTGGTAATAGGTCCCTGCAGCCCCTCATCATCCTCCCTGCAGTGAGGGGTCTGCATGCAGCCTGCCTGGGTCTGTCAGCACCACCCTAACAACTCGAGGGGCCTGCCTGCAGATTAGACTGCTACTGGGAGTGCTCCAGGAAGTACCATTTCTGCAGCAGCTCAAGTGCCTTCCAGAACGCACCTACACCCATGAAAATAAAGTCACATATACTGACTGCGTGTCTTTTGTTTATAGCTAAGTAAGATACTGGTGCATGAGGGATGCAGACAACTGTGAAGACTGACATCTCCTGGAGCCCGCGGCCGGCTACCTCACATCTACGGGGGCCAGGGGACCACACTGACCTTTAGTTGTGGGAGCCCGGTGCAGACACTGAGGGTGCTCAGGGTGGGAGCTGGTGTCAGGAAACGGTATCAGCCCAGGACCCCCAAGACCAAGTTCTCAGCACAAAGGACATTTATTTGCCCCAGAGGAGGAAGAAATAAGAGGCAAAGACAGGGGATAGAAGATGAGGGAGAAGGGCAAGGGAACAAGGTATCTGTCCTCGGAGGACAAAGGACTACCTCTGGATAGCGAGGAGACAGATGGAGTCCATAGGCAAATAGAGGTTTTTAAAGGTAAAGGGGGAAACCTGTGTTGGGATAAAGTGTTTAATTTTAATTGGCCATGTTAATTAGGTGAGCCAAAGGGGCCTTTTGATTGCTGGACTTTAATTCTTTTATAGCTGGACCTTGGTAATCAGCCTCAGGAGGAGGAAGTAGCCAAATAAGGGAACAGCATTTGATGGCTAGCTTTAGGAGAGTAATATAATGGGTTGTTTTATGTTTCTTGTTTTTTTCTTTCAAGGCAAAAGGAATGAGGGAAGAAGGGCAAGGTCTGCCAGAGCCATACTCGTAATGCTTGAGCTGGCCTGAGTCCCTTCAGCTGGGAAGGGTCATTGCTACCAAGATCAGCAGGAGTCCAGGTCACTGACTTGGTGCTCTAGGGACTAACAGGACACCAGAACCTGGGCCCCCTTGTTAGCTGACATGGACAGGGTGACACAGGACAAGGACTCAAGCCTGTCTTGCCCAGAAGTGGCCATGGGCCAGTTTCCAATGCCCTCCTCCCTCTTATTGGGTCTAGAGGTGGGAGTGCTCACAATACTGACGAGATGACTAGGAACAGGCCAATGGGAAGGTCCTTCTGGAGGATGGCCATACCAAAAACATACAGGTAAAGTATGAGCTCCGCCCTGGTCCCGGCCACGGGCTTATACTCAGAGCCCTGGGGAGACGAGAAACACAGGACAAGATATCTGTGGTGGTTTCAATGAGGATGGCTGCCAAAGGCTCATCTGGTAGAATACTTGATCTCCCAGCCTTGAAACTGTTTGGGAATGATTGATTAGGAGGCGTGGCCTTGAGGAGGTGTATCACTTTTGAAGTTTCGAAAGCCTCCTGCTGTCCCCAGTACACTCTCTGCTTCCTGTTTGTGGATGGGGATGTGAGCTCTCAGCTGCTGTTCCAGTGTCACAGCTGCCTGCTTACTGCCATGCTCCCCACCATGACGGGGATGGACTCCTAACCTCTGGACCTGTAAGCCTCAGATAAGCCCTGCTACATGTTGTCTTGGTCATGGGGATGGTGTTTTATCACAGCAACAGAGACGTAACTAATACAGTGCTTAAGACATTGCTAATGGATGGCAGATCTAACTCTGTAAGTCAGACCGAGGAAGGCAGGGGAAACAGAGGCCTTGATCTTGATGAACACCAACGGGAGGAGGCTGGGCTGCCTGGAGAGGAAGAGAGAGGCGAGGGGCCTCAGTGCTAAGCAGTTGATAAGCCTCCCTGTGTCCAGTGAACCTACAGCTGACCCTCCACACCCAAAACCACCCTTGTGACACCTGGGCCTCCTGTGCCCCTACTATAGGAGATACTGATCCAAGTGGGTCACTCTGGCCACACACTGTGACATGGCGGTGTTCACTAAGTGTCTGTGGGACAGGCACGAGGCTACTGTTAGCTCTAGGTGGGGGCCTGTCTGGAGCCTCTGGAATCCTTGGCTAAAGAGGGAAAACAAAAGAGACAGCCCCTTCAGGGCACAGGAGTAATTGTGCGAGTGTCATTTAGACAGGTATACATTGGGTCTGATCACCTGGGACCCTTGTGTGACTGACTGTCAGCACTGCACCATCGAGAAGGGAAAAGGGCTGGGCCCTGCCACCCACGGGCTGGGCAGAGACCTGTCTATCCTAGACACTTTCCTGCTGGCCAAGGAGTAGAACTTCCAGGCATCTCAAAGGAAACAGGTCGGCATCGGTGTGTTTCAGAGAGCTCTTGGAAAGCCCCAAAGGCCACTGCCTGGCAGAGGTGAGCCCCACCCCATCCAGGCACTCTGGCCCAGCTAGACTGAAGCTTAGTTGAAGTGGAAATGCCCAGGCGCGGGAGTACACCAGATCTGGGAAACTCTCCAGTGTCACTGCCCTCCATGGCTTCCTGCCAGGAGCCAACACCCTCCTGTCTTCCCACCAGCCTGCTTACCAAAGCGCCTTCCTGCCTGACCCACAGCCACTTCTCTTGTATGACTTCCCACACTAAACCCGGACCCTTCAGGGATGCCCCAGAGAGCCAAATGGGCTAGGATAGAAGAGCTGGTTCCAGCCCTGGCTGAGTCTCAAAGCTGTACTTTATGGGAAGGTTGGGGAGAGTCAAAGCATCGCTTAGACCACAAGCATAGAGAACGCTCAGCAGACCTCCACATCTTGCAGCTCTCACCTTGGCCCCAAGGGAGTTGACCAAGTGATCCCAAGATCAAAACCACACAACACAATCAGGTGCCTAATACAGTAAGTGCTATGAGTAGGGCCACTGGCCCACTTTACAGAAACACAAACAGGTTGGAAATGTGAAACGAACTGTCCAAGGTCACGGGACCAGAATTAAAACCCATCAGTGTCTGATGCAAGGGGTGGGAGAAAGCTCAGCCTTTGGCTAAAGACAACAGCTGCTGAGCAAAAGGCTACTCCTGAGAGCTCAGGTACATTGCTGCCTTGGGGAGAGACTGTCGACACCCACATAAATCTGGAGCAGCATTCCACACGTGTGCACATGCACACACACACACACCAGCCAGGTGTTTGGCCAGGACAGTCGGCACACACCTGCCATGAACCTTCTCCTTCAGTGTTTCGTGAGCAAGGAAGAGCCTCCTACAGTCAGTCTAACAGAGGGAGGAAAAGAGGGAGAGGAGAAAGCCACCCTGATGCCACTGGAGCTTTTCATGTTGCTTGGCAACAAGAGGAAGGAGGAGTGGGTCAGAGAAGAGCCCAGAACATCTCCTCTGTGGAGTGGTGTGTGGAATGTCTGGACCCAGAACCTGGGGAACAGAGCTGAGAGAGTGCCAGTCAGGAAGCTCTGCACCAGGTAGTCACCAGGCAGACCTCAAACTGACACCCCCTCCCCAGGCACGGGCAGCCTGGCTTTGCCGAAGAGCATACCTAGGACCCAGAGGGGGCAGCCCTTGCAGAGGGCAGGAAGTGGCAAAGCTGGGCTAGATCTCATCAATAGTCTGCCTCCTAACTGACCATTGGGAATGACCATGTGGGCAGGTGGTTCTTGGCCTTAGACAAGAGAAGAGTTGAGGTCACCACATTTTCCAAAGGAGCAGAAAGAAGGGCAGGCGCATGATGCTAGAAAGGCTCTGGGGTCCAGGCAGCCAGTGAAAGACAGGCAAGGGCTGAACCTCCCTACCGGCAGCTTCTGAGCAGGACCAGGGCACTGGTGACCGAGGTCTCTTCAGGGAGACACTGGCCAGGTCTCACATCACCACTTGCTGCCTCCTAATAGGCTCCTGCACCCTAGGAAGAGCCACTAAGGTGTCCCCAACCTGATGTTCCACTTCGAAGCTCAGGTGGGGATCCTCCACTGCTTTTGCTAGGCTCAGACAGTCTGTGAGCTTAGTTCTAGCTCTATTAGGGTGTTATAGGATGATATGCATTCATACATACACACACATATACATACATGTATATATATATATATATATATATATATATATATATACATATATATGAGATGACATTTATGTATATATGAGATGTGTGTGTGTGTGTGTGTCACTATAAAACACCAACCTGCCCAGCGTCTTAGTGCAGGGGAGGAAGGGAAGAAAAGACCCTCTCCCCATGGCACACTGACAGAGCTGTCACTAAGCCATCAGACAGAGAAGGCCAGAGCCCCCAAGGAACGGATCATCTCCCCACAGAGGGAAGAGGGCAGACTCCCCATTTGGCATACCTGGGAAAGGTCCTTCTCACTCCTCTGCCTCAGAGCTTCCTCACCCCATGCTGCACTCTCTAGCCCTTGAGCTATGAATAGCGAAGTGTAGGCACGAGTGTAGGTTGTCTGGGGGGAAGGGAAGATTTTTCTCAACTCTCTTCTGCTTCTTGAACTGTTCTAGCATGCAAGTGGAGCCTGAAGTAGTCTTGAAGTTTCCCAGTGCAGAGGAAAGAAAGTGACACCCGGCTTGCTTTGAGTATGAGGTGGGAAGTGCCTGAAACTCAAACGGAGGTGGCTAGGTGTGGGCTAGAGGGGAAAGTTCTCTCTGGGGAGGAGAGCATTCCCAGGCGCCAGCAAGGCTGAGAAGTTTCGCCTGCCCGGCTAGAACCCACCTAGTTACCAGGGGCATGGCCTCGCCTTCTTTGGAGCTCTCAAAAAGAGACGTGTGAATGCTCTGCCCCCAGATATTTGTCCATACAAATGTCCTCAGAGGCAGGGGCTAGGATGGCAGGAACAGGGATGACGGATGCCTCCTCCACGCACATGCTCCTCCTGTGGCCGGAGCATGGCTGTGGGGTGGGAGGTGGGACTCTGTGGTCATAGTCTGACCCACACATGAGGTTCCATCCTCAGCGTGCAACAGTCAGTCCACAGAGGAAACAGAGAGGACCCTCTGCCTCAGCTCCAGTGACACTGCAAAGCAAAGCAGGGTCAGCTCGCTGGGGCGGGGGCGGGGAAGAGGGCGCCATGCAGGCCCTCAACTGCTATTCTTTCACTAAGCCTGTTTGTCTCTATTCTTCCTCCCTGTTTCCTGCTTTTGTTTCTGCCCCCACGTGCCCTGGACATCCCCCATCTTTGTTTTTACATTTTAGTTGCTGTGACATAAACAAGCTAAGGAAAAAAGAACATCTCACATTGTCTCTAGATTAGGAACCAATGACTTACTCTGAGTGTTTACTGGGCTTATTCACAGATTCTAAACTGGGGTAGAGGGGTCAAAGGGAACGAACATTTGACAAGTCGAATGGTGGATCTTGCTCAATTCAGGTCACAGGGTATTGAAGAGTGACATAGGACAGATAATCTGAAGAGCCCCACCCCCTCCTTCCATGGTCACTAGTGAGGAAGGAGGGGATAGAGATACGCACACCCATGTCACTAAGACCACGACGATGCTCAAAATTGTAATCTTATCCATTGGTAGCTCTTCCATTTGAAAGGAACACCTAATATTTATCTGCATGCTTGCCTTGCCTGAATATAGACTAGAGGATATTTTTTAAGTGGCCTTCAGTCAACCAGAAAATGTAAAAACTAATAAAGCAAAGAGTCTCCACAGCTGTAAGCAGATTCTGGCTTGGCCGAAGGTTAGATGGAACAGTCTCTGGCAGGCTGAAGCTTAAGAGGCCGTCTCTGTATTTCCCATCTGCTTCAGAATTTCTGCCCAGTGTTGCCAATTGAAGGAATCACCTTCAGGAAAGCCCCGCCCCCAGAAGCAACAGAGACACACAGAAGGTGTAGCAGAGAGCACTTGCAGGATCAGCACAAGAAAGATTACGCTGTGGGGCTCTTACGTCAGACTGCCATGTTCATGCTCTGAGCACTGGGGGAGATTCTCCTAGGTTCTCATTTGGAGAGAGGCAGCATCAAATCTCACTGCTTCCACCCCTTGGCCTGCCCCAGCCCTGGTCTCTATGACCAGAGGAGGGCAGAAGATATGGAATCTTATGGGCCAGGAGTGCCCTTGCCAATCCACTGATGGCCATTGGTTGTGCCCTGGACCCTTTTATCCCGATGATCGGTCTTCAGGAATACAACTCCTTTCCCTCCCAATTAGGCAGCCTCGGCCCCATCAGGGACAGCTTTAGGCTTTTCTCTATGCTCCACGACGGCTTCCCATGTTACAAGTGCTACTTGTTACAACCTTGAATCCTTAGCTTCATGACTGTGCACTCAAGTGCAGTAGGGTAGGTGGAGGGGAACAGCCAGTTTCTATTGAAAAACAGGCAAGGAGCTGGCAAAAAGCAGTGGCCTGACTGCAGGCCCAGCAAACGTCAGAAACCTTGCTGATTGAGTCTAAAGGTATCCACGAGCTGCTTCAGTTGGGTGGTAATAGACTTGGGTCAAGTCTCAGGTGTGAATCTTGACTAATCAGGAACTGCCTGCCCAAAAGTCTCCAGTCTAGTCACCAGGGCACCAGATAGGAATGTGATAAGCACCAGGGCAAACATGTGAGAGAGGACCAACCTGTCAACTGCAGCTAACAATGGGCCCACAGACCTGACTCTTGGGTTTCTGCAAATGGCTAACACTTGGGAAACTCCTGAATTGGTAGGTGGATGGGTCCTGGAATGGGACAGATAATTCTTGACTATTGGGCTCCACAGTGGCTAAGGACCTGAAGCCCAAATGCCTCTTTCCTAATCTGGCTCTGTGTCCAGCTCTGTGACCTTGGAGGAGTCCTTGAACACTTGGAAATATCTTAACCTTAGGTCAGAGGGCAAGCGAGGCTGGAGCTGCTCCAGGAACTCAGTAAGTGAAGCTTCTGGAGCCTTTGGGGGCTGTGTACTCCACAGAGAAAGTGACTGGTGTGGCCAATCAAGTGTTTTAAGGACTGGTGGCATTAAATAACTTGGAACAGAAACAGAACTATAGGAGACCCAGGCCTGAGTCCCTGTGGCCAGGAATGAGATGGCAATATGGCCTTAAGGAAAACTGAAGGAGGAAAACCGAGATGACAGCAGACTGAGCTATAGGTAGGTGTGGAAATCTCCCTACTTACTTGGTCTAGCCTCTTCAGACTGGACCACACTAGCTGCTCCCTGTCAACAGACTGGGCATGTCCGTCCAGGTGGACTAGTGAATGCAGGTAGGGAATGGGTAATCTTCTCTTTCCTCCTCCATCTCATTGTAAGTGAGACAAATCAGTTCCAAGACTCCTCCAAAGCTGCCGCTCAGGTTCATTCCCCAGAATCAGGTCCTTGGTAGGATTGATACAGTGAAAATGGCCTTGTTTCAACAGGCTTCTACAGACTCAATGCAATCCATCACTGATCTTGAAAAGACAATTTTCAACTTCATATCGAAATATAAAGAACCCAGGATACCTAAAACAATCCTGGATAATAAAAGAACTATGTGAGGAATCACCATCCCCAACCTCAAACTGTACTACAGAGCTATAGTAATAAAAACAGCATGGCACAAAAACAGGCATGTCAATCAAAGGGATTAAATCAAAGACTCAGACATAAACCTATGGACACCCACATTTTAATAAAGAAGATAGAAATACACAATGGAAAAAAGACAGCATCTTCAATAACTGGTGCTGGAAAACAGAATGTCTGCATGTAGAAGAATCCAAATAGATCCATACTTACCACCATGTATAAGATCCAAGTCCAAATGAGACAAAGGTCTCAACAAAAACAGGCACACTGACTCTCATGGGAGAGAGTGGGGAATAGCCTTGAACTCAATGGCACAGGAAAAGGCCTTCTGAACAGAGCACCATTAGCACAGACACTAAGATCAACAATTTATAAATGGACTTCCCATTCCCAGCTGCCCATTGTTGGGTTAGTTGGACTACAGACTGTAAGTCATCACAGTAAATTCCCTTACTATAGATTGACATTCCATAAGTACTGTGACTCTAGAAAACGCTGACTAATGTAGGAACCTAGGGGAAATCCAAATACTACTGTTGTACTAAAGAAATGTAGCAATACAATGACTCCTAATGACATTCTTCTATACTCATAGATCAGCCCTTGCTAATCCTCCTGCAGCAGATAAGAACAAATACAGAGACTTAAAGCCAAACAATATGAAGAGAATGAGACACCTTGGAATACTAACCCCTAAAGGGATGTCTTCATCAAATTCCTCCTCTCAGGGCTCAGGGAACCCTGCCCAGGAGAAGGCAGAAAGCTTGTAAGAGACAAGGGCGATGGAGAACACCAAGGAAACAAAGCCTTCTAAACACTGTAGAACCAACACACGTATGAGCTCATGAAGACGGGAGGCACGCATGCTCAGGGCCTACACAGGTCTGCACCAGATCGAGTCCTAGACCCGAAAGAAGAGGACTCCTGCCCCCATCTCTAACCCAGAAGCTATCTCCAATTGATAACCACTGTGAAATGAACATTTGGTTTTCTCCAAGAAGTCTCACTGGGGAAACAAACTACCCTTTAGGGCCGGCTGCACGTCCAACAGAAGATGCCAGCAGAAAAACTCACTGGCATCCCCAGAGGTTCCTCACTTCAGAACATCATGGCAAGGCTTGCTCTCTTTTCTTTACAGTTTATCTCTCTTTTTTTTTTTTCAGTGTAAAATAGAGTTTATTTGGGGCATGAAAAGGGGAAAGGGGAGTTGAGAAGGGGGAAGAGAGAGAGAGAGAGAGAGAGAGAGAGAGAGAGTTTATCTTTTTACCTTTATTTCTTCTCTCTTTTTTTTATTTTTTTTTAAGATTTATTTATTTATTATATGTAAGTACACTGTAGCTGTCTTCAGACACTCCAGAAGAGGGAGTCAGATCTTGTTACGGATGGTTGTGAGCCACCATGTGGTTGCTGGGATTTGAACTCCGGACCTTCGGAAGAGCAGTAGGGTGCTCTTCCCCACTGAGCCATCTCTCCAGCCCCTTCTCTCTTTTTTAACCATATAGGTATTTCTGTACGTGTAATATGGCTTCTGGTTTTGTGTTTTTATGGTATTCCAGAATAGGCGAACAAATGAGTCTCTAAGTCTGCACCTATTTCTTGCCCTTTTTCTTTGGGTTCTGCTTGTTTGTTTTGTCCTGTTCTGGTGGGTTTGGTTGGGTTTGGTTGGGTTTGGTTGGGTTGGGTTGGGTTGGGTTGGGCTTGGTTGGGTTGGTTTCATCTTACTATATTTTATTTATTTACTATCCCTTAGAAGTCCGTTTGTTTTCTAACGAGAGACAGAAGTGGGTGGATCCAGATGGGAGGGGGGGACTGGGAAGAGAACGGGGAGGAGGCCCTGTAACTGGGATATGTTATGGGGGAGGGGGCATTTTCAATAAACCCTTAAAAAAAAAATCAAAAACACAACTGAATAAAAAGATCTTCTGATAGGCCTGTTGAGACCACCAGCAACTGTGAATAGAAAAATCTTCAAAGAGTTAAGAGAAACAACTTGGAGTTCCCAGGTCACTCTGTGAGGGGAATGGTGTATGATGAGTATAACAGTCTGATTACATGAGTTTTAAAGTCATAGCTCTTTAGGGGGGAAAAAACAGGATAAAATTTAAATTTAAACATAAAAATTTAATCATTGCAAAAAAAGTAAAATAATTTTTTTAAAAAGAGAATTAGATCCTCAGATAGTTAAACAAAACGAAGCTGGTTTTCTTTTGTTGAGAGGCATGGCCCCAATACCCCTTAGGGTGTTTCCTTGTAGGAGATGGTGTAGAATTTGGACCCGCCTACACTCATGGAACTTTCTCATTAGTTCAAGGACAACAGATGGCATTGCTGGCCTCCACGCAGCTGCTCACCCGAGTACTAGCTAGGGTCTCACATTAGACATTGGTAAATGCAGATGCTTCTGACAGTGATCCCCCTTGATCTTATGCACTCACTGTCAATCACCTCTAACCTTATAAAGCTTAAATACTCGAAAAGGAACGATCGTTAGTCCCTGTTCCCAGTGCATGCTCCAAGCGGTGATAAGACTCATCAGGGCAAACCTACACTGCCCAGACGACTGCTCCTCACAAAGAATTTCCTTCTTGATGAGAAAAATAGTACCCAGATATAGGACGTCATGACCTTCACTCAATCTAGCATGTACAGCACCTACCTGCAGCCAAGACAGATGGAACCACTGTTGTTTTAACCTAAATATAAAATTATGGTTAAATTCCCTGGTCTAAATCTTGTCTTCCTCTCTAGAAGCCATCTGGGAGGGACCTCAGCTATCCACTAGCTATCAAAATGCCTGAGAGAAGATCCTGGATCCATCACTCTCAAGACCAGCCTTGGGCTGATTGATACTATGTGGGCTTTTCTGGGAATGGTCACCCTACTATGGGCTACGGTGGTGTCTTCTGCCATTCTCCTCTCCACTCCTCCAGCCCCTCTGCTCCTGCATACGGTCCTACATATGGAGCACTAGATGGACTGCCTGCCTGCCAGAATTTTATGAAATCCCCAGATCTTGCCCCAAAACCTGCCTCATAGAAGTGTTTCTCTGTGTCTGTGTCTGTGTCTGTGTCTGTGTTTGTCTGTGTCTGTGTCTGTGTCTGTGTCTGTGTCTGTGTCTGTGTCTGTGTCTGTCTGTCTGTCTGTCTGTCTGTCTGTCTGTCTCTCTCTCTC
>NC_034591.1:133577805-133596572 GCF_900095145.1 Mus pahari | reverse complement strand
TCTCTCTCTCTCTCTCTCTCTGACTGACACCCCCAGGCTCCAACCTCCTCTCAGTGTGAAGCAGCTAGAGCAGCCATTGCCCAACAGCAGTTGGTGTCAATCTCTGAGAGAGGGTCACGGGGCAGCGACACAGGTAGACAAGGCAAGCAAACGTGGGCTCCCTGAGTCGGTGCCTTCTTGATCCTGGAAAAAGTTGTGAGGAGAAACAGTGGGAAGGCATGGGTTGAGTTCTAAACAGGGCCAACAGGGGAAAGGGGAGGACCCGGGACCCTATAAAACATCCAAGCCAGTGAGTACATAGTGGACTTCAGCCTTAGGCCTCTCCCATCCTTGGAAATAAAGTTATTTCTTCCCCTTTCTCCGTGGCTGGGGCTAGCCAACCACCTGCATTACTATTACAGCGGGGAGAGGCCACAGAGTAACCAGGAAAAAGAGAATGGAACCTGGTGGTCTTGGCAAAAGGCCTCACTAAACAAGCATAGGCTTCAGCAAGAGGCCTATGGGCCCTTGCTGGCCAACTAGCCCTTAACACCCCTCTCTGAGTCTCTTATCACACCATACCAGGTGGTCCCTTCTCTGCCAAGTCCCAGGCCACTTCTGGTACCAGGCTCTTGGAAGAAACTAGGTCAGCCCTCTGATGCCTTCAGCAGCCCCCCCACAAGCCCATCTGGGTGGGATGCTAAGGGCTCCAAGACACCAAGAATTTCCCAACTGTGACTCAGTGCCCTTCTCTGCTGTCAAGAACACAGTATGGGATGGGAGACGACTTCCTCAAAAGCCCCTCGATTGTTTCCTGGGCAAAATGGGCATGGTGCAGCCTTGCCTCCCATAGTTGCTATCAGCATATAAACATCCTCGCCCACACCTAGTTCCTGTCCTAACCCATTGGTCTGGAATCGGAGGCTCCTCTGAGTAGATCAGCCTTACAATCTGCTAAGGTGGGCAGATATGAACACTTCCCATGGGTCCTGTGAGCTCACAACTCTATCTGCCACTCTGGAATGAGAAGACAGACTGCCGACTTGCCTCTTGTGTTCCTGAGGTCCCGGGGCCACAGAAAGGGCTGAAGTGCCGCAAGAAGAGCAGGGCTTGCAAGAGAGGAGTTCGCCCTGTCATTTCCTCCTTTCTCTGGCTCCCGGACAAAGCTGGGAAGGTCACTACCAGACTGACTTCAGCTTCCTTGGCTCTGTGGCATTGGGTTCCCCTTAGGAAGGGAGTGAGTTAGGGGCTCAGCTGCAAGGGAGTGGGTTTCAGGATGTGAGGTGTTAGAATGACAGGGAAGTCGGTGCAGAATCCGACTGAAGCCTCTCATCAGCTGAGAAGTGAGAATTATAACACAATTACCATGTGCTGAAAACGCTGCTGACACCAACTGAATGATGACCAGGCTTAAGCCTGCATGTATACGACCTTGTGCAGGACCTCATTCCTTTCCTAAATAATTCCTGAGAATCCCAAACAACACTGTAGTAGAGAGGCCAGCCTTCCTGTGCCCTGTGTACTCCGTGTAAGCTTCCCATCACCACCCAGTGATCAGACAGTAACTCCACCCAAATCCTGGATACGACTATTCCAAGAACAATGAGCTGTGCCCCTCCCTCGAGGGCCCGTACCCACACTTGGGCAGTCTTTCTGAGTACTTCCTTTTCTTCTATTCCTTATGCTTATGCCTATATTAAAAGATCTTTAGAGCTGGGCGGTGGTGGCACACGCCTTTAATCCCAGCACTCGGCAGACAGAGGCAGGTGGGTTTCTGAGTTCTAGGCCAGCCTGGTCTACAAAGTGAGTTCCAGGACAGCCAGGGCTACACAGAGAAACCCTGTCTCGAATAAATAAATAAATGATCTTTAGTAAAAATTTCCAATCTTGCCTCATAAACTTGCTAGTTCTCAAGATTTTTTGCAGTACTGAAGCCAAGAATCCTGAATTGTCCTGAGTTGAGGTTCCTAAAATTTGAGGGGAACTCTTGAGTCTGGGGATATGGGGAGCTGTGCCTCCTTTACCTCTACCCCAAAATGCTGGCAGGGGGGTACAGTTGGGGGCACATTAGTCTGGGTGGAAGAACATAGCGTGGCTGCAGGGGTCTGGACAGATTAAGCAAGCACAAGGGCTGCATGTATGGCTTGGGTAGTCCGTGGCCCAGCATCATGGGGACTTGATGGGACTTCTGCTCAGACCCTGGAACCTGAAGGGCTGGAACATGGAGAAGGGCAGGCTGACAGTGATAGATTCTCAGGAGTCAAGCTCAGGCCAGGCCAGGCCACCAGAGCATGCCAGACGAGCTCTGTTGCTTCTTAGAATTGGATTGGAAGACAGGGCTCAACGGAGGACCCAGGTACCAAGCACTTCCCTTTGACATGGCATTTCCCTCCTGTTTCCTGTGGAAAAGCAAAAGCCCAGGAGTGCAGTGTGTGCAGCAAGGAGTGGAGAGGAACCTCCTAGACGGGGCCATGGGGGCAGACTCAGACATTGCCCCACCTAGGACACCCTGGACCCAAGTTATGAACTATGAAGGCTTCTGGGATTTTCTACACCTACCCAGAACCCTGAAAACTTGGAGGCCTCACCTGGCAAGAAGAGAATGACTGGGGAGGTCTGCCTTCCAGGCTCTACAGCGTGGTACCCTCCTAGAGGACATTCAGTGGCTCACTTGACCACTACATGTGGCAGTCTCCCATGGTCATGGGCCCTTAGATAGACAGGCTCACCCTTTATGCAATGCCGTTCCTGAGCCTCAGTCAGTACTGATCACCTTCACAGAGACCTGTCCTCAGAGATAATGGCCTCTGCCAAATGGAAGGAGGGTGGATAAGCCAGAGTCAACACTTCAGAAACTGCCCTTCCCACTGAGGCACATGCCACCAAGTGTCTAGGCTTCCTGGATGCCGACAAACCGGGAACAGAGCACAGGCTGTGACCCAGGACTCTCCTGATGCCACCTCTGATCTGGTCACAGCTGCTTCCTAAAGCTGCTGAATTCTCCTCACACAGGTTTGAGATTAGCCTGTAAGGGTCATGGAAACCCAGGCTCCCAAATTTGTGGATGCCGATTATCATAAGTCTTACCTAATTCAAAGATATGCTCAGAAACTGGACTGTGATAGCATGCGCTCTGAGTGTTAGAGTAACACTTAGGAGTGAACACAAAGAGCTCAGGAGTGGACACAAGGACCTCAGGAGTGGGCACAAGGACCTCAAGAAATCGTTGGCCTCCTGCAGAGGGTTTGTACCCTAAGAATACAATGGTGTTATTTTCAGATTTCTGCACTGCTGTTGTTGTTGTTGCTGCTGTTATTGTTATCACATCATTATCGTTGTAATCTGTGTGAGGGTGATGTGTTTTATTTTGTTTGTTTTGTTTTGTTTTGTTTGAGACAGTGTCTCACTATGTAGCTCTGGCTGTCCTAGAACTCACTATGTAGACCAGGCTAGCCTCAAACTCAAACTCAAAATCTGCCTTCCTCTGCCTCTTAAGTGCTGGGATTAAGAGCTTGTGCCACGGCACCTGCCTAGTATATGTACTTCTGATGTATATGTGTATCTTTGTGTGTATATATGTACATGTGTGCACATGTGTCATAGCACACATGTGGAGGTCAGATGACAACCTCTGGCGTAAGAAGCCCTGAGTGGGTGAAGTCCTAAGTGAATGTGTGTTGTTAACATGGGCACAGTCATGTCAACAGACTCAAAGCCCCAGACCTATGTTCTAATCACAAAGCCTTCCCTTCTGGTCCATGTACTAATATCGATAGTGTATGCAGAATTGTTCATGGTGATTTTCTCCTCCCAGATAGTTACAGGCTGAGGAGTGCTCCCTACAGAGACCGCTCCTCCCAAGATTTCTAAGTCTTTCTCCTTGATTCGGCCGTCTATGACAAACTCTGCCTCCTCATTCATCTATCTGTATGTAATAACCCTGTATCCTTGCTCATCTATGTGCAATAACCATGCCTCTCTGTTCATGGATGTGATAAACACACTGAGTTTCTGGGGTGCCGCGGTTTCTCCACCAGACACCCTAATGCGCCTGCGTGCTGGAGGCCGTGCAAGGCGGCAGCTCTTGGGTGTCCGTCCTCCCCTACCGTCTTGCTTGAGACAGAGTCTCTTCCTGGTTGCTACAGTGCACGCCAGGTTAGCTGGCTCACAAGCATCCGGGGCTCTCGTCCTCTCTCCACCTTCCATCTCAGAGTAGGAACACAGATGTTCTCTACACAGCCCAGCTCTGTGTAGGAGGTACTTGGAATCTGAATTCAGATCCTTGCGCTCAACAAGCACTTTACTTGGAGGACTTAATTCTGGGGCAGACACTGAGAGTCAACCAAACAGCCACGCCCATGAGACCCACTATGAAGAGGACCAGAAGGCGAGTGTGGTGCTGCTCCTGGTGTGGGCAGCTCCTTAGAGCAGATTGCGCTTTGTCTAGGGCAGTGTTGGTACAGTGCTCCACCGTGAGCTCCTTAGCTGCGGATCACCAGAAGCGTGCACGGGCCCACAGACAGGCCCCCGTCCTCGGCCCACCCTGACAGGCCTGAGGCTCTGTAGGAAAACAGGCATAGAACTGCTGGCTGTGCTCAGGAAAAGTTCTAGAAGAATCTTACTCTTGCCAAGTCTTCAGCAGCTAGTGGGTACCATAATCCATGGAGTCTGTGGAAGCTCGGCTGTCCCCAGCATCTTTGGAGGAGCGAGGACCTAAAAGCAGAGATAGGGAGAGCACGGAAAGCAGGGGCCAGGCGGCACTGCATGCAGCACCCAGCGCCCCTGCTCGACTCCAGCATGGTAGCCACGGGTCAGCAGCACCAGGAAAGCCTGGGTGGGCCAGGTAGGACGCGTAGCCTGTGAGAAGCCAACGGGATGACCTCGCTCCAACTAGAATATATAAAAGCCCAACCTTGTGAGCACAGGAGCAGCCAGGACCAGTCTGTAAAGCCATAAAACTAATGAAAAGGGGGCAGGGGGTTCTAACGTGTCTGGATTCTGCCCCTGGGGGGGGGTCCTGATGGTCAACAATGCCAGATCTACCTAAGAACTAGCCACAATACACCCACACATCAGGCTGCTTCACCAGAGATACATAGGGCTACAGCAGCGTATGGATGGCACGGCCCAGATCCCCAAGCCTAGAGAGATGACGCTGTGCTGGGGTTTGGAGTCCGTGTGCTGCCAGCTCACTCGTCATGCTCCCCCCAACCCCCAGGCCTCAGCCTGGGCCCTGGGAAACCGTACTGGACAAGTTTCAGAGTAGAAATTCACCTTCCATCTGAACCTCAGTTCTGGCCTCGGCCCCATGCACGTCCTGCCTCTCCATGCCCTGGATCTGGTGTCTCTGGTGTCTGGAATTCTGCAGACTAGTGTTCCTTATATTCTTAGTAATAAAAGGTGCCTCTGGTGTCCATCATGGGCCTTCATCGAGCCTTTCCTCGAAGCCCTCAGTATCTACCCTAGAATGCAGAGAGCTCATATCCACAGGCAGGGCGGCCAGAGTGTGACCCCATGTCCTACACAGGCCTCCCACCACACACCCGCTTCTCCCCCTCCCACATGTGCAAGCATTTCTGTCACAGCGATACCTATCTTTCTGGGGGAAACTTTTCCCAGTGCGAGATTACTCTTCAATACGCCAGGACTGGTGGGCAAACAGGGTATATGGTCTGATGGTTTGAATATGAATGGCCCTATAGGCTCATATGTTTGAACAGTCTAAGTCTCCAATTTGTGGAACAGTTTGGGAAGGACAAGAAGGTGTAGCCTTGCTGGAGGTGTATCACTGGGGCAAGCTCTGAAGTTTCAAAAAACCCACTCCATTTCCAGTTAGCTCTCTCTCTCTCTCTCTCTCTCTCTCTCTCTCTCTCTCTCTCTCCCTCTGGTGTAGTCATTGTGTCCTCCAGATGAAANGGCAAGCTCTGAAGTTTCAAAAAACCCACTCCATCTCTCGTTCTCTCTCTCTCTCTCTCTCTCTCTCTCTCTCTCTCTCTCTCTCTCTGCCTCTGGTGTAGTCATTGTGTCCTCCAGATGAAAGCTCTCAGCTGCTGCTCCAGCACCACACCGGCCTGCCAGCTGCCATGCTCCCTGCCGTGACGGTCATGGACTCTAACCCACACAACAGTCAGCCCCAAATTAAATGCTTTCTTTTGTAAGTTGCCTTGGTCATGGGGCTTTATCACAGCAATTTTAAAGTAACTAAGAAAGGTGGCCACCGTGCTGTTCCCAGTTCCTTGTTAGAGCTAGTGGCTGGTCAGCCACAGTGCCAACCTCAGTAAATAGCACAGCTCACCAAACAAGTAGTGCCAACCTCAGTAAATAAACAGCACAGCACAGCAAACAAGCAGTGCCAACCTCAGTTAATAAACAGCACAGCACAGCAAACAAGCATGCTGAATCTCCCCATACAAGAAGACCAGCAGGAAAGAGAAGGTGTGCCTGGGAAGGTGACAAGGGTGACTCAACAGGAAGGAATGTGCTGAGTTATGGAGATAATCAGAAACTGGAAAGATTGGGTGTCGGGGGCTCAGGGGACCCACCCGTGCTTTGGAAAGCATTCAGTGTGGATCCTGTTCTTTCTAGTTCCATGGTCTCATGGTAACCAAACAGTCCTGTTGAAGAAGAAACATCATTCAGAGAGGAACTTTTCAAGTGCATTTGGAAGGAACGAGGAAGGACAGAATTAGAAGGGTTCCATCTTGCTGAGGATATATATATATATATATATATATATATATATATATATATATATATCATTGGGAGGGTGCTTTTCTAGACTGCAGGGTTCTGGGTTGGATACCTAACATGTGGGGGAGGGGTCTAGAATAGAAAGGAGTCATTTCGTCCTTCATGTGACTCTGAACAGTGTTTGACAGTGGTTTCATCTATCAGAACAGACTGAGGACAGGGGACCAGAATCCATGAACCTCATACTTGAGCCCACCACGACCAGACCTGACACACTAGGTGCTGCTGGAACAGTGCAGAGGCTTGAGAAGCGTCACAGCATAGCCTGGATGAAGGAAGGTGTGTATCACAAAATGAAATCTGCAGTTTATGACAGACACCCACAGTCACGGTCCTCAAGAGCCCGAGACAACAGAGAACAAGAAGAATACTCCATTGTGGTGGTGGAAACTTGGACAGTCACTATGGAAATCAGTATGGTGGTTCCTCAGAAAAATACAAAATCATCTACCTCAAGATCCAGTTATACCCAAAGGATGTGTCATCCTACCACAAGGACACTTGCACATCTATGTTGGTTGTTCCTCTATTCAAAACAAAAAGAAACTGGAAACAACCTAGATGTTCTTCAACAGAAGAATAGATTTTTAAAAAATTGGTATATTTACACAACTGGAGTGTTACTCAACAGTAAAAAACAAACAAACAAACAAAAATGATTTAAAAAATAAAAATAAAACATATAGTCCACTGAGTTAGAAAAGCTGGAAGAAGTGGCAAACTTGGGGATGCATGTGACCCATCAAAGTTAAATCGTGGTGAGAGAAGCATTGTAAACAGACGTATAACAAGCACAGAACTGAAACAATAATAAAATAGCATCCCAGCTAAAAAACAGTGCCACCCAGATGTCTCATTGCAGAGTTCTGCAACCTTCAAAGGACCAGCATCAAGCTTTCTCAAGTCATCCATAAAACATGAAATAGCAAGGGAGTACTTCAAATGCTTCTTACAAAGCCAGCATCACATTTATACAAAAACCAGGTTCAGACATAACAAACATTGTAGGCATAAACTTTCCACACCTCTCTTAAATACGGATTCAACCCCCTCTCTAGACCACCACCCACCAGAGGGAGTGGGAAAGAAAGGTTATTAGGGTACAGGGGACATGACCCTGTTTAGAAATAGTTCTTGGGGGAGATTCCAATCTTCACTTTTCTCAGTCCAATCCGCTAGCAAACACCAAACATGAATCAACAGCTACAGTTCAGTCCACGTGGCAGACACCATACAGGAATCAGCAAAGGCAGTTCAATCCAGAAGGAAGTGCAACGCTCACCAACTGGCCTGAGTCCACAGAAGTAGCCAGAAGTCGTAGGAACCTCACAAGAAGTTACTTGGCGAGTTTCTCACTATGAAGTTACCACAGCAAAGTTCAGCAACGCATTGCAAGACGAACCAATACGTGCATGTCATCAGTGAAGACCAGCCAGCAAGGTGGAGAAAAGTGAACCAATGCTTGAACTTCCTCTGTCTGTGATGTTTAGAAAATATTCTTTTCACCTGTGTGCCCCAGCAAAACATCATTTGTTATAACTGACTTTCCAAAGAAACCAAAATTTTTCACTTTAAAAAATAAATAAAAATATGGACCAATCTCTCTGATAATCATAAAAGTAAAAACTCTCAACAAAATACTTACAAAATGGATTCAAGAACATATGAAGTACCAACAAGATGGCTCAGCAGATGGCTTGCCACACAAGCCTGGTGACCAGGATTCGATCCCCAAAACCCACAGCGCAAGAAGAGAACCAACTCCCAAAATTTTTCCTCTGATATTCATTTATGTTCTGTGGTATACATGTATACACACATGCACATGCACACATACACTACACACACACATACACACACATTCATAGAGAAAGTGAGAAACATTTTAAATAAAATTAAAATAAAAAATAACATCAAAAAGATCATTCACCATGATCAAGATGGCTTCATTTCAGAGATGCAGGGAGGGCTCAACATATGGAAAGTGATAAACAAACTCTGCCACACAAACAGACTTAAATTCCCATTAAGATCAGAACCAAGATATGGAGGTCACTTGTTCCCATTCCCATTCCATACAGGGCTTGAAGTCTTAGCAGTAAGACAAGAGAAATAAACAAAAGATACAGATAGAAAGAAAGGGCCTGGAGAGATGGCTCAACAGAGATAGCTCAGCGGTTAAGAGCACTGGCTCTTCCTCCAGAGGACCCAGGTTCTGTTCTCGGCACCCACATGTCAGCTCACACCCAGCTCCCATCCTAGCAGACTTGGCATCCTTTTATGGCCTCCTCAGGCACAAGGCGTGGGCATGGTACACAGACATACATGCAGGCAAAACGCCCATACACATAATCAAAAAACAAAAAACAATACATAAGCCAGGCGTGGTGGTGCACGCCTTTAACCCCAGCACTCGGGAGGCAGAGGCAGGTGGATTTCTCAGTTCGAGGCCAGCCTGGTCTACAAAGTGAGTTCCAGGACAGCCAGGGCTATACAGAGAAACCCTGTCTCGAAAACCCAAAAAAATAAAAAAATAAAAAAAAATAACAACAACAACAACAACAAAACCAATACATTAAAAAAATTAAAGTAAAATGTTAATGAAAAATTAAGAAAGGAAAACCTCTCCCTTTTTGTACCACCGTAAGGACTTGAAAGATGTAAGGTTGTTGGCTTCTACCCCACCTCTATCTATCTCCTCTGTGGTCTGGACAGAAGATGGATGAGACTTGGAAACTGATAGTTTTCACAAGGTTAACCAAGTGGCTGCACCAGATGTGATTTCCTCGCTTGGGCTGATTACCAGACTTCCTCGTACCTGATATGAAAGTGCTGGTCTTGCAAATTCTTTTTTTCTCCATGCCTATCCAGAAGGAACGCAGTAACAATCTGCTTCCAGCTATAAATGTCATCAGTATACTTCCATTGTTCTGTCTCAGGGGCCTGTACATCTTCCATCCCTGGATCATAACTTAGTATACTGACATTTGACCACTTTTCTCTTCCACCAGGTATCACACTGGGCCAGTAAACAGATGGCATTACATAGACTGGACTAAGTAAAAAGAAGGTGGCAACTACTCTGGAATTGCTAATAAAGCAATTGCACATCCAAGGATAGGAAATAAATCTGACCAACATACAAAAAAAAACAAACCCCTATATCACAAAAACAAACTTCTAAGGGTCTGTATGGGGATGCACGTTGGACATAGGACCCTCTACCACCAAGAAGGAAGCACAGTGCTTAACCGGCATTGGACTTGGTAAGCTGCACGTTTCTTATTTTGGATGTGTTACTCCAGCCCAAGTGTCTCCAAAAACTGCTAGTTTTGAATGAACCCTAGAACAGAAAAAAAAATGTCTCTTCAACAGCTCCAGGCTGCTGTGTAGGCAGTTTTGCCATTTGGCCATCTGAACTGGCAGACCCAGGGATTCAGTGTCAGCAGCAGCTAGGAATGCTGTCTGGAAGCTCTCACAGGCTGCCGGGGGTGACTCACAGCAGACATCCTAGAGTTCTTGTATCAAGGCCCAGACATCATCTGCAAACTACTTACCCTTTGAAGATCAGCACGTGACTTCCTACTGAGCCTTAGTAGAAACTGAATGCTTGATAATGGGCCACTGAATTACCATGAGACTCACCATAAGCTGGGTTTCATCTGACCTAACACTCATAAAGTTGGACATACATGATAGCAATCAATCAACAGGCTCTATCAGGTCCCAGAAGCACAAATGATTTATACAAGGAGGTGGCTCAAGTATGTAGGTCACTACTCTTGCTATTCATGGTGTGAAGTTTGATCCAAATTGTCACCTTGATAGCATTTAGAATCATCTAGATAGCATACTTCTGCATGTATCTAGGAGAGTGTTTTACCCACCTGTGGTGGGAAACCCTGTTTCAGAAAGAAAGAAAGAAAGAAAGAAAGAAAGAAAGAAAGAAAGAAAGAAAGGAGGGAGGGAGGGAGGGAGGGAGGGAGGGAGTGTTCCCACCAGAAATGACCCACTGAGTGGGGAAACAGAGACCTTAAGGAAGTGAGGACAGAAATCTGCCTGCCTCTACCTCCCGAGTGCTGGGATTAAAGACGTGCACCACCACGCCTGGTTATTTGTCCCTTCTTCCATCTCCTCTCTGTATTGACCTTACTCCCCCTCCCCAGTTAGAGCCCCTTCCTAAATTTTCCCATCTCCCCTGCGGACAAGTAGCTTCCACCCCTCACCAAAGAAGATTCTCTTTACAGCAAGCAGAGACACTACAGAAACCACAGCAGGTTGTAACGCAGTGATCAATGGATCGTAGGGAGTCTCCTGCTCAGAGAGGGGACATAAAGTTTAGAAGAGAAGAAGAATTCTGCTGTGAGACTGTGTCTCCCGGGTATGACAGGCAAGCTACATCGATGATTCCGCAATCATATAGGTGTTTAGACAAGACCTAAGCAAAAGAAACATCAATGGACACACTAATGCAGAAGAGGGGAATCCTATGGAGTCAAAGACCTTCAGGTAAGTAATGACTGCTGAGAGGATGCACCTCTCACTGTGATGTGCCCCTTAACTAGCTAACCGATACGAAGCAGTCAGCTTTGAAATCAAATACACACAAGCCATGCTAAGTGGATCAGCAGGGTGTGTTTACATATTCAGGCATATATGTGTGTGGTGGTTTGAATGAAAATGGCCTCCATATGTTTGAATATTTAGCCCTCAGTTGATGGAACTCTTTGGGAAGGATTCAGAGGTGTGGCCTGATTGGAGGAGGTATATCTTGAAAGTGAATTTGAAGTTTCAAAAGCCTCCCTCCATTCCCAGTGTGCTCCTTGCTCAACATTAGAGGCGTGAACTCTCAGCCCTTCCTGATACCAGGCTTTTGTTCCACCATCACGAACTCTACTCTCTAGAACGGCAAAGTCCAACTAAATTCTTTCTTTTATAAATCATCTTGGTTGTGGTGTTATATCACACCAATAGAAAACTAACACAATAAGTAGCAATACTCATCAAAAAGAGGCCACCCCTCCACCTTGCTTGGGCAGAACAGTAAAGCTGACCTTGGTAACAGGGGTGCAGGTGAGATGGCCCCAAGGGGATGAGCATGGGACAGCTGGCCCACCACTTGTCTACAGTGGTGTGGTGTGGCCAAGGAAGAGGTGCACCCCACCCCCACACACACCCCAGCTCCTTGACATGTATGGCAAGCAAGAGAGGTGGCTCTGAGGTCATGAGAATGTAGAGAGCTGGCCACAGCATTGGGTGCCAGATAATGCTGGAGAGCTCGCCCTGGTGGCATGCATGCAGGTGAGCTGGCAGACTGATCAACCCAGTTACCTCCCAGGCCCAGATCCAAGGCTTTGAGTTACACTACCCCAACAATACCCCATCTATGAAATACTGGGACATGTAAAAGGGCTGGTCCTGCAGATCCAAAGCTGCAGGATCCCCACGACACAGGGCAACAACAGGATATCCCAGAGGAATCCCAGTGAGGATCCAGTATTGATGGTGTATCAGAAGCCAGAGGCCTTGAAACAGACCAATGACTCATGGCAATGAACATTTGCAAGCAAAGATGTGTGGACAAGAGTATACAGTGGGACACACTATGACACATTACAGCTTCCACAACAAGATTACATATTTTTTAATGCTATCCTATTTTACTTTCTGTTGTGGGAGGTTGTAAGGGTGGAGGGTGGATACAAAGGGATGGGGAGATGAGTGGGATTGGGGCGCATGATGCAAAATTCACAACAACAACAAAAAAACAACCTTTTTAAAAAGAGGCGGTGCATCTGAGAGGGACTTGAGGTTGGAAGGAGGACATGGAAGGCTTAGAGGAAAGAGAGGGAGTAACGTGGTTATGTTTTAATTTTAATTTAAACAAATAGAACACTCATGTCATGAGCCCTCCCCACAGAACTCAGAGATCATCATGGAAGAGGGAGAGAGAGGCAGGACTTTAAGGAGAGAACTTGGGTGAAACAGCATCTTCTAACACGGCAGGACCACCGGACTCACGAACTCACAGCAACCGTGCTCGCTTGCTTAGGCAACCTGCACAAGATCAATAGAACCAACATTCTAGCGCGTGTAAGGGAGGGTCACAGGAGCCCCTCCTCCTAGCTGAAGAGCCATTGACAGTTGATGGCTGCTGAGGAGGAACAGCCAGTCCGTTTACATAAGTAAGATATAAGTTGCAGATCTTCAAGGATGTGGCCTCTCTCGGGTTGGCCGTGTCCCAGCGAATGGCCCCACATTCAGGCATATACAGAAAACGCTAATTAGACTCTTCAGGGTATTCCATTATTAAAAGGGGAACTTGAAGTTGGGAGGGAGATTTAGGGGAAAGAATCTGGGTGGTGTCAGGAGGAGGAATGGAGGTGACCACGATCAAAACAAGCTGCCTCATGTATAAAATTCTCAAAGAATAAATTTAAAATGTTACATTAAAAATGGCATCATTTTATATTAGAACACTATTGAGTGGCTTAAATACTTCTCCTAAAAAGCTTCACTGAAAAGAGAAGGCTACCCCCTCAGTGTGCTGACACCGTCCACAGGGCTGGAGTCCCAGACTAAATAAAAAGAGGGACTAGTTGGAGTACCTCATTCATGTCTCTACCTCCTGACGGCAGACACAGTGTGACCAGCGGCCTCTGCTCCTACCGCCAAGCCTTCTCCTTGATGGTGGGCTGCACCCTCGGCCTGTGAGCCAGAGTTGGCACTCCCTTAAGCTGTTCTTCTCAGGTTATTCCGTCGTAACAAGGGAAAAAAGCTTCCACTCACCGAGACTCACCTGGATACTGCTGCTGCTGAGTGGCAGGTCTGCCAGCAGCAAACACCAACACCGAGTTCCTGGTGTAGTGCCATTCCTAGGGTGACGAGCCAGCAACCTGGTAGGATGGTTACTGCATTGTACCACCTCCATTGTTCCATACTGGAACAGACACTCTAGGTGTGATTTTTCTGTTTCTGGTGGTAATGCGTCCACCAAAACTCTGTGCAGTTACAGAATTCCTCTTCAAGGAACATACTTCACTACCAAATAAACGCAAAAGTGGGCCCCTGCCTGTGGGATGCTCCCGTCTTGTCACATCCTCCACCAACCTGAAGGAGCTGGCACCATCAGTGGGATGGCCTTTTAAAGATGCAGTCACTGTGCCAACCGGGGGACAGCAGCTTGGAGGGCTGGAGCAAGGGTCTCCAGAAGACTGGGCATGCGCCCAGCCAGCACCCACACTGCGCATGCTCTCAGCCAGCACCCACTACCGCTGCTCCAGCAGCTGGGAGAGGCAGCAGCACTGGAAGTCTGCCCCACGCTGTCAGTGGAGCAAGGCTCTTGCTTCCTGGTTCCACACCCTAGTCCTCTGTTTGTGTAGATTCTGGGCTCCGGTTCCAGAGAGGAGAATTATAGTTGCCATGGATATTTCTGCTCTATTTCATTTAAAATCTGTTTGTAGGAACTGGGGAGACAGCTCAGTGGTTAAGAGAACTCACAGCTTTCTTCCAGGAGATCTGGGGTTCAGTTCTCAGCACCTACATGGTGATTTACAACTACCAGTAACTCCAGCTCCAAGGAATTTCATATCCTTTTCTGGCCTTCATGCCTACCAAGCATGCACATGATACACAGACATACACATAGGCAAAACATTCATACACATAAAATGAATAAGTAAATAAAAATTTTTAAGTATGGACTCTATACGAAAAGGTCAGTGAGATATCTCACTAGGAATTTAAAGTCTAGGGCTGGAGAGATGGCTCAGCGGGTAAGAGCACTCACTGACTGCTCTTCCAAAGGTCCTGAGTTCAAATCCCAGCAACCACGTGGTGACTCACAACCACCTGAAATGAGATCTGATGCCCTCTTCTGGTGTATCTGAAGTCAACTACAGTGTACTTACATATAATAATAAATAAATCTTTGGGCCAGAGGGAGCAAGGACTGAGCAAGAGGGGTTGGTTAACCAGAGCAAAAAGAGGTCCTAAAATTCAATTCCCAACAACCACATGAAGGCTCACAACCATCTGTACAGCTACAGTGTACTCACATACAATAGATAGATAGATAGATAGATAGATAGATAGATAGATAGATAGATAGATCCCTTTTTGAAAAAGGAATTTGAAGTCTAAAGAGTATGCGTGTGCACATATCCACATATATTAAGCAGGTACACATCTGTATTTTCCCCCTCCTGTTCTGTTATTGTGTAACATCACTTCAATTGAGTTGAGAACCAGGATTAAGTATTATTGAATCTATAGAGTTTGTACACTATGGAATAGTAAAAGAGTAAGCATTTCTCAAGAGACTGTCATCTCTTCTGGAGGGATAAAAAATGTATTTTCCACCCTATATGGGATAGTTAGATTATATTAAGTGGGATTACAATGTCATTATCTTAATTTGGACATTAAATACAACATAAGGCAATATGGTTGGGAGTCAAGTCGACAAGGGCAGATTGATCCGTGATAGTTGATCTGTCATCTTGATGGGATCTATACCATGCTGAGACTCACCTCTGGGCATGTCCATGAAGGAATTTCCAGAAAGGATTAGCTGAGAAAGAAAGAATCACCCTCAAAGTGGATGTCACGTTCCAATAGGTGGCTCAGGTCACCTGCCTGCCTCCACTTCTTCTCCCTTGTTAAGTACCTCTATCATGCTCTTGGCATCTTTAGACTTCTAACATAACTAAATGCCAGCCACTCCGCAGGGGGCTTCCAGGCCTCTAGCACCATATTAAGACTGATGCCATACTTCATGACTGAGCAACTACCAGGTTCTCTGCCTCTCCAGAGTGCATATTGGACTATCCAGTTACTACTATGCTAGCCAAACTGGCAACCCCCCTTTTGTGTGTGTGTGTGTCTGTGTGTGTGTGTGTGTGTGCACATATATATATATATATATATATATATATATATATTATACATATACTAGATGATAGATAGATAGATAGATAGATCAGATAATTCAGGAGACTGAGGCAGGAGAATTGAATATTCAAGACTAGACCAGACTATACAGTAAGACCCCTGTCTCAAAATAAGTTTCCATTTAAAACTTGGCATTAGCACATTATTATACAGCCAAAACAAGGCCACAAACAGGCAAGTCGAAAGGTAAGCCCAGCCCTGTGCGCCGTGGTGCAGGATGAAGGTGATGTTCTGGGTCCCTGAAGAGAAGGCTGTCAGGCACGTGGCAAACATAAGCTGGAGCCCTGCCTGATGGGTCTAATCATCAATCTGAGAAAGAAAGCCATAAGCCTATGGAAAAGATCACACGAGACTTCCTCATAGCTGCAGAGAGGGCTTCTTGTTGGCTTTCGACCTCTATAATTACAGGCAGGCACCCATCGCTAATTTCAGCAGGTTCATACCTGATATGAACGTTTCTAAAACTCCAAGTCAGTTTGAAATAATTGTTTTTGCTACCTATATTTTAAATGTCTGCAAAAAAATCCAAACACAAGAAATGAAAAGAATAAATTGGGGAAAGTATTTGGAACTCATCCTCAAAACTACCTATTTCCTAATATTCAAAGATCTTACAGCTGGACAGTGGTGGCGCCCGCCTTTAATCTAGCACTTAAGAGGTAGAGGCAGGCTCTACCTCTCTTGTGTTCAAGTCCAGCCTGGTCCACAGATTGAGATCCAGGACAGCCAGGGCTGCAGAGAAACCCTGTCTTGAAAAACCAAACAAACAAACAAACAAACAAACATCAGTACACCTCCCAACCCCAGCACACAGGAGGCTGAGCAGGAAGCGTTTGCAGCCCAGACTAGCCTGGGCTACAGAGCAAGGTGGATGCCATCTAAACAAAACAGACGAATGAGACCAACGGTCCGGCTGAAGTCTCTATGCGTGAGAAGAACACCAAAAAATACAGGTAATTTTTTTTTCAGTGCTGACAATTGAACCCAGGACTTCCAGTGTGCTAAGCAAGTGTTTTACCACTGACCTACATCCCTGGTCCCAGAAAGATCTTATAAGTAGGAAAAGATGCCAAATCCAATCCATTACATGAGTTAACTAAAATTACATAATAACTAAAATTGGAATAAGGAGTATCTCATTAATCAGACTGGCAAGGATGAAGAGTAGAGAAACAGGTCCAGCGCAGATTGAAAAAGGAGTCTGGCTTAGTCCTGTGAGGGTGGACAGTTTGCCAAAATCTAGCAACATGACAAGTGCACCTTCATGTCACTTTGTCACAAACAAAAAGGCCACTCCACAATCAGAGGGGATGCTCCCAGATGCATCCACGTGAAATCAAGGCACATAACCCTAACAGCCTCATAAAATAAAATGTCACGTAAAATGGTGTGCCTGGTTGCTGTATGCGCGAGCCAGGAATGTCCAAGGAGGACTTTGAAACACAAGGGCAGCCTGGAGACAGGGAAAATCTACTTCCACAGGAACCCACGTTACTTTCTGAAGGCTATTAAAATAAATGCGGCCCTGCGATGTGTACCCCGAGGAGGAACATGGGTCTGCACTCTCAGGCTGACTTTGCACTGATCAGTATTCAGACCCTGGGAAAGCTGCTCCCCTCCAACCCTCCCATCTGAGGGTCGAGATCTGGTCTGTGGCTTCCCTCCCTCTGCTCCTCTGTTCCTTCCAGACTGCCTCTTCCATCAGTTCCGAGGGGTGAGGCATAGGGAAGGAAGCTTCACTGGTCTGTTTCCATGGCAACAGAAGGAACAAGAGGCAAGAAACTCAGGCCAAGCCCGCTCTGCTACATCCTCCCCGAATGCTGAGCTATTTCCCCTTTGGTACTGGAGTACAGGAGGATCCAGAGTTGGCTTCACCAACCCTCTGGCTCCCCACCCCAGGGATAGATCTTGAGGGCTCCTGTCTAGGCCATCCTGGTTGCCTTACTGCAGAACAACAGGAATCCTAGGGCTTCAGAGCAGTCAGCCTAAGCCTGGATTCTGACCTTAAGACCAGCCTGGAACCCTGGGCCTGGCCAACCCATGTCGCATGACAGTTCCTGTCAGATGGTCTCCCGGCACTTGGCTCTGATGAGATTGTATTGGCAGGCAGTCTCTACCCCAGCACCAGTAACTCAGAGAACACTCCCAGGGCTTATCCTCAGATGTTATTGCATCCCCCCCATCCCATTATCCCAAGAAGACCTGAGCTCACTTCACAGATGTGAAAATTGAGGCTGAGAAGCACAGAGATATGCCAAATGCCTTATAGGATTTTGGCAGCAGGATTGGGGCTGAAACTAAATGATTCATTCTCTGTTCGTGGCTAAGATTCCTGTTCCCGCCCCCCCCCATTCTAACTCAGCTCCCAGGAGACACAGGGGTGCCAGCCTGTTCGCCACTGTTTTCCAAGAAGCAGCTTTGTACCCCATACCCAAAGACAGGCAGCTCCCACAGGTATGTGGGGGCAGATGTCCAGGGCAGGGGGAAGGAAAGACAAGGAGCAGAGCTAGCTAGCCAAGTATGCACCCACCCACAGACACACCCACGTGCCACAGGCGCAGGTCTGACTGTTCCTTAGCAAGGCCCTCCTCAAACCAAGCGGCTATTAGAATGCTTTTATGGTTCTATTGCCAGCATCTAAGCATCACACTTCCCTCTAGCATCCCCCACCATCCCCCTGTCTCCTCCACTCCGTTGCCACCTCCACCATCACCACCACTGCCTCCTCCGCCACCGCACCCACACCTATCGCCGCCATCGTCACCAAATGCTTTCACCATTACCATAACTACCATCACCACCACCACCACCATCACCGACACCTCCGCTGTCATCCCTCCCATCAGCACCACGGTCTCTTCCACTCCCACCCCCACCACTGTCACCGACACCTCCATCGCCCCCTCCGCTGCCACCATCACAACTTCAAGTTTACCATGCTTAGAAGTAGGTCGAGGGCTCTAAGTAAATGGTCACAGTTAATATTCCATCCAGGGAACATAGCTCCACTCGCCTGCCTCTCTTCTCTCTCTCTCTCTCTCTCTCTCTCTCTCTCTCTCTCTCTCTCTCTCTCTCTCTCTCTCTCT
>NC_034591.1:133537071-133577735 GCF_900095145.1 Mus pahari | reverse complement strand
TAATCTCCGAGCTTAGAGCTCCCTGCTACCACAGGCTATGTTACTACAACCACACAGGAGAAGACAGGTCACCGAGGGCTCCCAGAGCCCCACCACAAAAAAATAATAATAATAATAATAAAATAAAATAAAAAATTAAAAAAAAAAAAGGTTCTGTTCCTGCCTCCCCATCCACTTCCATGCTGTGGTGAGGTGGAAGCCAGTTGGTATGTGACATCAGAATGTCACCAGTAAGCTGAAGTTGAGAGGACAGAGGTCAAAAGATGGGAAAAGAAAGCAAGCCTGTTTCAAGGCCCAAACTGGCAAGACCAGACATCGTAGGCTGGGGAGACATGGCGGGGAAATGCCAACAATCCCAGAGGCCAGGGAAAGCTTTCAGCCCCTCCCTAACCTAGCCAGGACTCCAGCTTTGAAGTCCTTGGGGCAGGGACAGTGAAGGCAGCTGAGCCGAGCAGGTGATGGGTGAGGCAGAGAGTGTCAGTGTGAAATCAGAAAAGTGGCGTGTGCCTGCCCCAAGAACCAAACACCCACTGAGGACATCAGCAGAAAGGACAAGGGGCTCTTGCAAGAAGAGTTCTCATAGAGGGTGGCCAGGCCAGCCTGGACTCAGTGTGGAGAAAGTCTGAGGGGGGAAGCATACCACGTCTGAGGGTGGAGAGAAGCAGAATGAGGGACCCAGCAATGGCCAGGGGAGGTAGGGTGGCATGGGACATGGGGAGCAGAGCAAGGGGGACAGGGTTGTTTGGGGTTTGCATAATAGCCTGGCTGCAGGTCACACATGTGGAATTTGGCTCTTGGTCTAGACCTGGCTTCTGAAATCATAGGGCCAACTGTGATTAGAGAAAATGGCAGGGGCCAAGGGGACCCTGAGCCAGGTGGAAAGAACCGGGGGACAGAGCCTCCAAGATGGCTAAGTTGTAGAAGGAAGAAAGGATTAAGGGAGGGAGGGAAGGAAGAAAGGAGGAAGGAAGTGGGGTAAGTAAATGAAGTGAGCCGGGAAAGAGAAGCTAGGCAGTCAGTGCATGGAGAGCGAGGACCCCCTCCAGCACAGCTGAACTGCTGAGGCTTCAGGGCCCCTGCTGGCATGATGGGGCCATTCTCTGTCCCTGCTTCCCCCACAGTGCTGCACTGAGATAGGGCAGGACAGTCTGCTGTCCCCTGTCTATTTGGAAATGGGCCTAGGACACACAAAGTGCCAGCCCTGGTGCTACATTGGCCTGCGCTTGTCATTTTTACACTATGGAACAGTGTCTGGGTGTGGCAGCGGGTTTAGTCTACATGGTTTTCTTAGGGATTAGTGGGACTCATTGCTGCTTCCCCTGCTGGCCTAAGAAGAGTGCGGTTCCTGGATCTGACTGACTCAACTGAGATGCCTCAGCCCATCCCTCTACCCGCTGTCCACACCAGGAAGGCCAGGCGCTCATCACTGAGGACAAGCGCAAGCCTAGTCGCTAGCCAGGCTGGAGAGGCTTCACGGGTGGATATGAAGCACTTTGTCCTCCTGGCCCATATCTGTAGCAGATGATCTCAGAGCTATGGGGATGGAACTGTGTCTCATAGAGGTCCGGGAATCTTTATGTCCGCAATTACCTTCACGGAAAGATGGGGAGCCGGGCGTGGTGGCGCACGCCTTTAACCCCAGCACTCGGGAGGCAGAGGCAGGCGGATTTCTGAGTTCGAGGCCAGCCTGGTCTACAAAGTGAGTTCCAGGAGAGCCAGGGCTATACAGAGAAACNAAAAAAAAAAAAAAGGGGAAAACAAAAGTTCTTTCTCAGAGGCAAGGGTGGTGTCTCACACCCGGAATTCATTGTTTAGGAGGCTACTGCAGGAGTCACACTTTTAAAGACACAGTGGGACAAGTGCTTTCTACAGTAAAAAAAAAAAAAAAAAAAAAAAAAAAGATGGGGAAACTGAAGCATGGCTCTTCTGAATTCAACCTAGCAGCTCATATATCTGAGTAGGCAGGAATGTCTAACCCTTACATGAGGCATCCACTCTTGACCCTGCCAAGAAGGTTCTGTCCTGAAAGGGGACCTGAGATAAATAGTAGGCCAACTAAAGACACTCCCATCCCCCGAACTCCCTCATCGTTCATAACCAACCTGGCATGCCATTTCCCTCAGGGATACCAGCCACGCTGTCCCAGACCCTGAGGAGGAGGGTACAATGTACGCTCCAGGGACAGAGCAACACCAGTCAGTCAGTTCCTTGGTCATGTTGGTTTAGGTGGGACACAGGGAGGTTTGCAGGGAAGTGGTGGGTTTGAGGTGGGCTGGTACATACAGAGACTATGATCCAGATATTGATGCCTGAAAAGTCAGGAAAGGTCCGCAAGATCTGGGTGACCTCGGCGGGGGAGGGGAGGCAAGGCTCTGCAGATACACTTATCAGAATGCACACCCTTTCCCAACACCCTCAGCTTCTGGGTGAGCCAGCCTCCTCCACAGAAGCTAGTCTTTGTTAACAGTGTTGTCATGGCAACTGCATCCAGGGAGAACTCTCTCTCTTTAAGGTAGAGGCTGAGGGTGATACTTGGAGAAAACGGGAGTGGTGGTGACAGGCAGGGCACTGGCCCCCGGCTCTGTCCCCACTAATCCCTCCAGGACAGGTCCTCTCCCCAAACCCTCTACCTGTCCCAGGATTCTTACATCTATTCCTCTCTCCTCTCCTTAAGGTGGAGAGCAACATGTCTTATGCCTCTGTATTCAATGTTCTCAGACACAGATCTTCACCTCTGCCCCGCTATGCCCAGCAGCTCAGAGAATTCAACCCACATCTCATCAGAATGGCCAGTGTCCTGGAGATGGAGGTCCAAAAGGACTGAGGTAGACTGAGGACTAGGGAATCACTGATAGACAAGACACTTGGAGACACAATGTACAGGCTTTGGGTAACTCTATATTATGTCTGTACAGGAAGACTCACTTTAAAAAAATGTTAAGGGCCAAGGGAGACCTAGCAGAGACCATGCCCGTGCAGGGAAAGGGCATCATAGGGAGGAAGCCACGGAAACTGTTCAGGCTCAGAAGAGAGGGTTCCATAAGTGGAAGGGGGTTCAAGAGAAGAATGGGGCAGGCTAGGCCAGGCTGAATGTTGCCTCAAAGCAAGAGGGGACTGCAGCTGGCTGTATTGAAGCAAGGGAGGCTTTGGGGGCAGGGTGGCAGTAGCTAGCCCACCCATGGTCACCCAGAAGAAGGTCAGCAAATGTAGTACACATGCTAAAGAAGCCCCAGGTAGGAGTTAGGTTCAGCTCAGTGTGAAGAAAGGAAGCTGTAGTTGCCAGGAGGATCCAGGTCCTGACAAATAAAAATCACTGACTGCCCTCAGACAAGAGGTAAAGTCATAGAGAGCCCCCCAGGGAGGTCAGAAGAGAGGGAGGACCAAGAGCCAGACAGCCAGATCTGGATACAGAGCATCTGGAATCCTGGATGGTAAAGTCCACAGCCTCTGCATCGGGTCTCCCTGATGGTGGGGTGAGTGCCAGATGGGAGTGGGTGGGGAGAGTGGGAGGTGAGACAGCCGGAGTAAGCAGGCAGAGAACGCATCTTCAAGTCAGCCTGCATAGGGATGAGTGTAGGCAGAAGCTGGGGAACTTAAGCACAGAAGAGCCCTGTGCAAATCCCTTCACCTCTGAGGACCACCATCTGTCATCTGGCGAACTGAAAGCACCCCCATGTTCCCAATGCTGGACCCTGGTGTTGGGAGAGCTCCCACCGGTGTCTGTCTGTCTGTCTGTTTGTCTCTCTCTCTCTCTCTCTCTCTCTCTCTCTGTGTGTGTGGGGGGGGGGCACCTGCCCCAGGCTATTTTACTCAGAGTCAGTGTGAGTCCCATAGGCCCAATTTCAGGCCTTCCTTCCAGGAGTTAGCTAGTGCTCTGCTCCTTGACTTCATAGGCAACTCAAGAGGGACAGACCGGCTTCCCAGGCCCTGCCAGCTGCCTTGGACATCACTGGCCAAAGCCTAGCCCCAAGCCAAAGTGGTCCTCACAGTGGGGAAGGTGACAACATCTTAAGTAACCTATTTCACATCCCAGAACCAACCAAGGATCCCCGAGGAAGTTTCTGTGTCAATGTAATGATGAGAGAGAGACGCTTCTCAGGTGCGGTCACAGGAAAGGTAATCCTAAATCATGCTCAATTGCACTTGGATGACCAAAGGTGGTTTTCAGAGATGCTCGTAGCCATTTGGGTCTCCTTGTGCAGCATCTCTCCTTGTCATCCTTAGGTAGGGTTAGTCATGGATAACATTTACACCTAACTCCCTCAACTGACAGGTAACACTGTATGGTGCCTAAGACCACTGCTTGCCGGCTCTCCCAGAACACAAGGCCCTGAAACACAAGGTCCTTCCCAGCTCTGAGCTGCAACATCCTGGTCCTTTGGACTCTGCCTGTCCCACATGTTCTAATCACATCACAGCCCTGCTGGTGCCAGCCACCTTTTCCAAATTATGTCCCAGGATTGCTGGTGACCCCAACCCAACAACATTGTACTGATGGGCTCATAACAGCTTGCCCACTCTGAACTGGGCCAGGAAATCCCTTGTGGCTAACTCTTACATGTATCAACAGCCTCAGTCTCTAGGCCAGAAAGATGTGAGAAAGACATCACCAGAAAGAGAGCTATGTGTCTACCTGAGGCCCCCAAAGGGCCAGGGTACCAGGGCCATTCCCCCAAAGCTGTCACCTCCAAGATGCCCCGCAGTACCCCTGCCTCCTCCCTCCCTCCCTCAGCACACCACTTCCTTGCTAAGTGCACACTCCCCGGCAGGAGGGAAGTGGGCAAGCTGGAGAGCAAAGAAACCTGGGAGGCAGCCTGGAGTGGGCGGAAATCACACAAGGCAGATTCTGGAAGCTCTGAGAGAAAAAAAAACAGCCAGAGCAGACCATAGCTGGAGCAGATGGCCTCAGAAGGAAAAGCGGGAAGGAGGGAGGGCGGAGTCCCTTCAGAGAGCAGAAGGTAGGGACCTGGCAGAGTCCAGAGATGCCTTGACCAGGTCTCTCTCCCCAGCAGGGGCCTCACCTATGGCATAGAGCCATGCAGACATGGGCATCCCAGTCTACTGAGACCCTCCATAGCAGGGAGGGGCTCAACGACCCCGGCCTTGGCATGGCCTCTCCTCACTCAACCTAGTTTGCAACGTAGCTTCTGGGAGTCGGCAGTTCTAAGACACTTCCAAGGCCCTGTCAGCTGCCCTGGACAACACTGGCCAAAGCCCCAAGCCAGAGTACAGTGGTCCTCACAGTGGGGGGCGGGGGCGTGGCTACGTGTAAATTCCACCCGCCTAAGCTGTTCACTGCAGGCAGGCAGTCCCCTTTGCAGTTCTACTGGATGAAGAGATAAACCACTCAAGCACATTCCAAATTCAACCTGCTTGCCTCTCCAGAACCCAGCAACCAGACAAGCAGGCCTGCTCCTCACCTGTGTAGTGGGGAGAGGGGCTTTACGCAGGTGCTGGGTACCCCGCTCAGCAAGGCCTCTGTAGGGCCCAGCGGTTCCCCCCTTCTCTTCTGACTCTCTTCCTCCCTCTCCTCTCCTTCCTCCTCTGTCTGCAGTTGCTAAGTTACACCAAAACCGGATCTGTTCTGTATGAACGGTTCCATTGCCACGATTTGCCAGGTAAAAGGCAGCCATCCACTGGTTAACAGGAAGGCACATCTCAGAAACAAACAGACAGACAAACTCCTGGATGGTTTTTGGACCAGGTCTCTGGCACCCCTGTCTGGGAACATCTTCTTGGGCTTCCAAACCCCAGGGGACATGAACAAGGGACCACAGCTTCTACACCTTATCATAGAATCTGGTTACTCTCTTCTCAGAAGCAGAGGCTATGGGCCCATGAAAATACACACACACACACACACACACACACACACACACACACACACACTTCAAGCTGACAACCACCCAAACGGTTGCTGGGCCACTACCACCCACAGTCATAGAAGTGGGGTGGGGAAAGGCTGGCCAGACAGGGACCCCACTCTTCTGTCCCCAGGCCATACAACTTGGAGTCCCTGATGTCCTCCTACTCTGGAGCTCCTTCCTGGGCTGAGGTAAAGTGGTATAGATGAAGACCAACATGGAAATACCTCATGTCTCAGAGGGGCCTGCAGCCTGCTCATGGCTCACAAGTCAAAATATGTGCTCTCCCAACTCTCTACCAGGCTATGGGATGCTGCTTTGCTCTGGAGAGCCCAAGCCCTGCAGGAAGGTTCTTGTCCACCGAGGCTGGGATGGACAAGACCAAATCAAGAAGGAAATGGGAGAGCCCTGGGAGATGAAGGCCCGCCCCTGTGTGCCAATCTAAACCTGGGGCAGGAGGCCATCTGAGCCGTTCCCTTGTCCCACAGAGGGATACAGCTAATAAAAGCAGGGGATGTGAACAGAAATGGGGGTTCAGTGTCCTGAGGAGGAAAAGAGAGAACCTCATCACCTCAAGCCTCAACCCCCAGGCAGCTTCCAAGAGGCAGGTTCTGTCAATATCCACTAGCTGTAGCTCTCAGAGGTAGCTAGAGATGGAGACACCAGGGACCCATCAGCACAGTCCCTCCCCAATCAGCAGGCCGCAGAACGGACCTGGAGGGACACACACACACACACACACACACACACACACACACACACCACGCTTATTCTAACTAGAATCAGCCAGCTGTACCTGTCAAAGTGTGCGCTCCCAAACGGTCCTTCAAATGACCCTAGCGCTAGCCCACGGGACAGAGGGACACACCTCACCATGCCCCCTGGCTCTCTACCCTCAAATGCAGTGCTTACATCCCAATTACTTGCCAAGAGCGAATGCGTGAGATGCCACCCTAGACCCAGAACGCAGAAGAGCAAATGGAAACTTCCAACTGCGCAGCCCTGAGCTCCTCGGATCCCTGGCCCCCTCCCCCACGCCAGGCCCTGGGTAGTGGACTTGCCAGTGGTGCCCACGCCTGCTACCCGGTGCGCTCCCACCATGCTCGTCCCGGCCGCCCCGCGCGCGGCAGATGCAGGAGGCGCAGGGGTCCCGCCGTCCAGCCCAGGGCGGAGTTCCAGGAACTCCACGCGGGGCTCCCTGTCGCCCTACCCGGCGCCCGTCCCTGGATCCACGCCCGCCCGCGCTGACGACCCGAGGGGACGGCCCGCCGGAGGAGCCGAGGGGCGCGCGGGACTGCCGCTGCCTACCTCGGTCCGCGCCAGCGTCGCTCCCGCGCCGCCCTCGCGCCGCAGCCCGGCCCCGAGCAGCGCGCGGCCGGCGCCGGCGGCTCATGCTCGGCGCCCCGGCCCGCGGCTCCCGCCCACCCGCGGCCGCCCCCGCGCTGCGCCAGCTGCGGGCAGAGCAGTTCCCTCCGCAGCCGGCGTCAGGGAGCACGAGCGCGGGGAGCGAGCGGGAGGGCGCGGGGCGAGCAGAGGAGGGTGCGGGGCGAAGGTGCCGCGGGAGAGGGCGGGCCAGGCTTTCTCTGAAAATGGATATGGCAGCCGACAGCCCCAAAGATGATGTGGCTGCCTCATTAAAACCCATTTGGCGACTCTAGGAGAGCCGCGAACGTGTTTATCAGCGGTACCTGGCGGGGGAAAGTGCTCCCTTCTCCCAGTCACCCTGCGGGCTTGGTAGGCTTTAGGTTCCCTCTGGGCAGATGAGAAAACTGATGCTGGAGAGATAAAATGAACCTGCGTGATCTCAGAGCCAGTGAGTGACAGGTCAAGGCTCCAAAGTCACCTTGAGAGATTCTATGGCTCCCATTTGTCCGGAACCACGAGGAGCATTCTGGCTTCCAGTGGAACCTTCTGAGAAGATAGCCCCAGGATCCAGAATGTCCAGGGCAGGCAGCCAGATGCAAACAAGCAGAACGCAGCAAGCCCACAGGTTGCAGGGTGTGCACGGAAGATCGCGAGGGGCCCCACGCGTCTCTTGAAGAGACCGAAGACCCTTTTCACTCATTCAGCGAGTTTCCGGAACACCTACTATATGCTAGATGTCACCATTGATCTTACAACTGTGATGGCTCCTGCCTGATTGGAGTTGACATTGTCATAGCAAGTAGACAGGGGGGTCGGGGGAGGGAGTCCAAACATCGGGTACCACTGATTCCCCGGAGGAGAGAACTGTAGCAAAATCCAGAGATAGGAAATGTGGTTGTAGTCAAGTTTAAGGATCTGTTTGGGGGGGGGGGGGGTCCAGGGAGTCTTTTGATGAAAGGGTGTTTTAACAAAGTCCTGTCAAACCATGCTGACTCGGAAGAGGCCAAATGCAAAGGTCCTGGGATCCAGGATCCCTTGGAAGGAGGCCAAAGTGAATGTGATGAAAAAGAGACCCCAGGACGTGCCAAGTGACAGAGCAGCTGACCTGGTCACCATTAACTCACTGAGTTTTTACCACAGAGACCTGAGGAGCAGCTGGGGGGTTTTACAGAATGTCATGACCTCACTTTTTAAATATATATTTATATATTGTGTAAAATGTCAGACAGGTACCATAATGGAGATCAAGACTGAAGATAAAGCTCAGTGGTGGGGAGTTAGCTTCACAGGAGTTAGCTCTCCGATGATGAGGAGGAGGAAGAGAAGGAAGAGGAAGAGGAGGAGAAAGAGGGAGAAAAGGGAGGAGGAGGAGGAGGAGGAGGAGGAGGAGGAGGAGGATTGAAGGCATAACATTCCAAACGGCCCACCTTCACTATGGCTAATTTTAATTTATCTATATCTCTTCCTACCATTCCCTTTATTTTTTGTTCATTTGATGTGAACTTTAAAACATTTTGTAAGTATAACATATAAACAAAAGTAAATGTGTGTCCAATAGACGCTTTAAAAGAATACAGCAACTGGGTGACTACATTAATAGGTATTTACCCTGAATTTGCATTGTGAAAAGATTTCCCCCTGTAGTTCTTTCTCCTTTTGTTTTTTTGTTTTCCCTGGCTTTAATAAAAGTTCAGCTTGCATTTGTTCTTTGTTTTTTCATACAATATATTTTTATCACGGTTTCCATCCCAAAACCTTTTGCAGATCTCTTCCCCGCCTCCCCTCCCCCATCCAACCTTCTTCATGTACGTTCTCTTTCTAAAACAACAAAGGGAAGGAAAGCAAGCAAATAAAATAACGACAAAAAAAAAATCCCCTCCCCAAGAAGGAGCCAGCTGCTCCTGGGCATAAGGCCTGTCCTGGAGTGTGGGTGATATGGCATTGCACTGAAGAAAGCTGATTTTCCTGTTCCTTGTAGGTATCCATTGCAAACAGAATCTTGGTTAGGGGTGGGACTTTGCATCCTTTCTCCTTTTTCAGTGGTGGGCACTGGTGTCCATCCTGTGGGTGCTGTTCCCTTCTGAGTTCATGTGTGCATCTGTCCTGTTGTGTCTTGAAGGCTGTTTCCTCGGCATCGTCCACCACTTCTACCTCCCCTTCCGCCTAGATCCCTGATCCTTGGCAGATGGGATGTGTTAAGGACATCCTATTTAGGGCCGAGTGCTCCAAAGTCTCTTGCTCTCTACACGTTGTCTAGCTGTGGGTTTCTGTGTTAACTGTTGGGAGGCTTTCAATGACAGACCACCAGGTGTGTGTGTGTGTGTGTGTGTGTGTGTGTGTGTGTGTGTGTTAAACCCAGAGCCTCACACACGGTAAACAAGCATTGTACCACTGAGCTACATCACCAATCTGCGTATCTTTTTTCTGAGATGAGGGATCTTGTTACACGGCTGTGGAGCTCAAGCAGACCTTCACCTTATTCTCAGAGTAGTTGGCACTATGGGCACAGGCTCTATGTAGCCCAGGGCAACTGGGGACTTTCATCCCAACTGCCTCAGCGCCCAGGTGCTGAGATTAACAGGCCTGCTCCTCCACCATGCCTGGCTTGTTCTTACATTATTTACAGCTTAGGGTGTAGTCTATTTTTAGGAAATGCCCTGCATGCCCTTGCAAAGCATGACTAATCCATACACACCAACTGGGTGGGGCTGGCTAAAGAAGTCTAAACCTTCTAAATTGTTAACTGGATTGATCTTGTATTCTATCGGTTCCTGAAAAGGGATTTCTAAAAATTTCTACTGTGGCCACAGACCAAAAACAACCCCCAAATTGTACAGAAGATGGATGGATAAAAACATTCAGTGCAGCTGACAACAGAACACTTCCCAACAGTAAGAGAAGAGCTGGTATTGAGCACAGCTTGACTGATTCTTGGCTGCATTACACAGAAGATGCCAAGCTCAGAATCATCCGCCCAACTCTTCTTATGTGATGTCCTAGAAAAGAGAAGACTGTAGAGAGGAAAACCAAGTGATGGTTGGTACAGGGAAAAGCTTGACTAGCAAGCCAGAAACCTTTAGGGGTGACAAACTGGAGCTGCCTGGAGCTGCCTCCTCGTCTCTCTCTCTCTCTCTCTCTCTCTCTCTCTCTCTCTCTCTCTCTCTCTCTCTCTCTCTCTCTCTCTCTCTCTCTCTCTCTCTCTCTCTCTCTCTCTCTCTCTCTCTCTCTCTCTCTCCACCCACCCACACACACACACACACAAGCACATTTTGCTTTGTATAAAATTATTTTAAAAAATATTTTTAATGTATAAAATAAATTATAAACATTCTTTCCAATGCAAACATCTGGCAATATCTCTCTTCAGATACTGTCTGTAGGTTTTAAATATATTTTTAAAGGCTTATTTTTATTTTATGTGTATGGTGAGTGTTTCTCTGAAAGTATGTCTGTGAACCATGTGCATGCAATGCCCAACAAGGCCAGAAGAGAGCATCAGATCCTCTGGAACTGCAGTTACAGAGCCTAGTGGAAGTGACTAGACTACTTGGGGTGCTTCTCTCAAATACTGATGTATTCTCATGGGACTCTGGTTAATTCTTGGGAAAGGGTTGTTGATAAATTACTGAACCTTTCCCAGTCTCCGACATCATGTCTTGCTGTATGATTTCTTTTGTTCACTGATGCTTTCTCCATGATAAATAGTTTTCATGACCAAAGAGTAGCTTACTATAGGCCAGATCAATCAGTCCAGTCTCCAGAGAGTTAAATAACCCTCTGTTCTATATGCACTGCCCAGCTTCAGGTATTTTGTAATAGAATGCTAAAAAACAAACAACAAGAAAACAAAACCTGTTCTAATAAACAGATTAAGGATGAAGGTGGCTTAGGCTGGGATGGTTAAGAAACAGAAAATGTTTACAACTGGGCTTTGCCGCAAACATAGTCACAAGTATTTGGATCACAGAAAAGAAGGACCCATGGATAGATATGCAGAATATCTATGCGGTTTCATTTCATATCAAATTTAAATTGCATATTAATCATTTTGCTCAAGCAGAGCACACAAGCCCAGGCCAGTGGTAAAATTCTAAAGCTGAAGACCCTATGCAGGGGGCTTAAACTGGCCAGACACTTTCCCCAGTGTCCTCCCTAGGCCTCCCATAGTGGAGCTGCCGGATGAGACTTTCCTGAAGGTGTGTCTCTGTCCATGCCTGAGATCTAGGTCCAGGAACGAGGGAGTAGTTCTGATCTTCCCCACATGAGATCAAACGGGGTAGTTTTGAGTGAATGGACAGTGTAGGCTATGGAGATGAGAAATAGTCTCTAAGAAGCATCCTTGGCATAACTACAGCCATCTTGGTCATATCTGTCATGGTGCCAGGTGACACAGCGTATATCGCAAACACTGTGAGACAGACTCCAAAACAGTGGCCAAGCACAGCCTGCTACTCACTGTTTAGCTGATAACAGCAGGTAGCTTTGTGCGGACCCAGACACGGCCCACCTTTACCCATCCTAATCTTCTTTCCATGAGCTCCCAACTTGCAGGCTTCCTGTCTCCCTTTGTGTGATGTAGGGTTCCCCTCCTCTGTCACTCTGTGTGAGTCCCCACTAAGCTGCGCTGTAGACTCCTGGGTCCACTTACCTCTTCTTTCCTCTGCTCAGCGTTACAGTCATATGCAGATGCTGTCCCCTGAAGATTTGTGTTCCTCTGAAGATCTGTAATGTAGACCTGCCACCATGACTGTCATTCTGGCCAGCTGCCAGCATTGTGGTTCCATAAGCGTCTGTGGTTCTCAGGGTCTCTGGTCCCATGGCCAGTTGGTCTCCCCATTTCCACTTGACCTCTCTCTCCTGACTTCTCCCACCTCCTGCTCAGTTATGTGTTACAGTTTTACCCACACCTCCACCCTACATCTCATTCCTCCCTCTCCAGTGACAGATGAACCCTGCCTCACCTTCTCCACATGGTCCCTCGTCTGTCTGAGGGTTGTTGAGATCACATGATTCTGTGGTCACACTAAATCCACAGAAAATTCACCAGCACCCCTCAGCCACCTCCCCTGCACCCCCCTTCTCCTGTTTTTATATTGTGAACTATGTCCTACATTCAGAAGAATGTGTGAATGTCTGTTTACAGCCTGAAGACGATCAGAATGAGAACGCCCACAAAAGCCACCTCTTGGGGACAGAAGTGGGACAGTGCTGCTTCGGAGAACTCTCTCGGGTCCCTTGGTGGGGACTCGCCCCCAGACCTCCTCCCTCGAGTGAGCCTTGGGAATCGTTCTCCTGTTGCTGACTATGACTATGACTATGACTATATCTCCTCCAGTGACTATGGTGGGTTTTTTTCACTTTGTAAATGAGGTCATAACTCTGCATCACATTTGTGAACAGGTTGAATGTCCCTAATCCAAAAATCTGACATTCAAAATGCACCAAAATATGATTTTTTAAAAAATATCCCAAATTCCACACCTATCTTCCTGGTGTGGGTTTCAGTCACTCAGAAAGCAGACACTCTAAAATATGGTAGACATTCCAGGTTATTTGTGTAAAATATATACAGAACACAAGTGAGTTTTGTGTCTGAGTGTGAGTCCCCTCCCCTGGATATTTCCTGTGTATATGCAAATATTGCAGAATCTCAAAATGTCTAAAATTCAAAACATGTCTGGCCCGAGCATTCTGGATAAAGCATACTCAAGCTGTTTTTATTGAGATCAAATTTGAAAATGGCCATAACTTATTCATGATGATAATTGTCTAGTGCTCTGATGTGTAAGTGTACCCTAATATGTCACCACCAAAGAATAACAAACAGGGTTGGGTGTGCACTTCAGTAAGGTTGCCTAGCGTTCACGAAGCTGTAGGTCTGATCCCCAGCACTGCATGAACTGGGATTGCTGACACACAACTCTAATCCTCACACTTGGGAGCCAAACGCAAGGAACTTCAGACGTTCAACGTCATCTTTGAATAAGTTAGAGGTCAGCCTGACTACATCAGACTGTCTCAAAAAAAAAAAAAAAAAAAAAAAAAAAAAACAGACCAAAGCAACAATTATAAATGATAGATATGTGAGATTTTAAAAATGCTAATTACCTCAATTTAACCATTCCACAACAATATATATTTCAAAACAACAGTATACCATAAATATATACCATTTTTATTTGTTAATTTTTAAAAGAGATACTTGTGCCGGTTGGTTTTTGTCACATGAGACAAACCTACACACATCTGGGAAGAAGGAACATCATTTGAGAAAATGCCTCCACCAGATGGGCTGTGGGCAAGTCTGTAGGGCATCTTCTTGATTAATGACTGGTGGGTGGGCCCACTCACTGTGGGTGATGCCACCCTTGAGTGGTCCTGCGTTGATTGCATAAGAAAGCAGGCTGAGCAAGCCGTGAGAGGCAAGCCAGTCCACAGTGTTCCTCCATGGCTTCTGCTTCAGCTCCTGTCTTCAGTTCCTGCCCTGATTTACTGTCACTGATGGACCATGACATGAGAGTTGTCAGATAAATAAACCCTTTTCTTCCCAAGTTGCTTTTGGTCATGGTGTCTTCACAGAGCAATAGAAACCATAAGACATCACTATAATATGCATATTCAATTTACCATTACTAGGTATTTAAGGGGGCTGTCATGGTTTTGATATTTTGAACACTGTTGTGTGAGCAGCCATATACTGGATTAGCATTCCTTGAACATCTGCCCTGTGCCAGGTATTGGTCAAAACACTTAAAAGTCCTTGCCTGCACAGGCATTGCAGAGGTGGATGGCTACAATATGACAAGGAAATAGGCCATTTATCTTAGACATTAGAAGATGGCAACAGCCCCCTGGGAACCAAACTCAGGGAGGTGCACTGCTGGACTGACAGCCACATGGGGATTTGGTGGAGGGGAGTGTGGTAGGCACCATGGCTGTCCTGCAGAGCGTGAGCTGCTGTGGCAGACCCAAGGTAGAAGAGGGGTGTGGGGCTGTTCTAAGGCAAACGGAAGAGGGTCTGTGCAACACAAGGGTGACAGTGACCCCAGATGTCACAGGGCAAAGAACCCAGACCTGATAACACCAAGCTACGAACTCAGGGGTCCCAGGCCTAATTTCTAGCCAACTGACAGCAAGTTTAGAAGTTCTCGCTATCCCTGAAATAGGATTGTACAGAAGCAACTCACAAAACTCAGGTGAGCTCTGTGCTCCAGACCAGAGGGCTCCACACACAAGGCTCACGTACATCTGAGCCCAGAGTTACACTATGGATCCAGCACATCATTCCACGGGTGTGGCCAGGACCCTGCGCCTCCCCTGGGAAGCCCCCTTCGGAGACTCTTTTCTGATACGTTAGGGTATGACACTGCTGCCAGAGGACAAAGGCATACCAAATTTAGTTACAGTCCTTGGCTGGTTTTATTTATGATAGTCATTCCATAAATCTGAACCGGTGTTCAGGCAGGTTGTGCAGAAGAGGTAGGCCTAGCTACAGAAGGGGCCATGTGGAATCTGAAACAGATCCCTCATAGAACCAGAAAAGGATCATGGGAGTTGTCAGAGAGAGGGAGTGGGTAGGTGAGGAAACGGAGACTTTGGACAAATGATACGACGTTTCTTATCTAAGGGAAAGAGCCATTTCTAAGTTATTTTTCTTGTGAGTCAGGGGCAGGAAACAGAATAACAGCAACCTCTGTAACCATGATCCAAAATAAATATTTCTTCTTTTTAAGTTTGCAACTGAGGGAGCAGATACAAAGTCGTGGGGCAAACAACTTGGTGGCAGATGTCTTCTACTTATCACAAAGCAGCCCAGTGAGATCTCCACTCACAGACAACAAGAGTGGGTATTGGCATGTCCACTTTAAAGGACACTGGGCATTTCCCACAAAAGCAGAATACATACATTTCTTTTGTCCTTGGATCTATACTTCTGGACTTCTGTACCTGAACACCAGAAGAAACATCCTTTCTGTGTCTGCTAGTTCTCAAAATAGTCTTCCAGCCAAAGAGACATATTTTGAGTGCCTTATTGTGTCTCTTCCAGGCATATTCTGAGGGGTGATAGTCCGGTCTCAGGCAGCTGTGATTTGAGTGGCATGCTCTGCTATAGACGCCTTCCCTTGAGTCTCCCTTTGATTACTTCCATTTGAACATCTAACCTTTCTTTTTAAAAGATGCCTTGGACCTCTCTGTGTATGCCTCCCAGCTTCTGTACAGTCTGTCTCCTCCCATTCAGAGCTAGGGAGAATTGACTCCTTTTCTGGGCTGGAGGTGTACACTAATAGTAAGATGCATGTGCAAAGCCGTGGGTTTAATCCCCAGAACACATACATACATGCATACAAACATACATTAAATTACCTTCCAATTTGCTTACACCAAGGCACTAGATTAGAATCATTCTTTTAAAGGAATGAGTTTATTTTGGTTCATAGTTGGATGAGGTACATCCATCCTGGTAGCAGGCCAGCCCCATGATCATGGGAATACGAGGCTTCTTACTTACATCTCAGTAAACTAGAAGGTACAGATGAATCAGGAAGTGGGCATGAACTATGAACCTCAAGGCCCCCACTCTCCCAACCTAGAGATCCACTTCCTCCAACAAGGTTCTACTTCCCAAAGGGTCCACAAGCTCCCAAAAGAGCACCATCAGCTGGTAAACAAGTGTTCAGACACATGGGCGAGCTTATTAAAGGGGACATTTTCCATCTAAACCATAACGTTCCAATCCTGGCCCATGACCATCTCATAATACAAATGCATTCGGTTAGAGTTCAAAAACCAATAATCTTTTTTTTTTTTTTAAAGATTTATTTATTTATTATATGTAAGTACACTGTAGCTGTTTTCAGACACTCCAGAAGAGGGCGCCAGATCTCGTTAAGGATGGTTGTGAGCCACCACGTGGTTGCTGGGATTTGAACTCAGGACCTTCGGAAGAGCAGTCGGGTGCTCTTACCTGCTGAGCCATCTCACCAGCCCAAAAACCAATAATCTTAAAAATCTAAACACTAAACCTTTTTTTTCTTTTTTCCAGGCCTAGGGAATGGGAGAATTCAGACCATTCTCACAGAACTTGCCAATGGTTCAACAGAGATTCCAGACACATTTGATGGCATCTCTCCCTTCTTTGAAAAGTGACATTTTCCACCACATTTAGGAAGGAAGAAAAGGTTCCATTAATGTCAGCAATTGGGAATACTCGTCTTCTGTCAAAAAAAAATGGGGGTAGCATCATGAATTTCAATAACTGCTTGGAAGAACTCGTGGTGTGGTGACAGCCTCTTCCGGTAAAGAGGACTCTCAGGGTCATTCTCCATCTCTGCTGGGTTTCTGACACAGCATATAAGCAGTCGGTAAGTTATTCTGACCCAAGCAATGAGTAAAAAAAGCTGAGCCAAACGGTGACTGTGACGGGCTCATTAGCTTGTGACAAGCCCTCCAAAAGGAAAGGAGATGCGGATGAAAACCTGGGCCACAATATTTAAGAACTGTGGAACAGCTATGTGTAAGTACTTGTAATGGGAACATCAGGGTGAGAAGAAGGGGCAGACACAATATTTAAACCATAAGTGACATTTTGACTCCCCTAAGTTCATGTCAGATGGCAAACTACATATCCAAAAAGTTCAACTGACAGAAAAGTAAATAAAAGCGAAGCGTCAAAGCTGCCTCTAGGTACAGCATGGCCAAGGTTTTCCAATCCTTGTCTTTGCCTGCCGGGTGCTAGGCTGACAGCTGTGCCCACCATGCCTGGCACATCCTCTCTTCTGTTCCTGATTAGGGCTGTCGTCACTGTCTTCACCTACACATAAAGGAATGTAAGTGCATGCAAGCACACATCATCAAACATATTGCTGTGCAATAAACTTGACGGTCTGAGTAATTAAAAACAAGAACTCTAGAAGCCTTTATCTGGCTTCTACTCCCCCCTCTCCCAGAGCACCCCCCCTTCTGTAGGTGAAACCACCTCACTCTCTCCTTACCTGGTCTGGGATGAGAAGTCAGAGGGAATTCTTAATGCTGGAGCTGGACCCCTAAAAAGTATTTTCTTCCTTCATGTTCTTCCAAGGTTTTAAATTTTCTGGTGTGTCTGGGCCATGCCTCCATCGATCCTCCATCGATCCCTGCTTTTCCCATTTTCTCATTACGGCACTGGCCATTTCCACGGGAATGTGGTAGGACACTCTTCGTGCCTCTATGGTATGGAACTGAGGCACATTTTCTCTCTCTGGGCCAAGAGCTTTCACATGAAACCAGTGCACAGTGCGTATCTTTGATGAATTAACAGGGCTGGAAGGACCTAGAAGGAAAAGGAGGTTTTGTATGCCCTGGGCTGGATTTCAGTTCCCCGACCTGAACCCATTAGAAAAGCTGCTTTCTACCAGGTTCTTCTTAGTGCTGTGCGCTTGGGTGTGAGATGTGTGAGTAGCTGAGAGAGGGGTGGATGTGAGCCTTCAGGTCACCACTGCTCCAGGAAAGGATCAGCACTAGGAACAGTCCAGATCCTGGCCACGTGTTTACGGGCATCAGCGGCAGTGTGGGGGAAGGGTGAATGTGTTTCCGAGGTTCGGTTGTCATCTTGAGCCAGAAAGTAAAGCCGAGCCAGGAGGTGCAGGCCACCCAGTTGGGGTTCAGTCATTATTTTTGCTTGGCTGCTTAGTTGTTTTAACAGCACTAGGGATCAAATCCCGGGCTTTGCACATTCTAAATGTACACTCTACCCTGACCCTCAGACCCTTGTACTTTCTATTTTGAGGCATAACTTTCCTAAATCACTCAGACTGGACTTGAAGTAACTCTAATCCAGGCAGGCTTTGCACTTATGATGCCCCTGCCTCAGCCTCCTGAGTAGGTGAAAATTGAGATGGACTGTCAAAGCAACACTCACTCAGGCCATCACTGATGTCCTTCTACCCAAGGGAGCTTCTGTCTCAACAGGCACTCTTGCAACTGCCCTACAGGAAGGGGGTCCACACAGAGCCCAGCACCATCCTCTGGAGATAAGGAAAGGTTAGAAAGGTGCCAAGCAGGCTGGAGAGACGGCTCAGCCGTTAAGAGCACTGACTGCTTACTCTTCCAGAGGTCCTGAGTTCAAATCCCAGCAACCACATGGTGATTCACAACCATCTATAAAGAGATATGATGCCCTCTTCTGGTGTGTCTAAGGTGTACTCATATACATAAAATAAATAAATAAATCTTAACAGAGTCTGTCTCCAAAATAATTAAAAAAAAAAACAACAAACAAACAAAGATGCCAAGCATCAGTATCTCCACAGCTGCTTCTCTCCTCCTCTTCCTCCTCTTCCTCCTCCTTCTCCTTTTTTCTTCCTTTTTCATCTTTTTTTTTTTCTGGTTTTTCGAGACAGGGTTTCTCTGTATAGCCCTGGCTGTCCTGGAACTCACTTTGTAGACCAGGCTGGCTCGAACTCAGAAATCCGCCTGCCTTTCCCTCCTGAGTGCTGGGATTAAAGGCGTATGCCACCACCGCCCGACTCTTTTTCACCTTTTTTAGACAGGATCTCACTATGAAACTTTGGCTGATCTTGAATTCACCATTCTCCTTTCTCAGCATCCCCAGTGCAGGAGTGGCAGGCGTGTACCACCATAGCCAGTCTAATCCAGCTTTATTCAGAGAATAGATAACCCATACTCTGCCTTGGGGAGGTGGACTGGGGGCTGAGATCCTTGGAAGGCAGTCACAAGCAGGCAACCTGCTGATCAGCACCAAGGACAGCAACCAGGTGGCCTTTCAAAAGATTCCCGGAGGTCAGACAATTGGGCCTGAACGACCCCTCTCATCAACACCAAGAAAAGTCCTGCTAAGGTAAAGATGCAGCAGGTGCCTTGTGAATGCTGACAATGTCCCTTTCTGCTCAGCACAGCTGCCACTCCTTAAAGACTAGGTGTGCACAAAGGTTAGGCGCTGAACAACCTCCCTGGAAAGAAATATACAATGTGAACCCCACAGTGGTGAGCAAGTCCCCAGCCTGTGAGGGCTGATCTTGAGGGCCTCCACAGCCCATGGGTCTCTTGTTTCGAAGCTTCGGATGCCCCTGGGTGACAGGACTGCTTAGAGGCCACACAGAGCAGTTTTAGGAAGGAGATGCTGAATTGTCACAGACTGCACCAGCCTCAGACAATCTTAGTCCCTGCCCCGTCACTCACTGGCTGTGCAAATGGGGGCACATCCCTCAGGCTCTCCAAACACCTGTCTCAATGTCAACAAATGATGTCATGTGAGACCACCTCAGATGGGTGTGGAGGTGGCACGTGTAAGGTACAAATAAAGTGCCCTCCAGGGATACAAACCCACACAGTCCCCCAAAACATCCTCACCCAGTCAAACAGGGCAGGTGCTCTGCAACTGGGTTTTGAATAAAGTATTTTTTATAGAATAATAATCTCCCAGAGGCTGACAGGGTTTCTTGGAAGTCAGCTGATGCCTTACCTGGGAGAGGGGTGCTATAGCTTGCATATGATCTGGTTGTCTCCCAAAGATCTGTGACTTGGAGCTTGATTCTCCAAGTAGCAGCATTAGGAGAGACCATGGGACCTTTAAGAGTTGAGATCTGGTGGGAGGTCCCTGGATCACATGGACCCTGTCATCAGAAGAGATGAAAGCAGCTCTTAGAAGAGGGTTGAGGCCCCACCCCTGAGTTCTCCTCTTTTGCTTCCCACACAGTGACTGACTGCTTGCCTCATCCATCCTCCTGCCATTGTTGTCTGCCTTGATGAGACACAGCAAAGACCCTCACCAGAACCAAGCCACGCCCTTCACCTCCAACACTGTAAGCTAAATAAGCTGTTCTTAGGAAGCCCACCTGAGGTACCTCAGAGTCACTGAGAAGCTCACCACCGCCGTCGGGATGCTTGGTTCTCCCAGAAGGAAAGATACAGAAGCTGGTGGACCAGTCGAGATGTTGAGCAGAGATCTCCTCCATGTCTTCTCTCTCTTCCTTTCTCCACTCGGAAGAGGAAAGCCATGCACAGAGGAAGCTTAGCCCATTTCTTCCTACCGAAGGGGAACTGCCAAGCACTCTTGATTTACTGGAGGTTGAGGCACTTGTCTGGGTTCAGTTCCTACGCCTCCTCACGGGTGAACTGACTCCTTTATAATTGGGATAAAAGTTTTCATGTAGATAAAAGGATTCTGTCACAAATCAGGTGAGCTCCTACATGCTGGCCTCCAGGGCTTCTGTTTTCCTCAGTGGTTGACAGCAGTGACAGTGGCAGTAGGTGAGTAGCAGTGGCACTGTTTGATTTAGTCTCCGTGCAGGTCTCAAAGACAGGGAGCCTTAGCCCTGCGTGGGCTACAGTCGCAGGCTGGCAATTCTCAGGTTGTGGCCTGGGACCCTGGAGACTTGCACTCTTCTGGTGACCAGTGTCTGCAGGCTCTCCTGTCTGGACCCTCCCAGCCTCTATTTGTGCTCTACTCCTCTTCTCTTCAGCTTCTCCTCCCTGCTATGGCCATCTTGGTGCTGTTCAGCAGTCATATCCATTGTACGGAGCCACTGCTAGATTCTGGCATGCCTGCCTCTCTCGGGGCAGCCTTCAAGAGCCACAGCTTGGGAGCCCCTCAAGAACTGGGTGCACTGCCCGGGTCACTCAGGAGCAGACATCTGTGACCCCTAGAGACAGATCCTAGTGGGTGAATGAATCATCAAGAGGGATCACCAGGTCTGTCCCCACCACAGAGCAGATTCCTACTGCACATATTACTGGTGGGCGAGCCCAAGGTAGCAGTTCTTCAGTAGCTAAGTGGAAACCAACCCTGGTTGCATGGAGGGCTATTTAGGAGCCCAGGGCATTGGAAACCAGGCTCTGCCCACTGGGACCTCTTCCAGGCCAGCAGGGACTCCCGCAACCATGACAGAGTAGGAGCCGATGGATTGCACTAAGAGGCTGGGTTGGGACTTGGAAGTGCCAGCTAGGCTGTTTGGGAGCTTAGCCTCAGAGATCCTAAGCCAAGCACTGTCCGGGTCAGCCATGGGTAGTGCTGGGCCCTAGGGTGGTGCCAGGCCAGGCGACATCTCAGAGGAGCCCTGAGATCCTCAGATGTGAAGTTACGCCTGGAAACTGATGCTTTTCCAGTAGTCCTTAATGCAACAATCCTCCGCTCTCTGCTTCTCTCTTCTTATTGCTCCCTCAGCCTTCACTGGTGAAAGTCGCCAAGGAAAGGCAAGTCTTTACTGGTCTTGGCTTTGCAACACCAGGGAGGTATCACGGAGGAGTATCTCACAGCCCTCTCACTGCCTTGACCCTTAGCACTAGTCATAGCAGTCGCTTCACCCAGGGAGTGCCCCCTGTGGCCGAAGTAGAAATTGTTCTTGCAGGCCTGCAATTATGAGTCTGGACCAAATAGTTCTCCAGGAGGGGTGACAGGCATGAGAAATGTGCAAGTCCTTTGGTGATGGCACAGAATACTGTAGGGGTAGTATCATAATTGCTAATTGAAGGAGGAGGCCCCATCCCACTGTGGTTCTGGGTAAGCCACCCACCTGGTAAGGTGACTCTGGGCTGAATAAGAAAATTAGCTGGTACCGTTGCCTGCCTGTGGAGTCCGTTCACCTAACTGGGCTGCCTTGTCTGACCTTGGTGAGAGAGGATGTGCCTAGTCTTGCAGTGATTTGAGGTGCCAGGGTGGGTTGGTACACAGAGGGGAGCTCCGCCTTCTCAGAGGAGAAGGTGATGGGGCATGGGGGAAGGAGCTGTGTGAGGAGGGACTAGGAGGAGGAGGAGGTCGTCGATGGAGATGTAAAGTGGACAAAGAATAAATTAATAGAGAAAAAAGAAAGAAAGCAGTAGGCAGCCTTCCTTCAGTTCCTACCTTTAATTCTGTCCTGGTTTCCCCGGATAGTGGGTATTAATCGGTAAAAATCCCCTGTCCTTCTTTAAGGCGTTTTGGTCAGGGTTTTATTATAGTGACAGAGAAGCAAACAGGAACAGAAATGGTGCCAGGGTCCTGGGGTGTTGCTGTGACCATGACCATGTTGGTACATGGGGAGGGAGGATCATGCATTTAGAATTTGGTGCTGGGGGGTGGGGGTTGGAGAGATGGCTCAGCAGTTAAGAGCACTGATTGCTCTTCCAGAGGTCCTGAGTTCAATTTCCAGCACCTACAACCATCTGTAATGTGATCTGATGCCTTCTTCTAATGTGTCTAAGGACAGCTACAGAACTCATATACATAAAAGAAATAAATATATCTTTTAAAAATAATAGTAATAATAAGTTGGCGCTGGCCATGCTTAATCTTAATGGGCTATTGTTGTGGTCACTCTGAAGACAAGAATGTTGAGTTCCAGAGAGAAGCTTGAGAGACCATCAAAAACTATTCTGGGACCATTTGTGCAACTTTTTCTTCTAATTAAGAATCTGGGGATGGGGGGGAGAGCTGGGCAGTGGTGGTACACGGCTTTAATCCCAGCACTTGGGAGGCAGAGGCAGGTGAATTTCTGAGTTCGAGGCCAGCCTGGTCTACAGAGTGAGTTCCAGGACAGCCAGGGCTACACAAAGAAACCCTGTCTCGAAAAAAATAATAATAATCTGGGTGTGAAACCTATACTTTACTGACAATGGACACTGGTCACCAGGGGCGGCAAACCTGCTGTGATTGCTAAGAGACCAGTATCGCTAAGGAGAAGTCTCCTGGGGCGAGTATCTTCAGGGTCAGCACACGAAGCTGCAGACCCAAGGGAGACGAAGCTGTACCTTAAGCTGGTAGGCAAACTTGGTAATGTAGTAGAGTCTCCTTCGTGGTACTAGTTTTGAACTCGTGTCAGGGTCGTGGAGAGCAACTGAGGCTTGGTACTGTGTGGCAGGGTCACAGTCTCCTTGGAAAGGTCAGGAGTCGCCATGGGTGAAGGTACAGCCTCAGTTGTAGTGGGAACCCAGCACTAAAGGGGTTGTAAGGGGGTTCCCCATGTGGGAGGGTCAGAGTCCCTGAAGAGTGGCCAGGAAACCGTCGGTGAAGGTACAGCCTTAGTTGCAGCGGAGACCCCAGTATGTTTTAGACTGTCTGGTGACCACCAAGGGTAGTAGCAGGTGTGGATTGAAGCCAGCCTGAGCCTACTAGACAAGCTGTGTGTCTTGTGATGGCAGAGCCTCACCGTGGGACTTCCCCAAGGTCTTTAGAGCCCAAAAGCTAATGAGTGAGTCCAAGACACTGGGCACCAACCTACTGCTGCTGGATGTTGGTTTCACTTTAATGTGATTGCAGTTCTGCCAAAATTCTTTTCTCTTAGAGTAATAAAGTAGTTAACTATTTTTTCTTAATTTTACATGAGCCCATGGTTAAAAGATTTTGGATCTTAAGAGAGACAGCATTTGCATCTTCTGAAAGACGGAAGGACATTGAAAAAGCAAGGCAGTAAGCAGCGCTCCCCCATGGTCGCTGCTTCAGTTTCTGCATCCAGCTTCCTGCCTCAGTTTCCTTCCGTGGACACAGCCCATAAGCCACATAATCCTTTTCCTTCCCCAAGCTGGTTTTGCTCAGTGTTGTAGCAACAACACACAACAAAGTAAAATAGGAGAGCCTACGGCTCGCAGCCCTAAGCAGCAAGAGAGAGTCCAACAGCTGTCCCTTAGGGGCCTAATTGCCTCATCTCTAAGTCTTTTCTTCTTTTCTGGAAAATGAATGCCAGGAGGCATAACATATCATCTTTAAGAGCTTATTATGAATACTAACATTGATCTGGGCAGATTTTCATCATTTTAATGGTGCTTTATACTTGACCAGTGCCCAGTGTGTCCCCCTCATGTGTCTCATTCACTCCAATGTGGGTTATTAACATGTTATGGACATGTTTTGTTTTGTCGCAAGAGATCACAACTGGAGAGAAAACTCTGTCTACACTTCTGTCTTTTCAGCTCTGACATGTCAGCTTTGAGAGAGCAGCCCAGAGGCTCTGAGCTGAGAGCATCCATACACTGCAGAAGACAGATGGAGGCATGAATGGTGACTCAAGTCTTCAGAGGTCGAGGTTTGGATGATAAGGCTCATAGCAGGCTTTCAACCATGCTCGCTGAATGAATTAGTGAATGAGTACGTGAATGAATGAATGAATGAATGAATGAATGAATGAATGAATGAATGAATGACTATATAGAGAAAGCAGGAACAGAAGTAGAAAATTCGAGGAAGGAGTTTTTTTGCTTAGCTGGTCAGTATGGCCACATCCTGCAAACATGGCAAAAGCCATTTTGCAGAGGGAGACAGAGGGTGGTTGTCTTGTTCCAATGACCTGGACCAGATCTGGCCAGCCTAGGGCCTCTTGCCCCTTATTTGAGTTGTACTCAGACAAATTCCATGTGGACCTGAAGATGGAGTTCCACTTCACCCCCCCCCCCAGAGCTTCCTGACTGATATCAGGCTCCCTGCAAGTTACTCAAGCCCTGAGGGCAAAAGAAACATAAGCCCCTGGCTGAATGTAAACCAGCTGAATAAAACTGACAGAGCCCCAAGCAAGAGGAGAAGCAGGCAGCAGCCATCAAAGATTGATGAAGCAACCGGAGCAGACAGGAAGTCTTGACAGCTCTGCTTCTCCTGATTGGTCCCACTTCTCACCTTATTTGCATAAACACATTTAGCCTATCAGGAGCCAACTAATTTTCAGCTAATGTACCTGTCCTGAGACAAAATAAAGAGAAGGAAGACTGCCTTCAAGACTCACTGGAGATGGTCTCAGCAGAGGCCCCCTGAACACGAGACTTTTGCCTAACCTTTCCTCTCTGCATAGAGAGCTCCCTATAGCCAGCCTCAGAGAATTAGTTGCAAGCAGGGCGACTCATTTCTGCTTCAGCCCCTAAAACTTGGGCTGTGGATGGGAACGCCTTCCTGCTGCCGCTCCCTGCCCTGCAGACTTCTGCTGCTCCCCTTGGTGAGCTGCTTCCCAGGGTCTCGCCCTTCCAGGGAGTGCTCTCAGTTGACCCTGAAGCACCACTCTCCCGGCTTCTGGGAGCAGTAAGGGCTCTTGTCTAGCATCCCCCTGAGAGCTCAAACCTGTTCTATTTGAACAGTCAAGTCCTACATAGCAACCTTTTAGCCATCTAAAGCATTTAAGGCTGATATCCCGAGCTAATAATGATGCTTGTCCTATTTGAATACGCCCCAGTGTTTGCCAAGGAGGGAGGGTGAGACAAGAATGTGAGTGGAGATAAGAGATGACCACCATCAACCACTTCACTGTGGTGTCCTCAGGAGTGGCCCTGGGCAGCAATGAATGAGACATGGCAGGGCGAGCCCCATGCTTCTCCCCAGATAGAGAGTGACTACCACATGAGCCCTCTGCAACTGAGCATCTGATGCTTTCTTTTTTTTCATTATGTACCCACACCTCCTCAGCTAAGGCAGTGGGAAAGAGATGAACCTCGCCTCCCAGGTCTGGGACTGAGCCAGTGGAAGGGCCTGGACCGAAACCAGTCTCTCATGTCTTCTCACAGCACAGCTGGCTACCATAGGGAGCGCAGCCAAGACAGGGAGTGGCAAGAAACTCCTGGAGAGAGGATGGAAAAGGATGAGAATCGAGGCCCCTAGAATCTCTGGAAACCTCTCAGGGTTGGGACATTTTGATTCTATGAGTTCCCGTGGGCACCTTCTAGCTTGCTTGCCAATAGGTAATGTGACGGCTCTCAGACACCTGAGAGGAACTCAGTACACAAGGAACTGTCTCCACGTGACCTTGCCCACCCCATGGTGACATTTGGGAAAAAAAATACCCATCTTATACAGAGAACAGGATAAAGCAAATGAGGTCCTTTTGGTTCCTTGCTACCACAATTGGCAAGATAATAAAATAAATTCCAAAAATCATGTGAAAGGCAGCTTGTGCTCAAGTCTGCAAGGAAAGGTACGCAGGGTGCCAGGCTCTGAGGCTGCTGGGAGCAGAAGTTTGGGTCCTGTGCCTTCCTCAACTTACAAAATGGTAAGACTTCTGGGCTTTGGAGGCCAGACAGAGTCTAGACAACCCCACTAGACCAGCAAGTTAGACTTTGGGAAGTGTATCACTGGGTTCACAGATGCAAGGCTAGATGCTCCTCCCTGTTGCCTAGGAGGGAGCAGCAGGAAGAACTGCAGCATCTTCACTGGGTAAACAGGAAAGGAAAAGCCGTGGATGAGCTCACAGCCCTGAGCCACTGATTGAACACACTCCCAAGGAAACAAGCGTCACAAAAGCTGAAGCGAAAGCATCCCAGGAAATGTTCGAGGACCCACAGGTAACTGAACAAGCAGAATAAGACTTTAGAAGGAGCATAATTAGTTAGTGTTCCACAGCAGTCTATGTGCAGAGAAGACAGGAAGGGGTTCAGTTACAAATAACAACCACATCTAGAGTGGAAAGGAAGGAAGCAAAAACATGCTCAGATCCAGTACATAGACAGTTGTAAGGAGTGAGCGATATAGGTGCGTGATTGCTAGAGCTGTGGGGACATTCAGCCAAGTGCAGGGGTCCAAGACCAAATTAAAAACTCAGGTTTCTCTTTAGACAGTCTTGTCATGTTATGACAAAGAATAGAAAATGAGTGTATGAAAGGACAAAAATGGAACTCAACCTTATACATCAAAAATTAACTGAAAGTTGTCTAGAACTTAAACATTAGAACTAAGACTATGGACCTCTTAGAAGAAAATGGATGATCTTCAGCTCTGAATCTCACAGTGATTTCTTGCATTAGAAACTCAAAGGTTGTGGCCTCTTTCTACAGTGCTGGTGGGAATGTTAAAGCAGGGCAGCTAGGGTGGAGAACACTTGTTTTCCCCTCTCCCAGAATGACAGACATAGACACTGTTTACCGTCTATCACTTCTAGTCCGTATTGATACAGACACTTGGTCACCAGCATCACCCAAAGAAGCCAAAAGACAGAATCGACGCAAGTGAAGATTGACCGATATACAGGTGAGCCAGGTTCAGTAAGTCCCAGGGGGCCACTGTCTATGCAGAGGTTAGAAACTATATATTACAGAGGAGGAAATTATAGGACAGCATGAAGAGCAGCATACAGGAACATCGCCTCCTGCCTGCACGCGTGGGTCTGCTCTGATGAAGGAACAGCTGAGAACTCAGGTTCCCCTACATTTTGGTTCAGCCACTACGACCAGCTATGCCTTGTCTCTAGCAGCCCCTGACTGCACTGGAACAGACCAAAAAGCAGAAGGGTCTGGAATGTGGCTCAGTTAGGAGAGTGCTCACCTTGCATGCATGAAGACCTGGGTTCAATCCCTACAAAACAAAACAAAACAACACAACACAACAAAACAAACAGGCATGGTGGGCCAAGCCCGTAATCTCAGCACTGGGAGAGGGAACCAGAAATTCGAGGTCATCCTTGGGTACCTGGAGAATCCTAGGCTAGCCTGGGCTACACCAGAAGCATTTCTATCAGAGGGAGAAAGTTCCAGTTCCTGGAAACCTGGGTAAGGATTGGTCTGAAGTTGTGTAGGTGCGATTGTCACACACCGTTTCTAAAAGAGGTTCTTGTGACACTCCTCTGTTGAGCAGGAGTGCAGACTCCGCCCACCACTGTGGCCACCACCTCTGAAGAAACCCTCCAGGGGAATTTTCAGAGAAGTGCCACAGCCTGAAAGCTGTTCCTGAGAACTGAGGAAACAGCTGCCTCCCCTCTTTGCACTTGTCAGCTCTCGAGACGAAAGACTACATATCTTCCCACAGTCTGAAGAAAGTCATTGAGGAAAAAAGAAAAAGGTAAAATATCATGAAAACGAAGTTGAAGAAAAATTGAAAGTTGACACGAAAGACTAAAGGTATCCTTGGCCTTACTTCAAAGTGACAAGGCACAGAAAATCAGTGGTGAAGGACCCTGGGTCCCAGAAGGAAAAAACTCAGCGCAAGAGCTTAGCCTAAAGTAGACCATGAGGGGGCACATGGAGGCCCATCTAGTACCACAGCTAAAGGAAATGGCAAGATGCGAAGGAATGTCACAAGACCAGGGTCTCCAAACAAGAGTCGTGGTCCCAACACACTTTTTGGCAAGAAGAGAACGGCCCTGCCAAATGTAGAGACTCCAGAAGTGTCGGACCCTAGACCTCAAGTGAAATGGAGCTGAAGTAGAAAAGAAATCTGACTGGAGATGGGGGAAGTAAAGACCCAGTACAAACTCCAAGGAAGCCTGAAGCCAGGTTCTCCACGAGCATCTGGAAGTCTGCAGAGGAAGTTCTCAGCATTCCCAAAGAAGGTTGGGGAGCAAAGCCACCTCACATTGCCGGGGCGACCTCAAGTCATGGCTTCAAATGAAAGGACTCGTCAAAGTCACTGGTAAAGCCAGGCCCAAAGGCTGACACCTGTGATCCCAACACTCAGGAGGCTGAGCTGGACCGTGGCTGAGAGGAAGCCTGAGCTACACAGGAACTTCCAGTCCAACCCAGGCTCCAGAGACAGTCAACAAAAAGCGCTGCCTTCCTCACTTCCAGACCATCAGGCTTGGGACTCAGACGTAGCGCCATGGGAGAGTGCTAAGCTGGGTTTAAATATCAGTTCTGAAAGCGACAACAAAATTGCCTCGGAGAGACTGTGAGTTCGGGGCAGCCTGGGTCACATAGCAAGAGGCCATCTCAGGGTCACAAGGAAAACTTGGGTTCAGGCCAGGGTTGTAACTCAGTACAGGGCTGGCCTCGTCTGCCCAAAGCTCTCTATTTGCTCCCCAGGGTAAGAAAAAACAAACTGTGACTGTTCCTGTTCAATAATAATAACAACAACAATAATAATTTAAAGTAAAATCCATTTTGAACTACGCAAAGTAATCCAATCAAGTGAGACGGCCACAGCAGATAGGCAGGAAATGGGGTGAGTCGGGATTTACCCTGAAACGCTGTCAAGCAATACACGCTGTATCTAGAAAATTGAAGTAACAACCCCTAAAGAAAAACTAGGTCACAAAACAAAACAAATCAAATCCATTAAGCGGCTGCCTGCCTGCACCAAGCCCCTGCCAGCTATCAGCTAGGTGAGTTATAATACACAGAGACAGGTGTCAATCATGACAGCAACTCAACACCATAGCTGCGGTAAAGCCATCGAAATGGGGCAGAGCCTGCCCAGACAAGATTATAAATCATATATGTGGGTATACATACAGAGAGAGACATTTTAATGGAAACTGCATAAATAAATAAAATAAATAGATCATGTTCCTTGATGGGAGGATTAAACATGATACAAATATCAACCTTTCCAGTTTCATCAAATTCAACATCAACTACCACCAAATAGAAGTTCCCCTGTGTAACTAACAGGCGAATACATGAAGGTGGAAACATTCAAGAATAGTAAAAGCAGTCATCAAGAGGGAAAAGCAAAGAGGCAAGAACTCAGAGACACCCACACTGGATCACAAAGAGGCAGGCAAAAACCGAAGAGGCCGAAGACAGAGAAGGGCCCTGCCAGATGCCACCTTCGGGGTGACAGCCATTGCGATGATGAGCACACAGCAGCTGCCTGAGCCTCCACAAGACTGGCCCTGCCCACGGTCAGATGGGGATGGGGGAGATGGCGGGACCCTCGCCCTCCATGCTGAACTGTTATTGGCTATGAATAGAGTCTGGGAGGGAGTGGTCAGTGTCTTCTGTTGGGTACCACGGAGGAGCTCACCGGCCTCCAGTGGAGAGTCTCAAACCCATGGCCACATGGATGGCCCTGGTTAGACTCAATGGGTGGCAAAATAAAAGGCAGGAATAGGGGAAGGGGATTTGTAGAGAGGAGGAGGGGAGGTTGGCAGAGTGGGGTGGGGGTAAAGGAGAAGCAGGAGTTATCAGAATGCACTATATAAACGCATAAAACTGCCAAAGAAGTTGTTCAGTTAATAATATACATAATAAACTATCATAATTGAAATGATATGAAAAACATATACTCACTTTGAAAGAGAGCAGTGTCCTGAAACCAGCCGGTACATTTAGAAGCTTCTTAAAAATTGAAGGTGCCCAGGGGTCGTGCCACACACTTCTATTCCCAGCCCAGCACTCTGGAGGCAGAGGCAGAGACCGGTGGATCTCTGAGTATTTAAGCCAGACAGATGCACACTGTGAATTATAAACTAGCCAGGGGGGCTGGTGAGATGGCTCAGCAGGTAAGAGCACCCGTCTGCTCTTCCAAAGGTCCTGAGTTCAAATCCCAGCAACCACATGGTGGCTCACAACCATCCGTAACGAGATCTGGCGCCCTCTTCTGGAGTGTCTGAAGACAGCTGCAGTGTACTTACATATAATAAATAAATAAATCTTTTAAAAAATTAAATAAATAAATAAATAAATAAATAAACTAGCAAGGGGGGCATAGTGAGACCCTGTCTCAAAAAAAATGGACAAAAATGGCCTGTTTAAAAACTGGGAGGCACTGCTCAGCTGTTTGTATGCATGAGAGCTGAGTAGAGTCCTCAGGACTGGAAAAAGACACTCCTTAGGCTGACTACATTTGTAATATCATAAATGAACAGCTATCTCACAGCAGTAAAAAAATTCAATGTGTCCACCAAAACTATGACAAACTGGGGCTGGAGAGATGGGTCAGGGGTTAAGAACACTGGCTTCTATCACAGAGGACCCTGGTTCAATTCCCAGCACCCATATGGCAGCCCACAAACATCTTAGTTCCAGGAGATCTAGCAACCTCTTCTTGCCTGCAGAGGTATCAGGTATGTAGATGGTACAGAGACATACATGCAGGCAAAACATGTACATAGATCAGATAGATAAATTAGTCTATGGTTCCTGTGAGGAGCACTGTTAGCCCAACTAGCTTAACACACTCTCTCTCTCTCTCTCTCTCTCTCTCTCTCTCTCTCTCTCTCTCTCTCTCTCTCTCATGGCTTTATCAGGCAGCCTTGGTTTTTCTTGGGCCTCATCTCTCTCCTCCTGTATTCACCTCCCTCCCCATTTTTCCATTTCCTACCTCTCATATCATCTGTGTATTGCTATTCCCTTCTTAGCCCCCAACTCCCCCCAGCTCCCACCCCACCCCCACTTATGGTCCCTTTATATTTTCCTGGTTTCTGTGGTCACACCACGCTACACACTCACAACCGAGGACTTGCAGATGAGCAGGAACATGTGGCTTTTGTCTTTCTGGGTCTGTGTCACCTCACACAGTCCCATCCACTTGCACATCTCAGAGTTTGGTTTCCCCTTACAGCTGAATGGTGTTCAATAGTGTGCATGTAGCACAATTCCACTACCCACTTACCTTCTGAAGGATACTTAGGGTGTTTCTGTGTCTTGGCTATTGTGAACAGAGCAGCTATGACCATGGCTGAGCAAGTGTCTGTGGGGTAGGATGTGGATTCCTTCTGGGCATGTGCCAAGGAATGGTCTAGGTGGGTCTTCTGGTAGATATATTCTTTGAGGATTCTCCATGTTGATTATCAGAGTGACTGCACCAGTTTAACCCCCCCCCAACAGTGAGCAAGGCCCCTTCCTCACAGAGAGCGAGGCCCCTTCCTCACGGTCTCAGCTGCATTGCTTGCCAATTGTTCTGTTGACCTTAGCCATTCTGACCAGGATGAAATGACCTCTCAAAACCATTTTTATGTGCATTTCCCTAATTGTGAAGAAAAGATGAATTCTTTTTGAGGTATTTCTTAACCATCTTTATTTACTCTATTAAGAGTTTGGTTTAGATTCCCTATCCCATTTATTAATTGGGTCATTTGATTTGACACATAAACATTCTCTCTCTCTCTCTCTCTCTCTCTCTCTCTCTCTCTCTCTCTCTCTCTCTCTGTTGATATTAATCCTGTCAGATGTACAGCTGCCAAAGATTCTCTGCCATCCTGCTGGCTTTCTTCCCCACACAGTTGACCATGGCCTTAGCTGTACAGAAGCTTTTTAGGTTTTTGAAGTCCTGGTTGTCAATCACTGACCTTAATTCTCTGGCAAAGTCCTGTTCAGAAGGTCCCCGTGCCAGGCATGACAAACCTCCTTTCAAGTGGTTGGTCAGGATAATTCAAGTACTTCCCAAAACAATATAGACGCTACCTCTTGGAAGCTTGGTTGGTGGTGTACTGCTGAAGACACCACACACTTAGTCCCCAGGACTCGGATGATTTAAGCTGGATCTAACCCGAAAGCCTCTTTCCCATGGTCTAGGCAAGTTACCAAGGGAGAAAAGCACTTTAACAGCTCAATCCAGCTGAGGATACCTACAAACCGGCATGGCAAGATAACCATAGAGCAATGTGACACTCACATGTCCGTGGTACTCAACAACTGTCTAATATGACTGAAGGCCTACACAACAGGAGGAAATCGGGCCTGGATTGTTTTAATTTATATTTCTCTACTTGCAAGAATGATGACCACTTTTTGAGTTAATTTTTAACCATTTTTATTTATTCTTTTCAGATCTCTCTTTATATTCCCTAGCTTGTTTAGATTCCCTAGCTTCCCTGGGCTAGTGTGGTCATTGGGCCTTAGGAAAGATTCTACCACTGCCACTTTGCTGCAGCAGCTAAGTGTAAGGGTGTAATTCATCCTTAATCTTGTCCGTACGCCCACAGGTAAGTGCAGCTCCCACCCCTCATCAAAGAAGCTTGTCTTTGCAGCAAATGGAGTCCACCACAGCTGGACACAATACAGAGATCAATGGGTCACTGGGAGCCCAGTCCTGATAGATGCCTCTGTAGATTACAGCTCCTGCATCTGTGGTTCGAGAAATATCGCTGTGGGTCAGGAGCCTGAAAGACTGTAAAAGTCAGAATACCAGGGAGTCTGCTGTAGAACAAGCTTTCATGGAAATGGTTGCATAAGCAAGACTGGAAGAGAAAATTGCTCACAGGGTCCCACTCCTAGACAAAGATTGACAGGCAACTAATGACTTCTGGGAGGAGAGTTAAGCTCTCCCAGGGACCAGCCCCCTTACTGGTTGTCCAGTGCACAGTGGTCAGCCCTGACATGATATACACACTAACAACGAAACATACTCAGTGTCATAGTTATATGTGTGTGTGTGCACGCATATACATATGGACACATATGTAACAAAAATAATCAAGAAAAAGAGACTATGGAGAGTGGAAGAAACATAGATAGAATTGAAGAGAGGAAAAGGAGAGGTGAGTCTATTTCAATTAAAAACACATTTATTAAAAAGAAACAATCAATTAAAGTTTTACAAGACTATGGCAAGCCAGGCCTAGTGGCCCACACTTTAAATCCCAGCACTTGGGGGATGGAGGGAGGCAGGTGGATCTCTGTGAGGTTGACGCCAATGTGGTCTACATAATGAGTTCCAGGACAGAAAGGGCTATGAAAAAGACTGTCTCACTGGACATGGTGGCGCACGCCTTTAATCCCAGCACTCGGGAGGCAGAGGCAGGCGGATTTCTGAGTTCAAGGCCAGCCTGGTCTACAAAGTGAGTTCCAGGACAGCCAGGGCTATACAGAGAAACCCTGTCTCGAAAAAAACAAAAAACAAAAAAAACAAAAAAAAAAAGAAAGAAAGAAAAAGACTGTCTCAAAAACAAACAACAACAAAAACCTATGGCAATTGTAAGGTAAGCTATAAAGTGTAAAATTAAAGAAAGGATGTTTAAATGTATTTGTAAGTGAAGAGACTAATTGAGGTAGAAAGGCCAGCACTGGGAGATGTAGCAATGCTTTCTTGACTGAGGATGCTGGGAGATCCGGATTGTCTCTGTAGAAGAGTGAGACTCCATCTGTACCCGACAGCCTCCAAAAAGCCCGGTCTAAACGCACTGGACTCTTAGAGGCAGGGCTGAAGACCAAAAACCACTGGAGCAGCACAAAGGTAGAATGGTAGATAAGAAGTTTTTGAAAGACTCAATAACACAAGAAGTAATTCCAAGAATCAACAAATGAGATGACGTGAATTTGAAAGTCTTCTGCACAACTAATAATAATAATAATAATCACTGAAATGATTATAGAGTGAGAAAATAATCTTTGCTAGCTACATAGCAGAGACGAGATTTATATTTAAATTATATGAAGAACTGCAAAATATAACTAAGTACCCTGAAAAAAATATCATCCAATCAATAAATGGCCTCGTAAACTAGATACACAACTCTTCAAAGTACAAATGACAGACACACACTTGGAAAGGTGTTCAGTGTGATCAGCCATCCAGGAAATGCAAACTAAAGCTGCTGTGTTATTCTGTCTCACACCGCTCAAAATGACTGTCCTCAAGAGCACAAGTGGCGACAAGTGCCAAAGACGACGCGGAGGGAGAGGAGTCCTCTTTCACCACTGGGAGAAATGTGAAAGTCTGTTTCCTCTTCTGTTGTTGTGATAAAATACTCCAACAAAAAACAGCTTCAGGAAGGGAGGAGTGTTGGAGCGCACAGTACAATCAAACCATCACCCGTCATGGGGACGTCAAGGCACGTGGAATCAGGTGGCCACGTTATGGCTGAGATCAGAAGTCAGTGAGGAATGAACACAACTGCCCAGTCCCCATTCTCCAGAATTCCCTGCCCAGGGATGGTCTTGCCCCCAATTCAGATGGCCCATCATCTCAGCCCAGCAGCCAGGACTGATCCGGGGATCCAAGAAGAGAACTAACTCCAGCAAGCTGTCGTCAGACACAAACCCCACAGCACCCAAACCTAGAGAGAGAGAGAGAGAGAGAGAGAGAGAGAGAGAGAGAGAGAGAGAGAGAGAGAGAGAGAGAGAGAGATAAAATATTATGACAGGGTGAGCTTGGGCTGCTCTTGCAGAGGACCCAAGTTTGATTCCCAACACCCACATGGTGGCTCATAACCATCAGTAACTCCAGCTCCAGAGGATCTGATGCCCTCTTCTGGCATAGACGGGCAGTGAATACACACACACACACACACACACACACTTAAAATGAATAAATTAAGAAAATATTAAGATGGGTCTTCCTACATCAGTGAATTGAGATAATCCCCGTAGGCTTGCCAGAGGCCCATCTCCCAAGTGAGTCAAGATTCTACCAAGTGGAGAACACTAACAATCACATGCAGCCACTATAGAACTCTGTCTGGATGTGCCTCAAAAAACTAAAAATAGAATTATTGCCACATGATAAGCAGTTCCCTCTTCATGTGGCAATCCAGTGTATACCTGGGGAACTTAAGTCAACATACCACAGAGATGGTCCCGTCGCCATGTTTGCTACCATATTACTCACAATAACTGAGAAACAGAACAAGGGTAGCCATCCAGCAGTGGGTGAATGGATAAAGAAAATGCAATCCACAAGCACAAGGGGGTTTTATTCAACTGTGTGGTGGGATTACAAAGGAGACCAAACGAGGGAAGAGCGATGGGAGAAAGGCAAGGAGAACATAGAATGTAGTAGAGGATGCCCCAGTGCGAGGGACTATTTGGGGAAAAGGATGAGGAAAGCAAGAGGGGGCAGGTGGGTGGAGACAGTAAGAGATAAGTATGTAGGGACTGAGAGATGGCTCTGAAGTTACAAGCATGGGTTCCTCTCCAGAGGGTTGGGGCTCAAGTCTCAGTACCTGCATGGCAGCCTGCAATCATCTGTAACTCCAGTCTTAGAGGATCTTATGCCCTCTTCTCCCTCTGCAGGCACCAGGCACACGTGTGGTGCACAGATATACATGCAGGCAAAACATTTAACACATCAAATTTTAAAATTAAAGAAGTACAGTGATATAGTTAGGAAACCACCATAATGAAACTCATTACTTTGAATGCTAACTTCAAATTTTACCTTAAAAAAGGGAAGTCACAGGGAGGCCACACTTGTCAGGCAAAATGCACCCTGACATGCCAGTGAGGAAAACCAACAGCTCAGTGGAGAACAGGTGGCCTCAAGAAGAATTCCCAACACTGAGCCATTAAAACATGGGCAACAGCAACATACAAAGAGCATGTATGTTCACCTGTCAGTTGATGCACAGTAGTGAGGATATAGTCAGAGCAGTGTTTGAAGGACAACTGAGCATAGCTATTAAAGTCAAAATGTGCAACCCCTAGACCAAGAGTTCCCACTTCCTACACAGAGGTATAAAGGATGCTCCTTTTAGAACCGTCTGTAATCACAATGCGAATGTATAAGATAAAATAACCCCTGTGCCTATTAACATGGAAAAGTGCAAACAAATGATCAGTATTCGTCTCCTTAGGAATGAAGTTGCCCTATATGTACTAAGATAGAAAGCTCCTCCCTGATTATATTAAGCAGAGAGAGCATATTGCAAAAGCGTGGATATGTAGGGCACCATTTGTGTTAACTCACACATGAAGCCCAAAATATGCAAAAGCAAATTAAACAGAAAGCTGTCAAGAAGGAGGTACACTCCCACCTGTCCCCCTCAGGGAGGGCCTTGTCCCCTTCATGCTCGGTCAGGGGGCAGGTGGCCATGCAGCAGGGCTTCTGCGGCTATTCAAGCTCCTCCCTTTCATTAACAGATGTTCCTGTATTAGCGATGCAATTTGCTCATGGCCAAGTGAAGGGAGAAAGGATTTGATTTGGTTTGGAGCCAAGAATAAACGTACATTTTAAAGCGTGGGGGAACAGATGAAGTCCTGAGTGAATGTCTGTTGTTGGTATGAGCTCAGCCATGTCAAGAATTCTAATGCCTCAGACCTATGGGGTTGGCACGGTCTTCCCCAGGTCCAAGCACACATCTCCAAGATAGCCACAGCCTGAGACTGCTTCCCTACCTAGAGTCGCTCACTGGCCTCCTCATCCAGCTGTATATAATAATGTACTGAGTCTCCAGTCCAGGCTGCTGCTGCTGCTGCTGCTGCTGCTGCTGCTGCTGCTGATGCTGATGCTCCATCTGAGCACATGGCTGTCACCTGTGTCTGTCATTTCTTCATTCCCTGTCACCTCAGTCTTGTCATGACCAGAGCCGTGCAGGTTATAACATCAAAGCACCTCCCATGCCTTGGAGTGTCACATGGGGTCCTGGGATGTGTCCCCAGGCCATAAACTCCCCAGGAAGCATTGAAATATGCCAGTTGAAGTGTTCTGTCTGCTCTCAGTAGCCACTTTGTCCTGGAGCTTAAGAATTGGTCACTTTGGGCTGGAGAGATGACCAGAATAAGAGCACCGAATATTCTTCTGAAGGTCCTAGTTCAAATCCCAGCAACCACATGGTGGCTCACAACCATCTGTAATGAGATCTGATGCCCTCTTCTGGTGCATCTGAAGACAGCCACAGTGTACTTAGATATAATAATAAATAAATCTTAAAAAAAATAGAGAACATAACTGATGTTATTAAGACAAAATCACTGGGCATTGGTGGCGCACACCTTTAAAAAAAAAAAAGAATTGGTCACTTTGTCTTTCCCCAAAGATGTGTTTCACTTTCTTAATATCAGCAAGGGGGGTGGGTGAGGGGAAGGGGGGATGGGAGGTGTCCATTTTATCTTTTTTTTTTTTTTAAGAATTATTTATTTATTATATGTAAGTACACTATAGCTGTCTTCAGACACTCCAGAAGAGGGCGTCAGATCTTGTTACAGATGGTGTGAGCCACCATGTGGTTGCTGGGATTTGAACTCCGGACCTTCGGAAGAGCAGTCGGGTGCTCTTACCCACTGAGCCATCTTACCAGCCCCCATTTTATACCTTTGCTTGTTTGTGTGTGATGAGGGGGGATAATTTGTGTTTTGAGGCAGGGTCTCACAGTGCAGCCCAACCTGGTCTTGAACTCATGACCCTCTTGCCCCAGCTACCACACCCAGCCTGATGATTACTTCCTAACTCTGAGACATTGGTGTCCCGGTCTTTGCACACGATGCTGTGCGCAGGAGCGTGGAGTAAGGCTCCACTGTGGAGCCTACAGTGGTGTCTCCTGACTCTTTCCACCCCTCAGGAGGGCCAGATGCCGTGCTTTCCTGATCTCTCTGGGAGGACCAGGAAGGGTCAGCAGAATATTCCCAAGACTTCTTAGTACTTAGTACTTAGTACTCTTGCTTTACTCATTCTCCCTCACTGCCCTCTGGGGGTCTGCTGAGGAAAATGCCGAGGTTCTTAGCTGAAGGAAGGACAAGTCTGTCAAAGGGCATCCCTTCAGGGCTCTCCACATATCTATGGAGAGCTGCATGTTCCTTCCTGAAACGTTCAGTCAGGACCCAGTGTCCAATGTGTAGAGAATCTGGGGGTCAGGAAGAGCCTTCTTATCCCATGTTGTGTGATGAAAGCAGGTCACCCCAATTTCACAGAAGCTCGGATGAGTCAGATCCTCAGGGACAGAAGGTTGTGAATTGCAGAGGCAGGGTTTGAACTTAAGACCTGAGGTTCTGAGTCCAGTGCTCACTCTGCTTCTACACTAAGACACATGAAAAGTGTTTGCCATCCGCTATGACATCCTGAGGGCCCAGCACGCTTCTCCCTGCATAGAGTCAGGAAGTGATGCTATCGGGGCCATGGAATGAACCCCAAGCTGTGTTACAGGGACCTGATTAGTACTGTCGTAGCCTCCTTCTGCTCATGATCTTGCATCAGACCTTCTCCTACCCCCACTGAAGCCACCCTGCCTTCTTGATGGGTCCAGGGTCTCTGAGAGCCTCCAGAGAGACGGCTCTGTGATATCCCCAGAAGGAGCGTTGATTACTATGAAATGGCCAGGTCAGTTTGCTTCCAACTACTCAGGGATGGATGAGTGCTGCCCTGGTCCCTGAGCTGGGTCTAAGCCTTCATAATGGTCAAGTTTTTATCCAAGAATGGCCTGCTCTGAAGTACACAGTAGGTCTGTGTTCCTGCCATTCCCCTAGGAGCCCGTCCCCATCAGGATCAACATCATACCCACGCAGACGGCGATGATAAGGTTGCTTTGGCCAAAGACACAAGATGGCCTCTTCCTCCTCTGAGCAGAATGTGAAGAGACAAGGCGATGTCACCCATTGGTCTCCAGCCTTTCCCACAAGCCCAGCTGGCCCTGGTGGGTGTGGCCTGCATCTCCACCTTGAGCCTCCAATACTGCAGACTTGTGCAGAGCTGAGACTGTTCCAGTCTCCTGAGACATGGCCATGTGGACAGAGATCCTTCCTGTGGGCCAGAAGCTCCTGAATTCAGGGCATTTGCTCCATCAGCGCGCCTTGGCAAGTTGTGTGAGTACAGGGCTCCCTCCACCTCTGCTGAAAGGATGGGATGCATAGCGCACTTCCGTGAGAGCGATTAGAAAACACAAGGCCAAGGCAGGGAGGCTTTTAATCCCAGCAGAGGCAGCAGAGTCTGGTCTACAGAGTCAACTACAGAGAGCAGAAGAAAACTTGTCTCTAAAAAAAAAAAAAAATGAGAGGGGGAAAGGGAGGGAGAGGCAGGGACAGGGACAGAGACAGAGGTGGGGGAAGAGAGCATCCAAGCCCCAATGTGCAGCAAAGACAGGGCAATAAGACCTTTGGGAGTAAGAGGAGAAGGGCCATGATCTGGGGATGATGCAGTGCAGGGGTGGTGAGGGAAAGGCGCTGGGATGACAGGCCAGGAGGCTCAGACCCTACGACTCCATCACCCTCTAGCAAGAGGAAGATAATCAGCACATCTGGAGACCTCCAAAGAGTTCGCTGATGGAAGCTTCTTGGCTGTTTTCAACAAATCAAGTTGCTGGCCTCCTCTTCTAGGCTGTTAGATACGGATGAGATAATTGTTCAGGCGCCTATTTGGGAAGGTGGACACTGAGGGTGCTGTTTGGACATGAACTAGGAGCCTGCTTTCCAGTCCAAGGCTGAGGCTGAACACGATGATCAGGGACAGGTGCAATAGGTGGGGGCAAGACAGGGCCACTTAAAGAGTCCTGTCCCTTGTCTCAGACTCTTTCACAGGAGTGCAGGCAATAGAGCAATGGGGTGAGGCCAGGCTGTGCTTGCTGCTGTGTAGAAGAGTTGATCTATGTTCTTGGTCCAGAGGAGAGAGTGTGCCTCTGGTGCAGGGAGGGGCAGAGGGCGTTAGGCCTGGCTCTGCGGCAGAATCCTGTATTCTGTTTAGCATTGAGAATAGTGACTCCAAGAAAGAATCCTTCCCTTGAAGACCTGAGGCAACCCCATGGGAGACATTTATCTCAGCCAAGTCCAGACACAGAGATCTGAATGGAAGGAAGTCAGATGATCCCCTTGCTAATTTCATGGCTGACTTAACCCCCTGTGATTACCCACTCAGAGGCCCTTCCTTCCCCAGCCTTTCCCCTCTGTCTTTATTACAAAGGTTCAACCTCTTGCCAATAAGTTCAAGGATACACATAAAGACTCCCTCCTTTATGAGAACATGTTTATTTTTGTGGTCATGGGAGACGCTAGAGAGAAGAGAATGATGAGGAAGCAGTGGGGCCAGGCTGGGCTGTGTGCACAGTTTGTGTATTATCTCCAGATTTCTCTCAAGAACTGGTGAGGCACAGCTGTCCAGAATGAGAGGTTCATGGGCATAGCCAGGCATCTGGAATAAGGCCTGGCATACACAGGAGGTAGTCAGTAAGTCACTTTAAAGGAACAGCTCTATCACTT
>NC_034591.1:133534328-133537007 GCF_900095145.1 Mus pahari | reverse complement strand
CTGTCCTGGAACTCACTTTGTAGACTAGGCTGGCCTCGAACTCAGAAATCCGCCTGCCTCTGCCTCCCAAGTGCTGGGATTATAGGCGTGCACCACCACGCCCGGCCACTTATTTTTTAAGAGATGGAGGTTTGGAGGTTTCAGGCTGATGAGATGGCTCAGCAGGTAAAGGCATTTGCCACCAAGCCTAATGACCTGAGTTTGGTCCCAGGAGATGGAAAGGGAGATCTGACCCCAGCTGTTCCCTGCAGTTAAAGACATGACTCAGCAGGTAAGAGCACCTGTTGCTCTTGCAGAGCACTGAGGTTTGGTCCCCAGAATCCACAGTGTGGTTCACGGTCATCCATAACTCCAGTTCCAGGAGATCCGACATCTCTTCGGATCTCTACAAAATCAGGCAGACACACAGCAAACACACATATGCATACAAACATGCAGGTCAGTGTAAGCACGTGAATAGTAAAGAAAGAAAGAAATAAGTAAATGTAATAATTAATTTAAAGAATGGTATGAAGTCACCAATTTCACCCGTGACACTCCAGTAATCTGGTTTTGTAACAAGGACACCACCAGTGGATGTTCTACTACATGGAGGTGAAATCTCACAGGGTTCCACACCTACACAAAGAACCTATAATTAACTAAGAAATGTTGACAGCAGGAGTAGTCTTCTCTCAATCCATATTTTACTGGAAAAGAAAACAAAACAAAAACAAAAAAAATCAAACAAACAAAAACAAAATACAATAAAAACCAGCTTCATTTGCCAACCACAGCAGAGTTCTTGCAGTAGAATATATTCAGATAGTAGAGAGATTTCAATGTTGAACATAAATGTGCCCATGCAGGCCATAAATATCTTGGCCTCAAATCATCCTCCCGTCTGTTTCTCAGGCATCTGGGAATTCAGATGCATGTGCCACCCTAAGGCTTGTGGGATCAGGAGTTGAGTCCAAGTTCATTCAGCCCATAGGAGACCAAATAGGAGTGAGAATATCTCTCAAATGCACACGCTCTGAGCCCTGTCGGATATACTAAGTCATTAAGATAGCCATCTAAGGGGCTAGAAAGATAGCTCAGCCATCAAGAGTGCATGCTGTTCTTGCAGAGAACCAAGGTTCACCTTCCACTACCCACACGATGGCTCACACCCATCCTGAACTCGGACCTCCGTGGACACCAAGCAAGTACACAGTGCACATACAGATATGTAGGCAAAACACTCACATAAACTTGAATGGATAAACCTAATTTTCAGAGCTTTAAAAGAAAACAATTGCCAACAAAGCGTTTGTGCGTCTGAGAATGCCTACCCGGTCACTTACCTGCCTTTGAATGCATCGTTTCTGAGAAAGCCTATGCACACTCCAGTGGTCTGGCCAACCTTGTCTGAATGGAATTGGTTGAAGACTTACAAACAAAAGTAGCTTTGGGGTAGTAGCAAGAGATGACCACCCACCTCCCATACCCCAAGGCAGGAGAAAGGTGGTCCCCAAACCCATTAGGTGGCTCACAGATGCCGCTGGCCTCAACTGGTACCTACAGTCACATGCACGTGCCCACACAGAGACACATAAACAAAAAGTACTCAAAATGCATTTTGAAAAATCCAGCTAGAGGCACCAGGCTCCCTCTAGTGACCCAGCCCACTTATCTCCTACAACCCAGGCAGGTTATATGCCCCCTACTCTCTCCAGACCCTTGCAGCCCCAAAACCTAACCCATGAGGAAAGTCAGTGTGTGTCCTACAACGAATGCTCCCAAGCCATCACCTGCTTGGTGTTGTGCAACTCCCATGGGTCATGAGTATGAGCAGAGGCAGGTGGATCTCTGTGAGTTCGAAGTCAGCCTGGTTTACATAGTGAGTTCCAGGCCACCAGAACTAGATAGTGAGACCCTGTCTCAGAGAGAGGTGAGAAAGGGAGAGGAAAATATAGGGGAAACTTAGAAGGGTTTTACTCACCAAAAGAAACCAATCTGAAAGGGTACCTGTATGATTTCAAGTACATAGCATTCTTTAAAAAGGCAAAAATCTGGACACAGAAAAGAAGACCAGCAATTGCCAGAGATTGGAAGAAGTGGGGGACAAATAGGGAAAACATAGCCATGAAAGTATGCTGTGATATGGATAGATACCATAATAAACAAGCCCAAGCCCCCTGAACACACAACATCACAATGTTCCCTAATGCCAACTTTAGCATGGGTGATAATTAGGTATCAGCGTAGGACTATCAGTTGCAATGACTATTCCCTCTTGGTGGGGCTTTTGACGGAAGACAGTACTCAGGGAGTATACAAGAAATCCCTGTGCCTTCTGAACCTATACGAAGCAGCATCCCTAACAAGGGGTTCATGCACTGAAGGTCTGGTCCCAATTGGTGGCACTATTTGAGGACATGCTGAAAACATTAGGAGATGGGAGCGGCTCCAGGAACTAGGTTACTGGGGGGAGGGTTGTCCTAGGTATTCCCTCTCCCTCTCCCTCTCCCTCTCCCTCTCCCTCCCTCTCTTCCCCCCATCTCCCTCCCCGTCCCTCTCTACTTCCTGCCTGTCATGAACTACAGCCTCTACCACCATGAGCATAGAATCAACACTGACCAGGACTGAAATCAGACCCTTCTCCTTTCATTCTTTTTTTTTTTTTTGTTTTAAATTTTTTCTAAATTTATATCTACT
>NC_034591.1:133530135-133533898 GCF_900095145.1 Mus pahari | reverse complement strand
CACCAGAAGAGGGCATCAGATCCCATTACAGATGGTTGTGAGCCACCATGTGGTTGCTGGGAATTGAACTCAGGACCTCTGGAAGAGCAGCCAGTGCTCTTAACCTCTGCTCCAACCTAATAATTTTTTAAAAAATAAAAATAAAAGTCTGGCCCAGGCTGTGGATCATCAGATCACACACTCTAAGGCTTGCCTCATCTCCCTTTGCAAACATCTCATTGTCAAAAGCCCCGACCTTCCTACTGAAAGCTGGGACTCTCCTGAGTCAACTCAAACCGCCGGCTGCTGGAGCCACGGCAGCCTTCCAGTTGTCCCAGACTGCGCATCCACGCCGGAGGCTGCCCGCTGTGCACTGCTGTTCCTCAGCTCTGCTGCACTGAGTCACTTTGGCCCCCCTACATCATTTCCACAAGCAGTTCCCTGATTCTCCACCGACAACTAAGCACCCCATAATTCAACCTGAGCTAACTTCCTTCCGGTGGCCAGGACTGTACAGGATAGAGATTTGGGCTCAGAGGAAGGCATCCACACCAGATGCCCTGGGTGTCCCTGGGTGTCCCTGGGTGTCCCTGGGTACACCTCTCTTCCATAACCTCCACATATTCACCAACCCAGGAGCAGACCAACCCCCCAGACAACATGGCTTGGGAATTTTTATGGCGGTTTCATTAGGTAGGTAATGTGGTGGTTTGAGTAAGAATGGACCCCACAGGCTCACTAGGGACTGGGTGGCACTATTGGAGAGGATTAGAAGCTGTGACTTTGTTGAAGGAAGTTTGTCACTGGGGGGTGGATTCTGGAGTTTCAAAAAGCTCGTTCTAAGGGCAGAGTCTCTCTCTTCCTGCTTCCTGTGGACCTGGAAGTAGAACTTCTCCAGGACCAGGCCTACCTACATATTGCCATGTTTCCAGTGTGGCCTAGTAGACTAAAACTGTAAGCCAGCCCCCAATTAAATGCTTCCCATTATAGGAGTTCCTATTGTCATAGTGCCACTTCACAGCAATAGAACACTGACTGAAACAGTAAGACTGAATTATAGGTCATTGGTGACTGAGAAAATCTCTTTCCCTCCCTAAGATGGAATAAGGGAGCTGAAAGTTCCAATCTTCAAATAGGATGATTGGTTCCTCTAATGATAAGGCCTGTTCTCTTGAATGTCCAATGACATAATGGAATGTCCAGTGACACAATGGAGTGTCCAGTGACGTAATGGGTCAGGATTTAAAAAGCTTAGGTTAAACTGGGCATTGGTCGCACACGCCTTTAATCCCACTACTTGGGAAGCAGAGGCAGGTGAATTTCTGAGTTCAAGGCCAGCCTGGTCAACAGAGTGCGTTCCAGGACAATTAGGACTGCACAGAAAAACCCTGTCTCAAAAAACAAAAACAAAAGAGCTTAGGTTAGAGGCAACAGTTGGAAATCCATGAGAAGAATCCAAGAGGCTTATAGAGTCCCTCAGAAATCAGAGCTGGAGGGATTTGTTGGGAGGGAGAAGGACCACCCCTAAGGAAGGGCCATCCAGTGTGGAGTCCCTGTAATGGTGTCTTTGATTCTTGTCTTAGCTAGGGTTTTATTGCTGTGAAGAGACACCACGACCAAGACAACTCTCATAAAGGAAAACATTTCATTGGGCCTGGCTTACAGTTTCAGAGGTACAATCCGTTATCATGGCAGGAAACATGGCAGCGTCCAGGCAGACATGATGCTGGAGGAGCTGAGAGTTCTACATCTTGACTGGCAGGCAGTCAGAAGGAGACTGTGTTCCACACTGGGCAGAGCTCGAGCCATCAGAGATCTCAGTGACAGAATACTTACTAGTGTGTGCAAAGAACTGGTTATCATCCTCAAAATTACAAAAAAAAAAATGACATGTGTGAGTGTGTGTGTCAGACACAGACAGACAGACAGGCAGACAGACAGACAGACAGACCAGGGAACCCAGGACCCTTGCCCGTGGTAAGCAAGGACTCTACTACTGACTTACACTACCAACATTTTTTTTTTTTTGAGACAGGGTCTCTCTATATAGTCCTGACTGTTCTGGAATCTGTATGAAAACCAGACTTGCCTTGAACCCACAGACCCCCCCTCCCTCCCACCTCCTAAGTGCTGGGGTTAAAGACAAGCACCGTTTTTCACTTTTTATTTTGAGATAATCCTGCTAAATTGCCCAGGCTGGCCTTGAACTCACTCGGAAGCCTACAGGCCTTGAAGTTTCAGTTCTCCTGCCTCAGCCTCCTGTGTAGCAGGGATTACATGTATATATCACCGGGCCTGGGTAAAAAAAAAATTAATTTTTAATGAAGGAAAACCACAAAAGCTTTAATAAATAAGTTCCCAGTGAATACCTACGGCAGAGCACACTCTTCCTTCTGATGTAACCTATGTCCCTAGACCTACAATTTGAGGGAGCATCGCCCTTTGACCCACTGCTGAGCTCTGTGCTTATCGTTATTTGTGGTCATCTCCTTCTTACCTTTGCTGTGTCCCTGCATCCCTGAGGAATACATCAGCTGCCTCTGCATGCCCTTCACTAGTCTCTCTACCTATCTTGTGTCTCCTCCGCTGCTTATGACTCAGGCATGAGTCCAGTCTATTCCAACAAACACTTTAATGTCCTATGACCAGACACTCAAGTTCAGGGAGGGAAATCATACGCTAAGCCGGGTTTTCAACCTGTGAGTCTCGCCCACTTTAGGGGGTGAATGACCCTTTCACAGGGGTCACATATCAGATATCTTGTATATCATACATTTACATTATAATCCATAACAGTAGCAAAATGACAGTTATGAAGTAGCAATGAAAATAACTGTACGGTTGGGGGTCACCACAACATGAGGAACTGTATTAAAGGGTCACAGTACGAGGAAGGTTGAGAACCTTCCTGGCGCTCTAAGCCATTTTGATGCCTCCTGGACAGTCAAAGACCCCAGAAACTTGTCCTTTATCTTACCACCTTGGCATGGCAATCCCACACAAAGTCCTAAAAATGACAGGCACAGTGGCACCCTTTGCATTTAATTAGGTCCACAGTTTTAATCTGCTTACTATTCAAGAGCTGACCTGCTGACCTGTTTATCTGGTCCACGGACTAGAAGGATGCTCCAAAATGTGAAAGTGAAGTCCAAAGATTAACTTTGTATGTACAAATGTACAGAGTATTAATAGAATAGGATATTAATAAAAATGACCTAGAATCCTTACTCTTCAGGGTGACTGGAGGGCCGCGGGCTGTGAGTGTCCTCGGTTTTGCTCCCTGAGGACGTTGTTATGAAATAGTTCTGTATCAAACCCCAGAAGGGATGATTGCTTGCTTCCCTTCTTCAGTGGCTGGTTCCTGGATATATTTAATCAGGCCACTCAGTCATGTCACCCTTGCCAAATCACCTCTTCACCAATTTTTTCCTGATTCTGTAGATGGAACCCAGGCTTAACACATACCAGGCTCTACCCCCGAATTATGCCTCCAGCTGAAGACAAGTCAAAAACTATATCTCCAGCAAACGGTCATCTCAGTGCTAGAGTGGGAACGGCTGGTCTGGGTACTCAGCAAATGATGCTATCAGAAACTGATGGTGGGCCGGGTGCTGGCGGCACAAACCTTTAATCCCAGCACTCGGGAGGCAGAGGCAGGCGGATTTCTGAGTTCGAGGCCAGCCTGGTCTACAAAGTGAGTTCCTGGACAGCCAGGGCTACACAGAGAAACCCTGTCTCAAAAAAGAAGAAGAAGAAGAAGAAGAAGAAGAAGAAGAAGAAGAAG
>NC_034591.1:133528946-133530080 GCF_900095145.1 Mus pahari | reverse complement strand
AAGAAAAAGAAACTGATGTTGGGCTAAAGAACCCTGAAAACAAGCAAGCAAGCAAAAAAGCAGCCAGCTGTTGATAGCGTAGATGGATGGATGGATGAATAGATAGACCTGTGCACATATGTGTCGTGGGGTTGGTATCTGCATGTATGTATGTGTATTACATGTGTACCTAGTACCTTACCCAGTACCTGTGAGGTCAGAAAAGGACATCAGATCCTTTGGAATTAGAGTTATGGATAGTTGTGAGCTACCATGTGAAGTGGAAACATAAGGGTTCTTTGGGAAAACAGTTGGGTGATGTTTTGCTGGGGCAATCATGTGAAGGAACATTTTGTTAAAGTGGACACAGGTGTGAAAGGCTAAGGTAGACTCTTGAAGGAAGGTTTCCGCTGAAGCAGACACAGGAGAGAGGATGTTCTGCTAAAGCAAACACATGAAAGGACACATGAAGGATTCTTTGCTAACAACGCGCATGTATTGGTCTGCCTTACACTGCGTAGTTGAGCAGCATTTGTTAAGACTCCACAGACTTGGGCTGATTGGATGCCTGTGCTGAGGCAAGACCTGTGCTGAGCGAAGGCCCGTGGAGGAAACGTGATGTTTGGAGGGTGTACGTAGGACTCCACCGAGGGATGGAGACAGAACTTGGCTTGCTGACACAGGTAGCTGGGCAGTGCTTGTAGGTCTCGAGTCTTCACTGATCTTCGAGTCCCAGAAAGAGGCACACCTGAGAACTTCTCTTGATGTTCCTGCTGGTTCCTCCTGCTGACTCAAGCCGAGGCTGAGGACTGGCTGTCTCTGCTATTGCTGACCCGACTCTACTGAACTGGACTGCTGGTGGATCTGTGAAGTGTTTGTGAGTTCCAAAGAAGCTTTCTAAACAGGTCTACTTCCCTCACCCCCACCCCACCCGCATCCCCACCCCTATATCCTTTCTTTTCCACTACCTCTGATGGGTGGTGGGCTACCAGGGAGGTTAAAGTGTTTAAGAACCATCATTAACACCGGGCGTTGTGGCGCATGCCTTTAATCCCGGCACTCGGGAGGCAGAGGCAGGTGGATTTCTGAGTTCGAGGCCAGCCTGGTCTATAGAGTGAGCTCCAGGACAGCCAGGGCTATACAGAGAAACCCTGT
>NC_034591.1:133521415-133528721 GCF_900095145.1 Mus pahari | reverse complement strand
AAAAAAAAAAAAAAAAAAAAAAAAAAAAGAATCCAACTGTAAGGCATTTTCTTAATTAGTGATGATGGGAGAGGGACCAGCCCATTATGGGTGGTGCAATCCCTAGGCTAGTAATCCTGGGTTCTATAAGAAAGCAGACTGAACAAAGAAATGGGAAGCAAGCCAGTAAGCAGCACCCCCCCCCCATGGCCTCTGCATCAGCTCCTGTCTCCAGGTTCCTGCCCTGATTGAGCTCCTGTCTTGACTTCCTTCGATGATGAACAGAAATATGGAAGTGTTAGCCACATAAACCCTTCCCTTCCCAACTTGCTTTTTGGTCATGGTGTTTTGTTGCAACAAAAGAAACCCTCCAACGGGGATGAGATTACCTGAAATCCCCAACAAAGGGAAGAGAGAACCTGTAAAGACCATATCCAGAGGTTAGGCAAGGTCTTTGGTTGGGGAATGGGGCCACCCACTCATCTCCAAATTTTTAACCCAGAATGGCTCCTGTCTAAAGAAAATATAGGGACAAAGTGTGGAGCAGAGACTGAAGGAAAGGCCATCCAGAGACTGCCCCACCTGGGGATCCATCCCACATGCAGACACTAAACCCAGACACTATTGCAGATGGCAAGAAGTACATGCTGACAGGAGCCTGATACAGCTGTCTTCTGAGAGGCTGTGCCAGAGCCTAACAAATACAGAGGCAGATGCTCGCAGCCAACCATTGGACTGAGCACAGGGACCCCAGTGGAGGAGTTAGAGAAAGGACTGAAGGAGCTGAAAGGGTTTGCAACCCCATAGGAAGAAAAACAATATCAACCAACCAGAACTCCTAGGGTCTAAATCACCAACCAAGGAGTACACATAGAAGGACCCATGGCTCTAGCAGCATACATAACAGAGGATGGCCTTATCTGGCATCAATGGTAGACGAGGCCATTGGTCCTGTGAAGGCTTGATGCCCCAGTGTAGGGGATTGCCAGGTTGGTGAGGAGAAAGTGGGTGAGTGGGTGGTGGAGCACCCCCATAGAAGCAAGGGGAGGTAAGATAGGGGCTTTGTGGATGGGAAACTGGGAAAGGGGATAACATTTGAAATGTAAAGAAATAAAATATCCGATTTAAAAAAGAGAGAAAAAAAATAAAATGACAGTTAAAAAAAAAAAAAAAGAAACCCTAAGATGCAAGGTCTCTACCACTGACTACATCGGGCCCCACTCATTTCTTTTTACACTTATTCTATGTGTATGACTGTTTATGAGTGTTTCGCCTGTGTATATGTATGTGTACCACATGTGTGCATGACTCATCAAAGCCAGAATTGGGCATCAGATCCCCTGGCATTGGTGTTATGGATAGTTGTAAGCCACCGTGTGGGTGCTGGGTATTGAACTCAGGTCCTCTACAAGAGTAATAAATGCTCCTAACTTCTGAGCCATCTTTCCAGCCCTCCCATTTTTTAATACAAATGATATATATCATGATTCAATGACTATATAACAAGATACCTCGTATTTAGTTACGTTTAGTGGTTAAGGCACCTGGATAGTATGAAAACATGCCTGTCTCACTAAAGACTTCAGTTGGATCGAGCAGTGAGTGGTCCCATCCAGTCCTTTGGGAAAGCTGAGCCTATGCCAGTCTTCAGGCAAAGAGGAACAGCAGTGGGCGGGGGATGGGGAGGCAGGGGATGGATGGGAAATGCAAAGATGCAGCAGGGGAGTCTAAGGTCCGGAGTGAAGAAACAGAACTAAGGAGGCTGAGACCAGAGGATTGCCATGACTGACAAAACAAAACAAAACAAAACACCCTAGAATTTATTTTTAAGAAGCTGGGCTTGCCAGGTGTGGTAGCACACAATTTTGATCAACACAGCACTTGGGAGATGGGGGCAGTTGGATCTCTGTGGCATTGAGGCCAGCCTGGTCTACATTGTGAGATCCAGTCTCAAAAGAAGGGGGCTGGTTTGGCTTCCTCCACAAACACTGCCCCCATCAGCTTCTGGAGCCGGCTACCCACATTTCAACTGTGTTTTGACCACTTACCGACAGGTGGCTTTGCTGCTCTGCACCGGCTCCGATGCACAGAACTCCGCTGTGGAGCCGGATGAGCCTCTCAAAGTCTATCCTGTCCACATTTCAAGTTCTGTTCCATTAAAGAACACAGGGATTCTAAGCCCTTGGGGTATGTCTCAGTCAGGGTTTCTATTCCTGGACAAATATCATGACCAAGAAGCAAGTTGGGTAGGAAAGGGTTTATTCAGCTTACATTTTCCACATTGCTGTTAATCATCAAAGGATGTCAGGACTGGAACTCAAGCAGGTCAGGAAGCAGGAGCTGACGCAGAGGCCATGGAGGGATGTTACTTACTGGCTTGCTTCCCCTGGCTTGCTCAGCCTGCTCTCTTATAGAACCCAAGACTACCAGCCCAGAGATGGCGCCACCCACAAGGGGACCTCCCCCCTTGATCACTAATTGAGAAAATGCCTTACAGCTGGATCTCCTGGATGCATTTCCCCAACTGAAGCTCCTTTCTCTGTGATAACTCCAACCTGGGTCAAGTTGACACAAAACTAGCCAGTACAGGGTACATGCAGCTAATTAAACACACCGAGAACCCCTGGAAGACATGAATAGGGGAGGAGGCTGTTAAAGGCTTTCCAGAGTCCTCCTCACTCCTCCCCACACGACTGGCTCTTTCTGGTTCCCTGGGTCCTTCTCGGTGCCTCCAGCCCGCCCAACCACAACCCCCAACAACCTCCTCTTAACATGCAGACTTCCAGGCCACAGGTTCTGCCAGTGTGGAGAAGAAATCTCCAAACACCAGCATGCCGGCTTCCCAACTGGCTGTCCCACCCCATCAACGGCCCCGACTCGCCCTGTGCTTTTCTCAAATTAGTCATGCTGCTGCTGCTTCTTCAAATGGTAAATAAGTTGGAAGAATCTTAACTATGCCAACAGTGCCTTGGCTCTGTTTCTCCTACATCCTAATCTGCAGCCGGGCAAAGAGGCTGCAGCGGCAGACTGAACGTCCCGCTGCTGCAGGTACGTGGAGGTGTGTGATGCCATCGCTTTTTCCAGCTTTTGCAGACTGAGGTAAACCCGGTTTCAACTGTGCACTCATTTCAAAACTTGTGTCTAGAGCCGGGCGTGGTGGCACATGCCTTTAATCCCAGCACTCGGGAGGCAGAGACAGGCAGATTTCTGAGTTCCAGGCCAGCCTGGTCTACAAAGTGAGTTCCAGGATAGTCAGGGCTATACAGAGAAACCCTGTCTCAAAAAAACAAAAACAAAAACAAAAAACAAAAAAACTTGTGTCTATTCAGCCCTTCAGGTAGTTTTACTATAGACAGTCTTAACTCCACAGAGGTGGTACGTTAGCACCCTGCTTCCCATTCATGCTCTGCCGCCCACATTAACCCTCATCAATACATAAGAGTTCAAATACATTCAGCCCATTTGCTTCATAGTTAAATAAGCTCCTAGCCTAAGAAAAGTTATGACTATCTTTTTCTGGTTGGTGCGGACGCTCTTTTAATGCACATTTTCATTGTTTTAGTTTTTTTTTTTCTATTCAAACTAGCCCTTTGTAGGAAGTTTTTTTTTTTTTTTTAAGTTGTATTTACTATATGTAAGTAGCTGTCTTCAGACGCACCGGAAGAGGGCATCAGATCTCATTACGGATGGTTGTGAGCCACCATGTGGTTGTTAGGATTTGAACTCATGATCTCTGGAAGAGCAGTCGGTGCTCTTAACAGCTGAGCCATCTCTCAGGCCCTGTAGGAACATTTCTATACTGCTGACGTTTCTGTAATTCAAACTCTGGGTCTGCCCCGACACTTGCACATACATCCATGACCTGATCCTCCTCCATACCCAAGCCAAGCCCTTGTCCCACAACCAGACCCTTGCACTTGGCACTTTACATAGCTAGACAACACCCGAGGTCTGTTACTGAGCAGGGCGTTGGGGATCTCATTCCATGAAGTGCTTTTGGTGTGGCTCCTAAGTCACCTGTGATGTTAAGCAGCATGTCAGAGCAGAATCGAAGCCTTTTCTAATCAACCCTCTCCCTTCCAGTTACTAAAGACAAACTTAAGTACACCTTCCAGGCTCACTAGCTCGTAGCTGGCTTAAAGATGAGTTAACTTGTAAGTCCCACGCTGGGCAGAGAATAGCACCTCTGTCAGGTGTTATGATGGTTACCTAAATTACTTCTCATGGTCTTGAAGGCCACTTCTGTGGAATACAGTGATTTTGTTGCTGCTGTTGTTGTTTTAGGAATTGGTTGGTTGTTTTTGTTTGGTCAATTTATTTTTCTTTTCTGTGCATTGGTGTTTTGCCTGCCTGTATGTCCGTGTGAGGGTGTCAGAAGCCCTCACACTCACTGGAGTACAGGCAGGTGTGAGCCACCATGAGGGTGCTGGAAATTGAATTGGAAGATTAGCCAGTGCTCTTAACCACTGAGCCATCTCTTCAGTCTTTGTTTTATTTTTGCTTGAAGATGGGGTTGCCCTGGCTGGCCTGGAACTCCTTATATACACCAGGCTGGCCAGACTCCATTCCCAGAATTCTGGAATTAAAGGCCTATGCCATCCCATGGGGCCCACACTGACTCTTCAGTGGGCTTGCAGCTATCCAGAGGGTGCCTGGGACAAGACGTGAAAGCTGAACATCTTTTGTTTTCGCAGTCTGTCCTTTTTGCTGCCTTTGCCTTTTGTTTTTAACTATGCATATTTTTGTGGGGGTGGTATGTGCAGGTGAGTGCAGTTGCTAAGAGAGGCCAGAAGAGGGCGTTAGATCCCCTGGAGTTGCGATTATAGATGGTTATGAGCATCCTGGTGTAGGTGCTAAAAACTGAACTCTAGGCTCCCAGAAGAGCAGGGAGTGCTGTTAACTCTAAGCCACCTCTCTAGCACTCAAAAACTAACTAACAACCAACCAATCAAACAAACAAACAAACAAAAAGCTGGGCGTGGTGGCTCACACCTATAATCCCAGCACTTGGGAGGCAGAGGCAGGTGAATTTCTGAGTTTGAGGCCAGCCTGGTCTACAGAGTGAGTCTCGAGAATAAAACAAAACAAAACAGGGGCTGGAAAGATAGTTCAGGTGTTAAGAGCACTGGCTGCTCTTCCAAAGGACTTGGGTTCAAATCCCAGCAGCCACATGGCAGCTCACAACCACCTGTATGTAACTCCAGACCCAAGGGATCTGACACCCTCTTCTGGTCTCCACGGACACCAAGCACAAAAGTGGTTCACAGATATATACTTGGAGGCAAAATACCCATATAGACAAAATAGTAAAATAAAAAATTTAAGAACAAACAAAATATATGTTTGTTCCATGTTCCAAAGTCATTTTATCGACTGATTGATTGACTGATTGATTGATGAGTACATAGACTGTAGAGGGTTTGCACACAAGAGGTGCTTGTGGAGGTCAGAGGACCTTAGGGGAGCCAGTTCTCTCCAGTGTGGAGTCCAGGGATCCAACTCAGGTTAGCAGGCTTGAAGACAAGTGCCTTTATCCATTGAGCCCCATCGCCAGCCCTGCCTTAACTTTTAATTCAGCTATTCAGCTCTATGTAGACTCAGTGATCCCTAAGAACTGCCTGTCTCCAGTACTGTAATGCAGGGTTAACTTAACCTGGATTTGCCTACTCCTTTTCTCTCCCCTTTAAGACTGCAGACACCCACCAGCCACCATAACTAAAAACAGACCATGAAAGGAAAAGAGACCCAGTTCCTAGAAGATACCCACCTGGTCCCAGAAAAGACGAGAATATTCTTCTCTCTAAGCCCATTCCACCCCCTCATTATTTCTGCTCTATACCTGGAGACTCCTAAACTCCTGAAACAGAGGTGACCTGTGTGCAACAGCCCCTCCACTCCGTTCTTTAGCCACTGCATAACTCTGAGACATCGGTTTTCTGTGGCATGAGCTTCTGGGTCAGCGTCCAGGAAGCTCTGCTCTCATCATGGCCCTTCCCCAGACTTGCTCACCTCAGGAAGAGTCTCTCCCCAAAGCCACCTCCCAACCTGATGACCTGATCCCTCTCTAACCCCACCCTCCTCCATGCCTGCGGCCTTCACTCCCCAATGTCCTACCCTGTATCCTAGACCCCTAAGCCTCCAACCCAGGCAGTTTCCCCTGCCATCCCAGCTCCCCAGATATGACTTTACCACACTCTGGCCGCTCCCCAAGCTCGGGACCTACCCCTCAGCTGACCTTCCCCCAGCTCAGGTACTGTGGTGGCTAGTTTGTTTGGTCAAAGTGACACAAGCTAGAATCACCTAGAAAGGGAGGGGGGATGCCAATTGGCTCATTGCCTTCACAAGACCGGCCTGTCAGCAAATCTGTGCAGCATTTTCCTGATAAATGACAGATGTGGGAGGTCCCAGTCTACTGTCAGTGATCTACCCCCAGGCAGGCAGATGTGCCCGGGTTTTAGGAAAGCAAACTGAACAAACCAGAGTGGTCCAGTACTCAGCGTTCCTCCACATCCTCTGCCTCCGTTCTACCCCCAGGTTCCTGCCTTACCTCCTTTTCTGTCTTCTCTCTGTGATGGATTTTGACGGGGATGCCTAAGCCGGAGTTTGTCATAGGCACAGAAGGCAAACCAAACAGGTCCCCACCCAAGCCTAGACCTCCTCTGCTGGCTGGACCAGCTTCAAGCTCCAGGACTCTGCTAAGGTCATTGAAGGACTGATATAAATAATATGCTTAAAGACCATCTCCTACTCAGAGTGTATTTAAGACTTAGTGCTACACAGACCTGCATGGAGTACCCTAGAATCTTGCTTCTTATATTTCTACAGTATTTGGCTGGTTTTTCCAAATTTGACAACATTCAAACATTTTACATTATTAGCGATAATAAATGATAATCCAAAAGCACATTTCCTAATCCATCAATAAAACTCTTAAAGGGTCGGGCAGTGGTGGCGCACACCTTTAATCCCAGCACTTGGGAGGCAGAGGCAGGTAGAGTTCTTAGTTCGAGGCCAGCCTAGTACAGAGTGAGTTCCAGGACAGCCAGGACTACACAGAGAAACCCTGTCTCAGATAAATAATAAAAAAATTTTAAAAAAATAAAATAAACTTTTAAAGGAATAACCCCTGGAGATCTATTCCTCTTTCATAATTTCTTGTAAAAATTACACTCATGTTCTAAGTCACTCCCCCATGAAGCAGTGAGCACACAGTCAACGTTGTCAACAAAGTTAATAATGTGACAGTTGATTGCAAAGGTTCTACTTGACTGACTGAAGGTTTGTTTATTTTTTGAGACTTCTGGTTCTGGTACCTTTGAAAACCCCA
>NC_034591.1:133518382-133520855 GCF_900095145.1 Mus pahari | reverse complement strand
CATGGTGGCTCACAACCATCCGTAACAAGATCTGACTCCCTCTTCTGGAGTGTCTGAAGACAGCTACAGTGTACTTACATATAATAAATAAATAAATCTAAAAAAAAAAGTTTGTAAATCGGAGGCTGCAGGTATGGGGCGGACAGCTCATTGGTAAAGCACATACTTGGCTCTGGGATTAATTGCAAGCACAGATGATAACTAAAGAAAACAGAAACTAAAACTAAAGAAAGAGAAGGCAGAGGAGGACAGTAGAGCTGAGCTGGGCCCTCTCCATCCCCCCACCCCACCCCCCGCCCTCCAGGGTGGGACAGTGCTTAAGTTAATCAGGCCATTCCGGAGAGACTCCTGTTTTACAAGCCACACGCGATTCCATTCTGAACGCGGAGGCCCAAAGATCCTGGGTCTGGTTGTGCAGATTGAAACTGCAACCTATCTAGCACCAACCATGAGACACGGACTGAAAACCGTCTTCCATCTGCAAGGGAGAGGTACACAGGCACACAGCAGGGCACTTTGTGTGTGTGTGGGGGGGGGGGAACAGGCCCAACACACCAGGCCATCGAAGTGTGCAGCGCCCTCACATGGACTCCCAAGAGGAGGCTTACCAGACACCTACCCACCTGTCATCTGCTATTTGATGTGTGCAGGGAATGACAGGCAGAATCTCTGGAGCGCTTGACGTGGCCTGAAGTTGTCCCTCCCCACCCACCTGCCTCCAGTCCTTGCTTCTGAAACTTGGCCCGCCTCTGCCGCTCTCAGCTGCTTTCCAGACGACTTGTTAGTCTCTTATCTACCCACCGACAGTCCTTAGCTAATCAGATGCCAGCAAGCCTGGGGACCATTGAGAATGGATTCCCTCCCCAGCCCTGGTATCCCTGGTAACACACTAATTTTTGAGGAAGGAGGAAGTATCATAATTGCCCTGACTCAGAACTTGAAATTCCATGGTCATTCATCGGTAACCCCTTTTTACAAATGGCTTGCTCGGGGATTAGATAAATTCCTTTTGATAAGAAACAGCCAGGGTTTCCCTTGGCCAGGCAAGGCCCAGGATCACCTGTGTTAAAGAGACAGTTGTGTTTCACAACCTCAGAAGGACAGTCTGAAGTCAGGTGAAAGAAGCCGGAGGTGTTGAGGAGCCAGGACCCATAGCGACCCCCTTTTAAAGAGCTATGTACTTGGACACCCCAGAAGCCCCTTCCACAATGCAGGGCTGACAGACACTCCCAGCTAAACCCACAACAGCTTTTTCTTTTCTCTTTCCACCCCCACAACTATCTGCCTAAACAGCGCCCTTCTCCTTCTCATTACGAAGAAACCTTTCCCCTCAAGCCTCTCCACTCACAAGAAGACTTCCATTGCTGAGTCAGCCTTCCTTGGCTCCTAACTCAAAAGCCAGGACTTTTCTTTCCTTCTCTCTTTTTATTGTTTGAGACAAGGTCATGTGTAACCCTGGCTGGCCTCAGCCTCATTGTGCAGTCCTGAACGATAGCCCTGAACTTCTGATCTCCCTGCCTCCTGTATCCCGGCTCGTACCACGCCTTACAGACTTGTACAGTGTGTACCAAAAAGCCATGTTTGGCCACCCATCCCTTAAGAAGCCAATTTTAAAAGCTCAATTCTGTAAAAAGCAGGAAGGGGAAGATCTGCTTGCTGAGGACACACTGGGGAAAGGGCCGGAGCTCTAGTGACCCACCCCAGGCTGTCCTAACGTGAGATTACAGTTTAAACGGACAGCCTGGGGTATCCACACCTCGGCGCTCCAGCTCAAGCTGCAAACCGCCCTTAACGCCTCATCGTCTGGGCTCCAGTCTCATTCTGCAAGGTTAGAACTGTGGGAAACCTCTTTCCAGTAAGGGAAGTTTCCCCTCTGGCTGGCACCTCTTCCTTTTTCCAACGTAAGATTCCTGGATTAAGTCCCATCGTGTGGAGTGTCCTACGTGGAGGACCGACCAAGCTGCATCCCCACACATCCAATTTATTGATTTCTAAAGCAGGGTCTCACTGTGTTGCTCCGGTTGACCAAAAACTCGTGGAGCCCAGGCTGGCACCAAACTTGCAGCAATCCTCCTGCTGCAGTCTCTCAAGTATAAATGCATGGCATCACTCCAGGGTGAACGGTATCCTTTAAATGAGTGATGTCATGGAGGGAGAATCAGGCATTTTTCTATTTCTTATTTTTTTGTTGTTTTTGTTTTTTGAGACAGGGTTTCTCTGTGTAGTCCTGGCTGTCCTGTAACTCACTCTGTAGACCGGGCTGGCCTCAAACTCAGAAATCCGCCTGCCTCTGCCTCCCGAGTGCTGGGATTAAAGGCGTGCGCCACCACACCCGGCATCATTTTTCTATTTCTTCAGGGCTGTTGTTTGTTGAGACAAGTCTTGCTACTTACTAGCCTGGAACCTGCTGTGTACAGTGTGCTAGCCTGGCACCTGCTGTGTACAGTGTACTAGCCTGGCACCTGCTGTGTAC
>NC_034591.1:133514015-133518011 GCF_900095145.1 Mus pahari | reverse complement strand
GTGTACTAGCCTGGCACCTGCTGTGTACACTGTGCTATCCTGGCACCTGCTGTGTACACTGTGCTAGCCTAGTGCTTGCTATGCAGGTCAAGCCTTGACCTTTTGGCACTCTTGCCTCAGCCTTCCCAGGAGTACAGCATGTGCAGCCACACCCAACTAGAATCACATTTCAATAAAACTGTCTATGTCACATTAAAAATAAATTGGGGACAGCGCAGGTGAGAAGCCCGAGACCTGCCTGCTACCACCCAGCATGGACAGGCCAGTAGACTCACAGAAGACCTCACCACCAGGCGACGTGGGAGGGGGAAGAAGTCCATAGACCCATCTGTCCATCACCATGCCACACAGGCAGTTTGTAGACACCTAGAGGCCCCTTGCCACCACATCATGCTGCAAGAGCAGAGGAGATCACCCAGAGACCCACCACAGAAGCCACTACAATGTGCAAGTATGTAGTGGACAGATGGAAAAAAAGAAGCTAACAGGTTGAGCATTATGGAGAGAGATGGAACTAGAAACATGAGGGTGGAGAGGAGCAGCCTGCTGTGAGTAGCCAGTCCTGTCACCTGAAGCTGTGGAGAAGGTACAGCCTGTGCTACCACTGAGGGCCATGCAGCAGGAGGGGGCTGGTGTCGATGGCATGGCTCATACTACCACTAAAGATCGCGGGGACGGCACTGGTCAGAGCAGCCACCTGGGACCACATAAATGGCCAAGGTCTATGTAGGATTGGCCCTGCCCCTCACTGGCTTCAGCAAGCTGGAGAACTGACCCCTCCTGGCCCTGCACCTTGCCTGGGCAGCACAGTGGAGCTCCTGGCCCTGGTGGCAGGGGCACACGAGAGCCATCTACAAGAGCATGAATGTGAGAGAGCTGACCCCATCACCTGTCTGCTGTGGGGTGGTGCAGGTGGGGAGGCAATGCCCTCTTCCCCCTCACCCCTCACCACCTGAGGCAGTCATGGCCCTGGGGTCATGAGAGCAGATGAGCTGGCTCCAGCATTCATCTGACATGAAGTGGCTTGGGCACAAGGGTGATGCCCTCCACTCCCTGGCTCCTCATGAGAACAGGTGAGCTGGCCCTGCTCCTCGCTGGCTGTGGCACTCGGGGAAATGACCCTGCACCTTGCCTGGGCAGCACAGTAGAGCTGTCCCTGCTGGAAGAGGCATGCGTGAGCAGACTGACCCAGCTGCAGCACTTGGGAGAATGGGCCCCATGCCACAACGGGGCAGTGCAGTGAGACTGGCTGGGGAGGCATGGGAGCAGGTGAGCCAGCCCTGGAGGCATGACAGTGAGAGAGCTGACCCTGTCTCCTGCTAAGGGTGACCATGGGGGTCCTAGCCAGAGCAGTGCTGGAGAGCTCATCCTGGTGGTGCGGAGGCAGGAGATCCAGCAGACCGACCAGCTCAGCTACCACCCAGGCCCAGATCCAGGGCTTGGAGTTGGCCCACACCAAAATCTACACCATCTGTGAACTGTTGGATCCTGTATCCTGTAAAAGGGCCTGTCCTGCTGGTCCAAAGCTGCAGGATCTCCATTACAAAAGGCAACAACCAGATAACCAAGAGTCCCCGGTGAGGATCCAGTATTGACAGTGTGACAGAAGCCAGAGACCTCAAACCACACCAATGATTCATTGCAATGAACATTTGCAAGTGAAGACATGTGGACAGAGGGATATACTGTGGGACTCTCTGTGACACATTCCAGCTTCCACAAGGAGATGTTGTCTATGCTTTGCTTTGTTGCGTTTATTTTTTGTTTGTATGTTTTTATTTTCTTTTGGTGGGGTGGTTGCAAAGGCAGAGAACAGATATGTGGGAACAGGGAGATGAGCGGGACTGGGGTGCATGGTGTGAAACTCACAAAGAACCAGTACGAAGTTAAGGAATAAACAAATAAATAGTTAAACTGGGGACAAGGCTATTAGAGAGACTCTGTCTTAAAAAGATAAACTAGAGATGGTGAGATGGTTTAGCATGTTAAAGTACTTGCCACTAATCCTAATGATCTGAGTTCAATTCAGGACCCATATTGTAAACACTCATAGGCTGTCTTTCTGACCACCACACAAAAAACATACTCAAATGCACACACACACACACACACACACACACACACACACACTAATTAAGTGAATAAATAAATATTTGTAAAAGAGGGACTGGAGAGATGGTTCTCTGGGGGCATTACGAGTGTGGACTGGGTGAGCATAGTGTTGCACATCTTTAATCCCAGAACTCAGGAGGCAGAGGCAGGCAGATCTCTGAGTTCAAGACCAACCTGGTCTACAGGATAGCTAGAGCTACACAATGAGACTCTGTTTCAAAAACAAAACAAAAGAAGCAAACAAGAGAGTCTGTGCTGCCCTGGCAGAGGACTGGAGTTTCAATGTTCATATCACATAATTAACAACAACCTGGAAGTCCATCTCCAGAGGAATCTTGGTAACCTCTGTCTTCAGGATGTGTCGATACAACATACGCGCGCGCGCGTGCGCGCGCGCGCACACACACACACACACACACACACACACACTTTAAATCTTTTTAAAGGAATAAAAACAAACTACATGTAAAATGTACTGGTCACGCAGCCACCTCTGGGGACAGGCAGCTATGTGCCTTGGGTGCAACACTCAACCTTTCCAACACATTTTCTTTTCTTTTTTTTTTTTTCTTTTCTTTTTTTTTTTTTTATATATTTATTTTTTATTTCCAACACATTTTCTTACCTAAATTTGAGATGATGGGTCTCTTTCTGGAAAGTTGTATCTGGAAGCTGCCTTTACTTACCCCTTCCTCTAGCCCAGCATTCTAAATTCTAAAGGGCATGAATGCTCACCTAAACGGCTACGATGTATGGGCTTGACTGGAGAGAGGACTGGATGCTGTGAGCACCCAGTTGCTCCTCCCAAAGGGTCTGGATTCCAGTCCCAGCACCCACACAGGTGGCTCATGAGAAGTCTCTAACTCCAGTCCAGGGGTCTGCTGCCCCATACTGGCTTCCTCCGGCAATGTACACACATGGTCAAAACACCCAGACCCAGAAAATAAAAGCCTGATCTTTAAAAAACAGAAGAGATGCATCTGCTAATTAATCTTTCTTTAGCTGCAACAATACACACCCAGGACACCTGCTGACCTTTGAAACACCCTTTTAGCCTTTAGTTCTTCTGTCTGAAGAGAACTATGGGAAGAAGCTAAAGGGGTCTGAATTCCATTGCTATGGCCATTTCCTGACCCAGTACAAGGAAGAAACCACACGCCAGTATGACCGATAAAACGCTCACAGTAGCCTTCTCTCTTCTTCTCTTTCCCTAAGAAAACCTCTTGTGCCCCTAGGCCTCCAAGGTGGTGTCTTGATGGGGAAAAATCCTTCTCAAGGTTGGCAGCAATGAAATAAACCCAGTTCCTTTCTCACAACTCCCATCGCTCAGATGTTGGCCTTTGAGAGGCAGGCCGCCCTGAATTACAGTATCAGCTGTAAAGAGGACATGCGTTAACACAAGAACGGTGATGGGAAATAGCCGAGAGAGAGCAAGCACTTGATAAACAGGAGAATATCCTCTTGTGCTAAGATGTCACACAGATGCTATGATAAATTACCACTGGTGCCAGGTGGTGGTGCACGCCTGTAATCCCAGCACTGTGGAGGCAGAGGCAGGTGGATCTCTGTGCGTTAGAAGCCATCCTGGGCATATCCAGTTCCAGGGCAGCTGGGGTTACAATATAAGAGAAATTGGTTGAGGGGGAGGGGAGGGAGGGAGGGAGTAGATAGGAAAGGACAGAGAATTATGAATAGTAACTAATAAAAGTCTTTCAAGAATAACAAAACGAAGCTGGGCGTGGTGGTGCACACCTTTAATCCCAGCACTCGGGAGGCAGAAGCAGGCTGATTTCTGAGTTCGAGACCAGCCTAATCTACAAAGTGAGTTCCAGGACAGCCAGAGCTTAAAGAAAAAAACCCTGTCTCGAAAAAACAAAACAAAAC
>NC_034591.1:133509751-133513929 GCF_900095145.1 Mus pahari | reverse complement strand
AAAAAAAAAAAAAAAAAAAAAAAAAAAAAACGAAATAACTGGGCAAGGCAATAAACACCTGCCACCCCACAACTCAGAGTTTAAGTACGAAAATGGAGAATCTAGAACCAACTTGGAATACACAGTAAGTCTCTGTGTAGGGAGGGAGGAAGGTAGAGTAAATGGCTCAGGAGGCTGAGATGGCTCAGTGGCTAAGAGCACTTGCTGCTTTTGCAGAGGACCAGAGTTCAGTTCCCAGCATCCACATCCTAACTCACAACTGTTTGTAAGTCCAGTTCCAGAGGATCTATCGCCCTCTTCTGGCCCCTGTGGTTACTGCAGGTTTGTGATACACAGACATCCAAGAAGGGAAAAATATTAATATACATTAAAGATAAATATTATTTAAAAAAGAAAAGAAAAATAGGGGCTGGTGAGATGGCTCAGCAGGTAAGAGCACTGACTGCTCTTCCGAAGGTCCTGAGTTCAAATCCCAGCAACCATATGGTGGCTCACAACCATCCATAACGAGATCTGATGCCCTCTTCTGGAGTGTCTGAAGACAGCTACAGTGTACTTACATATAATAAATAAATAAATAAATAAAGTCTCTTCCTTTAAAAAAAAAAAAGAAAAGAAAAGAAAAGAAAAGAAAAGAAAAAAGAGGAGTTTGGTTAACCTGGGTAATTTGGGTGGGTCTCTGTTTTGATTGACAGGTTAGGTTATCTAAGCATTCTCTATTGTACGTGTCCCTTCCCATATGCATCTAATTTTAATCATATGCACGCCCAATTATGTCGAGACGTGAGATGGTAAATACAGGGTTTTCCCCATAAAAGCCTACTCGAGGAAACAGTCTGCCCTATTGCACATGCACATACACCCCAAATCACCTGTACTACCTTTGTATCTGGATGTAACTGGAGTATGACTGAGTAGAATCTAAGTTTGATGGTTGCCATGGAGAGGAGAAACTTATCCCGCTATTAGTACGGGGTGTGCATGCACCTTGGTGCAAGTGGGAGGTCCTAGGTTGCTGGCAATTTGGGAGGTGCGTTGTTTAGAAAGGACCGTGTGTTCACAATACGTGCAGTAAGGGCCTTGGATTGGCAATGTGCATTATTCAGAGGCATGTTCTGTTCCCTAGGCTTGCCAAATAAAATGGGGTGGGGAGGGGCAGGAAAAAAGAGGGCTGCTGGGGCATGCAAGCCAGCCAGCCAGCCAAAGCTTCCGTGCTCCATACGCAAAGAGACCCTATGTCAAGGAAATAAGCCAGAAAGTAAGGGAGCAGATACCCCCATGGACAGATGGACACGCATGCGTGTGGGTACACATACACACACACACACACACACACACACAGCACACACACACGCACGCACACAAGCATGTGTACATACACACACACAGCACACACACGCACGCACACATGCATGTGTACATACACACACGCACACACACACACACACACGTGCACACACGCACGCACGCGCACATGCGCACACACGCACACCATGTAAAGAGAGGTCTCAAGGCTGGGTTATGTAACATGCACCTGTAATTTCAACACTCGGGCAGCTGAAGCAAGAGAATCATTGACACTTAAGACTAGCCCCACCTGGGGAGATGGCTCAGCAGTTAGGAGCAGCGGCTGCTCTTCTGGAAGCCCTGGGTTCCAGTTTGAGCATGCACTTGGCAAGCCACAATTGTCTAGAACTACAGTTCCAAAGGACCTGACCCCCACCCTCCTCTGGCCTCCACAGGCACTGCAGACATGTAGCACACAAACATGCAAGCAAAACACCCACATGCATAAAATACGTCTTTAAAAGAAAGACTAGCGCTGGGCGGTGATGGCACACACCTTTAATCCCAGCACTCAGGAGGCAGAGGCAAGTGGATTTCTAAGTTCAAGGCCAGCCTGGTCTACAGAGTGAGTTCCAGGACAGCCAGGGCTACACAGAGAAACCCTGTCTCAAAAAAAAAAGAAAAGAAAGAAAGAAAAGACAGACAGACAGACTAGCCCCATAGTACAAAAGAGAGAGCCTGGAGTTCCCGAGAGTTCCTAGGGTTGTTGGAACTCGGTGAGCACAGAAAGGAGCTAAGCAAGTTCAGCGCTCTGGGCTCTCAGGAGCCAAACTGTGTACCTGTGTGGCTAGCAGAGCAACAAGGGGATGATTACAGATACAGGCAACCCGAGGGACCCTCTTGCTGTTGAATGAAGAGAATGTGGTGGCATACACCTTTAACACTGGCATTTGTGAGGCAGCACCAAACAGGCCTTTGGGAGTTCAAGGCCAGTCTAGTCTATACAGTGGTCTTCAGGCCAGTCAGGGTGACATCGTTAAAAGGATGACATAAACCCCATTTGTCTTCATTTAAGTACCAGGCCTGATTTCAAAAAGAAGACCATGGGGCTGGTGAGATGGCTCAGTGGGTAAGAGCACCCAACTGCTCTTCTGAAGGTCCTGAGTTCAAATCCCAGCAACCACATGGTGGCTCACAACCATCCATAAGGAGATCTGACTCCCTCTTCTGGAGTGTCTGAAGACAGCTACAGTGTACTTACATATAATAAATAAATAAATCTTTAAAAAAAAAAAAAAAAGAAGAAGAAGAAGAAGAAGAAGAAGGCCATAAGGCACCAGCTCCAGGGACGGACCATAAAAATCCAAAAACAAGGTCATAAAACCCCCTTCCAAAGAACAGCCTGCGGATAACCACAGGAATGGGGAAATATCTTATCTCAGATGGGTCTTCTGTGCTGGGCAGCCCTGTCTCATCCTGTGGTTAAACGTTCATGACATAGGAATGCAGACCAGGGACCACCTGGCACAAGCCAATCAGAAGCCGGACCCTGCCTGTGACCCCCCCCCCAGCNCCCGCCAATGAAATTTTAGATTACCTAATCCCTCTAGAAAGTTCTCCTAATTCCCTTTAATAAGGGTTGCTATTTCAAAGAATGGTTGACCCCTGCATGCTGGCTGTTTCTGCAGAATAAATGCTCTTTTGTCTTTGCATACTATCTGAGTCTGGGGTCTTCCTTCAGCGATTTTTGGACCCTTCCATAGTGAGTCCTGGTCCAAAGGAAGGAAAAGAGGGAGGGAGGGATAGAGGGGGGAGGAAGGAAGGAAGGAAAGAAGGAAGGAGAGAGGGGGGAGGGGAAAACATCTAGTGTATAGACTCAGGGACAGTAAAGATCTAGGAAGACGGTCAGGTTTCATGTTTTACCACTGTGTAGGTGACAGAGAGTAGGCAGGAGGGTTTAAGAGAAAAGCCAAGCATTTATTATGAGAAGTGTTTGTCTTAGCAGTTGTGGCCTGTAAGGTGTTGGGGAAATGAAAGCGGTGCCCCAGCTGAGAAGTCATGTGATGAACATGCACAGTACAAACACTGCCCAGACAGGTGACCTGCGGGAGGGAGGACACACTTGTGAAGAGGAGGGAGTCTCAGGTCTGCATCCGACTGTGTACGTGGTTCTGGGTCCTTGCAGGTCTGCATCCGACTGTGTACATGGTTCTGGGTCCTTGCAGGTCTGCATCCGACTGTGTATGTGGTTCTGGGGATCCTTGCAGGTTTTCATCCGACTGTGTACATGGTTCTGGGTCCTTGCAGGTCTGCATCCGACTGTGTACGTGGTTCTGGGTCCTTGCAGGTCCGCATCCGACTGTGTATGTGGTTCTGGGTCCTTGCAGGTCCGCATCCGACTGTGTACGTGGTTCTGGATCCTTGCAGGTCTGCATCCGACTGTGTACATGGTTCTGGGTCCTTGCAGGTCTGCATCCGACTGTGTACATGGTTCTGGGTCCTTGCATGGTCTCTCTTTTCCCAGGTGCCTTCCTTCTTAGCAGTGCCCAAAGACCCTCATCAAATACAAACCAGGGGCTGTGGGAGGGCTCAGCTGGTAAACGGAGAGGGAAAGGGAGAGCCAGACAAAGATCTCTGAGATGCTCAGCCAGCCTAGAATACTCAGCAAGTTCCACGTCAATGAAACAGTCTGCAAAATAAGGTGGATGGCATCTGAAGACCAACAGTGTGTGTGTGTGTGTTGTGTGTGTGTGTGTGTGTGTGCGCGCGCACACACACACACACACACACACACACACACAATGCAAACCAATGTCTCTCTTTGAAAGAAGTTCTCCCTGATCCCACAGAGGTGGACCTCTATAGCACCATAAGGCTCTGATCACCAAGTC
>NC_034591.1:133506750-133508707 GCF_900095145.1 Mus pahari | reverse complement strand
GGCAGGGGGGCGGGCAGGGGGGCGGGCAGGCAGGGGGGCGGGCAGACAGACAGGCAGGCAGGGGTGCAGGCAGGGGGGCACAGTCAGCTGCCTTGCTCTCAGGCATCTCAGGAGGGAGAGAACTCCATGTCTGCGTCTGGATGGCCATACAGAACTGAAAGAGAGGACACCAGGAGAGCTTCATCCCCTTGAGACAACCTGAAGAGCCTTCAGACATTCCTCTGACCTTCCTCCGTTCACCTGGGAGAGAGTAATTTTCCTTCCTCCGTGAGATCTCTGAAGTACATGCTCCCTGCTTTCTGCTGACAACTGACCATGCGCAGGCCATCCACGGCCAGCACTCAATAGGCAATCACAGAACGGACGCCTTCTAAGTCAGACCAGGAAAAGGAAAGTTCCTCTACCTCTGGCTTCAGGAGCACCACCATCATCACATACTCAAACGCAAACCCGGGCTGAGATAATCGCTGTGCACACTGCAGCAAAGACATATCTTCTTGCTGCCTGTCTGTGCATGCATGCAGGAGACAGGAGCCATGGCAAAAACTGATCTGAATGTTCACCAAGACAGCATTTGGGGGACAGCAGGGGATCCTGCGGCGCCGAGGGCTCCACGTGCAGAGCTACTGCAGTTGGCTCTAACACACACATGGCAGATCTGCAGCTTGGGAGAGTGGCTGAGAGAGGAACCTCCAAGGAAAACTGTTCATAGAAGAAAGGTCCACCCCCACCCTTGCCCTGCCCCACCCCCAACCAGTCTCCGTCTTTTTCTGTGTTCTTCTAGCCCACACTTGTCTCGAGTTTGCTGTGTAGAAGATGACCTCAAACTCCCGACCTCCTGCCCTAGACTCTGTCACTGCTCCCAGCTTTAAAAAAAAAAAAAAAAAAAATTAATAAAAGGTCCTTTAGAGGTTACCTTGTTCTCCAGCAGCCAAGTAGGGCCTCAGCCCAAATTCTCTCTCCTCAGGTGAGTCCTTTCCCCTAGGCTATGGAGGGTAATAACGAAGACTCAGCCGTTCCCTGCAGCCAGGAAGACTTCCCTTAGAAGGTGCCCAGGAAGGATCTACGCCAACAGAAGGGCCTCGCGCTTTTGCATAATTTCTGCCCTCTTCAAAGACCCAATCTCATGTCTGCTGCCAAGATCTTTAATAAATAGAAAGAAAACCTGTCCCCGCTGAAGGCAGACGATCGGCGGGAGCTGGACAGGCAGGGATTATGAGCCTGGTTCGCTGTGTGTGACTCTGCCAAGCACGACGGTGAGAAACCGCCTCATCTGTGGTACTCTCACGCTCAGACACTGCGTGACTCCTCTCGGGGTTGCCCATGACTGGCCGTAGACTCAGGAGCTTCTAGGAAATCCAGTGTCCTCCGACCTTGGACACCTTCACATAGGTGGTGCACATAAACTCATATAGGAACATATACATACACCTAATAATAAGATCTCTTTTTTTAAGGAGAGTTAAGGACATGGTGAGATGGCTCAGTAGGTATAGTGGTTTGCATGATAGATGTCTCCCAGAGTCTGATATTTGAATATTTGGCCCTGGTTGGTGACACTGCTTAGGGAAGCTTGGATGTCTGGTTTTGTTGGAGGATGTCACTGGAGGACGGGCTTTGAGAGTTTGAGACTTGTGCCATTCCAGTTTGGCTCTCAGTGTTGATGATGCTCAGCTGTTCCTACCATCGTGTCTGCCTGATGTCATGTTTCCCTGCTGGGATGGTGATGGACTCTCATCCCTATGAAAAGGTAAGCCCAAATGGCCTTGTCCTGATGTCTTATCACAGCAACTGGAAAGTGACTGATAAAGTGGGTCCAGGCACACTCACATGCTGCACAGACCTGACAAACCCATGTAATGGGATGGAGAGAGCTGCAAAATTGTCCTCGGACCTCCATAGTTCTCTCTCTCTCTCTCTCTCTCTCTCTCTCTCTCTCTCTCTCTCTCTCTCTCTC
>NC_034591.1:133505390-133506578 GCF_900095145.1 Mus pahari | reverse complement strand
TCTCTCTCACACACACACACACACACACACACACACACACACACACACAGAGATGATGATGGTGATGATGATGATGATGATGATGATTAGTCATATAAAGAAAAAGTACTGGGACTGAGGTGATGGCTCAGCTGGTGAAGTGTTGGTCAATCTTGCTATAGCAGTTGTTTCCACCTGGAATCTTAGTGCTGACGCTGGAGAGACTGAGACTCACTAGACAGCCAATGCAGCCTGACTGGCAGGCTCCCTGCCTCAAAAAACCCAAGCTGTTTGCCAGGCGTGATGATGGTGAGCACCTCCAGTCCTCGAATTGCATAGACAGAAACAGGGAGAATCTCTGCGAGTTCAGAGCCGACCAGGGCTAAAGAGAGATACCACGTCACATAGAAGGGAAAGAAAAGCCAGGGGACATCTCAGTAGGAAAAGGCGCCTGTCCTGCAAATCTGGCGACCTGAGTTCCACCCCTGGAGCCATATATAGGAGGAAGGAGGAAACTAGCTCCACAAAATTATCCTCTGACTTCCATACACACGTCACGGCACATACCCCCCACACACACACATCAGCACATAAACAAACATATACAATAGAGATATATATGCAGGACTGCAGGACTGCAGATGCGCTGGCAAACAGAAGCAAAGCAGTTCATGGGGACCACCTTACAACTTCTTCTCTACAACATGCTGGAACCCCAAGAACACACCACATGCAGCCTCCTGGAGCCAGAGGAACCTGGGAATTTCACCTTTATCTGAGCACTCATGTGCCAGCAGTTAACTCAGTGAATACTTACTTCTTATTTCCTAGTAATAATAATCTCCACCTTGCGAGTATCTGTTTGCTATAAGGACTCCACACTGTGGTCGGCCAGATGCCTCTCAGGAGCTGCCCGTCTTCCTCCTATGCCGTTCCTTCCTTTCTACATCCATGTCCCATCCTCTTATTGCTAATTAGCTAGAACTTTCCATAGCTTAACAACCTCTAAATCTAAGCCTCTTGACCCCAACATTCCCCTCTATTATATTTACTTTTTTTTTCTTTTCAAAGTCAATCCAATTTTTTTGTTTGTTTGTTTGCCTTTCAAGGCAGGGTTTCCCTGTCTGTCCTGAAAATCACTGTGTAGACCAGGCTGGCCTCAAACTCTGAGATCCGCCCTCCTGACTTTGCCTCCTGAGTGCTGGATTA
>NC_034591.1:133484493-133505236 GCF_900095145.1 Mus pahari | reverse complement strand
AACTCACTTTGTAGACCAGGCTGGCCTCGAACTCAGAAATCCGCCTGCCTCTGCCTCCCGAGTGCTGGGATTAAAGGTGTGCGCCACCACGCCCGGCTCAATCCAATTCTTAACCCTCGTGTCCCAGTTAGGGTTTTTGTCAACTTGACAGAAGTCAGGGTCATCTGGAAAGATGGAGCTTCAGGTGGGAAAATGCCTCCATCCGATTGGCCTGTAAACAAGTCTTTGGGGCATTTTCTCGAATAGTGATTGGTGTGAGCAGGCCCAGCCTACGGTGGGCAATGCCATCCTAGGGAGGTGGTCCGGAGGTATATACTCGAGCAGACTGAGAGAGCCAGGAAAGCAGCATCCTCCATGGCCTCTGCATCACCTCCTGCCTCCAGGTCCCTGCCCTGCTGGAGTTACTTCAGTGATGGACTGTGATGTGGAACAAGTGTGAGCTGAAATAAACCTTTTCCTCAGCAAGCTGCTTCTGGTCATGGCGCTCCATCACAGCAACAGAAACCCTAACCAAGACCTCTACTCTACTCTGGACTGTCCTTGGTTATTTATCTTCCCGCAGTTGCGGACCACAAAGCAACCACTGCACTAACTGACTAGTGCAGAATTTGCAGAGACAATATCACAGCTGTAGTCCCTCTCGCAGCTAATATCCTACTCACAGAATAATACTTTACAGCCTGAGCTCCCTGACCGAGAAATTATCTGAATTACTCACTCAAGTATACCACATCTGAAAATAATCAATCCCTGAAACGCTGAATCAGTGGGGGAGGGGAGTAGAGAGTACACTTCAAGATGTAGGTAGAGGTAAGGGCTTTCTGAATAGGACTCTCATGATTCCTCAGAAATAAGGCCAAGAATAAACAAATGAAATCTTATAATATAAAAGAGCCTTTGTGCAACAAAGAAAATATTTTGTCAAATGAAAAAACTGCCTACTGAATAGGAGAAAATTTTAGGCAGTTATAAATCTCATAGAAAATCTAGAATATATATAAAAAAATTCAAAAAAAATTTCAAAGAACTATGGGCTGGTGAGATGGCTCAGTGGGTAAGAGCACCCGACTGCTCTTCCAAAGGTCCGGAGTTCAAATCCCAGCAACCACATGGTGGCTCATAACCATCTGTAACAAGATCCGACGCCCTCTTCTGGAGTGTCTGAAGACAGCTACAGTGTACTTACATATAATAAATAAATAAATCTTAAAAAAAAATTTCAAAAAACTAAACATCAAGAAAACTAAAAAACTAACACCCAATAAAAAATGAGCAACAGAACTGAACAAAGTTCTCAAAAGAAGAACCACAAATGGCTAATAAGGATTTTCAAACGTCTTGAACACCAGGCTTATTTGGTGCATGAATTTAATCCCAGAAGAGGCAGGCAGAGCTCTGTGATTTTCAGGCCAGCCTGGTCTATACAGTTGAGTTCCTGGACAGCCTCAGCTACACAGTGAGATCCTGCCTCAAAACAAGCGAAAGGGGGGAAAGGGAGGGAGGGAAGGAGGGAGGGAACAAGGAAGGAAGGAAGAGAGGAAGAAGAAAGTAGAATGTTGTTGGCCATCAGGGAAATGCAAATTAAGACTACTTAGTGATTCCATCTTACCCAGTCAGAATGGCTATCTTTAAGAAAAGAAATGACTGGCTAGAGGGAACGTGCTGTTCTTGCAGAAGATCCAGAATCAGTTCCCAGCCCCCATGTGGTGGCTCACACCATCCTTAGCTCCAGTTCCAGGGGACCTCTTGCTCTCTTCTGACTGCTATGAGCACCCATGCGTACAAATACGTACATGGAGGCAAACCAAACTTGTACACAAAAATAGATCTTCTAAACAAATGACAGCAAATATTGGCAAGGATGTGGGGAACTGGGAAATGTTACCCACTCTTGGTGGGGGGTGCAATTCAGTGCAGACACTATGAAAGTCACTGTGGCACTTCTCAAAAAGCTGAAAAGAAACTGGCCACATGTTCTGTTACATAGTTCCTCAGAGTATAGCCAAAGCAGCCCACATTTACAGACAAACCTGCACAGACATGTTCATTGCCTGGTTGCCGCTATATTCACAATAGCTAGGAAATAGAACCCGCCAGGAAGACCAGCAGCTGATCAGTAGACAGTGGAGACGGGAGACACATACACCATGGAATTTTACTCAGCTTTAAGAAAAGGTGAAATTTGAGGGGAAATGGATGTGACTGAAAAATATAGTAATTGAGTTAAGAGAAGTGTGCCGATTGCTTTTTGTCAATTTGACATAAACCTAGACGTAGAAGAGGGAAGTGGGAATCTTAATTGAGAAAATGACTCCATATCTGAGGAGAAATGGAGAAAATGCCGCCATAAGATTGACTTCTAAGCCGGGCAGTGGTGGCACACGTTAATCCCAGCACTTGGGTGGCAGAGGCAGGCAGATTTCTGAGTTTGAGGCCAGCCTGGTCTATAGAGTGAGTTCCAGGACAGCCAGGGCTACACAGAGAAACCCTGGGTTTTTTGTTGTTGTTGTTGTTGTTGTTGTTTTGTTTTTTTGGTTTTTTTTTTTTGGGTGGGGGGGAGAAGATTGACTTCTAGACAAACCTGCAAGGTATTTTCTTTATTAATAGTCAATGCAGGAGGGTCCAGCTCACCTGGGTGACATCACCCCTGGCCAGGTGGTCCTGGGTAGTGTAAGAAAATTGGCAGAGGACTGAGTGTGATTACACATCTTTAATCCCAGCACTCAGTAGGCAAAAGCAGGTGCATCTCTGTGAGATCTACATGGTGAGGTCCAGGATACCCAGGGTTACATAGAAAAACCCTGTATGGGGACTGGTGAGGTGACTCAGTGGGTAAGAGCATTGACTGCCCATCCAAAGGCCCTAAGTTCAAATCCCCAGTACCCACATGGTGCTCACAACCACCTGTAATGAGACCTGATGCCCTCTTCTGGGGTGTCTGAAGACAGCTACAGTGTACTTATATATAATAAACAAGTAAATCTTAAAAACAAAAACAAAAAAACCTCTGTATTATTTTTTTTAAAAAGGCTAGGTGGGGTGGTGGTGGCATATACCTTTTAATCTCAACACTTGTGAGGCAGAGGCAGGCAGATCTCTGAGTTCAAGGCCAGCCTGGTCTACAGATACAAGTTCTAGGGCTACAGAGGGAAACCCTGTCAAAAAAAAAAAAAAAAAAAAAAAAAACAAAGAAGGAAAGGAGGAGGAGGGAGGAGAAAGGAAGAGAAACAAAGAATGACTTGATCCAGGCTGAGGAAGCCCTGAGGAAGAAGCCAATGAGCACGCCTCCGTGGCCTCTGCTTCAGTTCCTGCCTCCTGCGGCCTGCCCTGACTCCTTTCAGGAACAGACTCTTAAGCAGAGTGAACCCTTTCCTCGCTGAGTTGTTCTGGTCCTGATCGGCATCCTAGCAATGGAAACCTAAACTGATACACCAGGCCTCAGATGGAAAATGGCAGGTGTGTTCTCCTCCATGTATGTGGTTAATAGGGAGTGTCTGTAGAGGCCAGAAAAGCTAGGACGGGCCCATAAGGCGAAGAGTATTCTTAAGGGGATAGAACATAAGTGATATGAAGGTATGGAGGGGAATATTAGCAGTTAAATGTTTACTCTGAGATATGGAAAGGAAGTAGTGGGCAAGGGGTAGGCTGGGTAAAGTAAAAGTAAAGGTGTATTAATAAAACTATGAAAACCCATTATCTTCTAATATATTTAAAAAGCGTAATTTAAAAAAAAAAGAAGGAATTTGAGCTGATACTCTACATGGGTGGAAAATGATTGCCACCAAATGAAAGTCTCAGTAACAGGCACGGGTCACCTCCCCATGAGTTCCGGGTCACCTCCCCTTGAGTTCCGGGTCACCTCCCCATGAGTTCCGGGTCAGTGAAGCCCCCAGGGCCCCCCAAACAATTCAGGCTACTGAAGTTGCCTCTTGGTTGCCCAGCAGAACCAGTATGAGCCTAACGCTGAAGACACCACCCAATGTGCTTGCAGGACAAAGAGAAATTACGCTGGAACTGACCTAAAAGTATCCTCCTACTGACTAGATTTCCTAACACCAGAAGGTGCTATGCAGGCTGCTGTCAGCCTTTCAGCTGTAAATCAACCCGCCAAGATGTGCCCACTCGTGTGGTAGTGGCATGATGTTCATGGGGTAACCAAAGTGCATTTGAATTGCATTTAAGGCCTGCTCCACAGGAGGGAATTCAGATGGGCTGTAAAACCTAATCCAAAACCCTGGTTCAAGAAGTCAGAGGCTCTGGGAGGAGCCTACTGTCGTTTTATTTAAATGGATGTTTGTCCAGCAACATTCTAACTATTCATGTGTCTACCCATAGATCACTGCTTCCCTCAACCTTGGCCAGAGAAGCATCTCCTTGCAGTGGTCAGCAGGTATTACAGTGGTCAGCAGGTAATACAGCAGGTAATAACTGGTCAGAGGGCTGAGACCAAGTGTCTGCCACAGTGCTCGGCCTTTGTTTGTCTAGTGAGTTAGTTGTGTTGTGGAGACAGCATCTTACTATGTATGTAGCCCAGGCTGTCCTAGAACTTTCTATGTAGGCCATGTGGGTCTAAAACTCACAGAGATCCTCCTGCCTCTGTTTCCCAAGTGCTGGTATAAAAAGCATGCACCTGGCAGAGTGCTCAGCCTTAATTGAGAATTCTGCATCGAGAAGGTTTGGGGAACCCTGAGGAAGATAAGTGGGAAGAATGTAAGAGCAGGAGGATGGGGCGTGGGGAAATGTGCTTTCTTGGGCACAACATGGCCACCGCACTCACACACTTACTGCAGGGTGTTTACCTACATGAGACGGGAGTCAACAAAATCAGTCAACGATCCAGCACACAGTACTACCTCAAGAGAGAAGGATGGGGCAGAAGAGGAGCGAGAGGGCAGAGTTTGGATGGATATGATCAATATACATCATGAGCACCTAAAAAATTGTCAAAGAGTAAACAAAAGACATCCTTAAAAGGAAAACGCTGAGCAGTAATGGTGGCGCACGCCTTTAATCCCAGCAGAGGCAGAGGCAGAGGCAGAGGCAGGTGGATCTCTCGAGTTCAAGGCCAGCCTGGTCTACAAAGCAAGTTCCAGACTGGCCAGGGTTACCCAGAGAAACCCTGTCTCCAAAAGGGAATAATAATAATAATAATAATAATAATAATAATAATAATAATGGAGGTAAACGATAAGCATGTAATGACGTAATGAAATGTAAATTTGTGAAGTATTCCATTTTTTAAAAAAGTGCTCAGGGGAGGAAGGGTGACTAGAGAGATGGCTCAGCAGTTAAGAGCACTGACTGCTCTTCCAGAGGACCTGGGTTTGATTCCCAGCACCCACATGCCTGCTCACAACTGTTGAAACTGTAACTCAAGTTCCAGGGAACCTGACACCCTCTTCTGGCCTCTGCGGGCACCAGGCACTCAGACAGTATAGACATACATGCAGGCAGAACACCACAATTGCAAAATTAAAAAGAAAGTAACTGTTGAACCCTTTAACAGCCCTTTCCCACCTACCCAAGACAGACACCCTCAACTCTTCTTCAGTGACCTGTAGACAGGGACAAGTCTCCCTCACTTGGGAAAGAGAAGAGAGATGAGGATCATCCAAAGGTCCATGGGAGGATGGTCTGGGCCAGCATGGGACAGAGCAGACCATCCTGTCCCTGGCCATGTCCCTCCCTCTGTGTGAGGCAAACAAAAGTCTACCTGGCCTGGGAAAGTGTCTTATTCCACCTGAAGTAGGTTCCTCAAGTCACAGGGTGTCCAGGTTTAGCAAGAAGGTGGTAAATGAACCAACGGGTCCCCATCAGACCCAGCCCTGTCTCTCTGAACACCAAGTTCAAATAAAAACAGTGCGGCTACCAGTCTCTATTATCTACTTCACCGTCCCCAAGGTATTCCACACAGCACAAGAAAGTCAGAACCCTGAACCCTTGCGGCCTTTATTCTATGTCTGTGTGTGTGTGTGTGTGTGTGTGTGTGTGTGTGTGTGTGAGATCAGAGATAACTTCTGAGTCAGCTTTCGTTCTACACTGTGGTTTCTGGGCTCAAATTCAGCTTGTCAGTCTTGATAACAAGCACTTTTACCTTCCAAGCCATCCTTCCAACCCTGAAGCTTTCTTGTAAGACTTTGGTAGACTAAGGAAGCCCCCGCTTTCCTCTGGAGCAGGGACTGAAATCCAGTAGTCTCAGTTTTCCTGTCTTTCCCTCATTCCTTAGCTCTAAGGAGGCTGGACCTACCCTGGGTGTGGTAAGTGAGCTATGGCCTTAAGAGCAGGTGGGGAGGGCTGCCTACAGGAGCATAAGAAGTAGGACCAGTTCCCTCCAGACTGCTGGTGTGTGGCCCAGGGCGGAGCCCCTGGGTTTAAAGAGCAGAACCCACCCAGGCTGTCCTCAGACTTCCATCTGCACCACTCACCTGGCTCAGGTCATCTCCAGGGTGAGTAGATATTTGCTGGGACTTAAGTGTGCTCCTTAGAAGGGGTAGCAGAAAGACCATCTGAGGAAGGGGTGGGGGTGGGGTGCTGACTCCAGGACTCTGAGAAGTGAGCAACTATTTGGGGACTGTGAGAACAGAGATGGCCTCTCCCAGCCTTGAGAGTTCTGACTTTAAGACTGTGTAGCAGTGAGTTCGGGACTAGGGGAAGTAAGGGCCAACCTTTAACAGAAGCAGAAGTAAAATGAAAATGAGGCAAAAGGCTGTTGCTTTGTGGGAAGGTGTAGGAGAAACTGATGAAGGACAAAAGAAAACCAGCTTCAGAAACTGGTAGATTAGAACCTCCCATGCCCAGGAGATTCTTTTAATCCAGTTTCCCATCGTAGGGCAAACAGCCCATGTGGTTTATATATACTGTAGCAGGTTTTCGGGGCTAGGTCTATTTTTTAGGATTCACATATCATAGCTCCCTTAATTTCATCTGCATAATTTACAAGGTTGTTATTATTTTCAGGACACTGAAACACAGAGATACTACCTACTATTACTATTACACACCTGGTAAGTGGATGTGAGAAGGCCGAGCCCAGCCAGTAGGTGCTGGATCTGTGATCTCATTAGCAGACCAAAGCTAAGTATGGTAGACAGTAACCACGACTTCAGAACTGAACCCTTGTCACTAGCCTATAGCTACCATTATACAGAAAGAAGGGTTGGGGCTTTTTCCGCTCTAAAACTCAGCTGCACAAGGGGTATCACATACAATGTAAATGGGGCCCTGGGGAGGATCTACTCACAGGAGAACGGGGCTATGTCTCTCACACCAGCAGACCTTTCTAGCAGGTACCTGTACTCTGAGTAGATCTGGGGCCGCTGGAGCAGAGTTCCTGCACCCTCTAGCCCTGTTGTTGAATTCTGAGATAATCTATGACTCAACCGGACTACTCCAGACTCACGTCTTTTCAAGTGGAAGAGTCAGGGTCTGGACACCTGGTTGGGAAAGCCTAGCTCCTACGTAGAACAGACATCTCACTTGGAGCATTTGGTTTTATCTTCGTGGATTCCTACCTCCTGTGAAAGAGAGGATCGTATCTTTATAAATCTCTTCACAAAGCCAGGGTGTTCTGTTCTGAACACGTAACTAGAATTAAGTAATCCACAGACCCGGGTAATCTCACTAACGCCATCTGTAGGTGGGAAAGTGGAAAGTAATCGTTTCCTTAAGGTCAGCGCTTGCCTATGTGGGATTCATATGTCTAATTTTCACACCAGTTCTGCCTCTTACTAATGGGGTGAGCTGTGGCAGGTCACAGATCACAGCCCCAAGCCACCACCTCTACTTCTGCATCTCCCCCAGCAGCCTGCAGCCTCGCCCTGGGTCCTGATATGGAGGGAATCAACTGTGCCTTTCTCCTGCTAGCAGGTGAGTTCTCCATACACTCTGCCTGCCGAGGCCATGGAGACCAGACAGCCTCTCCCCAGAGCAGGACTGCGGCCCAATAAATGTGTTTACCTTTAAACTGTCAGCTGCACGCAACACTAGTGCAGGAGGAATGAGGACACTGACAAATTGCTTAATGACTACTGAGTCAGTCGATGGTGAAAAAGGGACCATGCATATCAAAGTAGGCTTGTTTCTTTAAGAGGCAAAAAGCCTGACTCTGTCCAACACTTCTCAGACGAGGTTAAAAATGAACCCACTATCCTATTCAGAGCAGAACAGCAGACAAGATATAGGAAGGGCTGTGAATGGGACTCCGTCCCATTTCATCCCTCGGGATGAGTGGAAAAAGCCAAGGCCTGCTTGGGATCTGGTAGGCCTAGGGTCAGGGTCATTTCACAGACCCCTCTAGACAGCTGGGCTTTTAGACATCAGTGTGATAAACACACACCTCTGCTTCTCTCACCCAGGTCTGCCTGCTTTGGAAGCCAGTGACCCAGTTGGTGAGTACCAACCACTGTACACTCACAAGTGCCACCTGCCACCTGCCTGCATTTCCTTCCTAAGAGCCCATATCCTGCCTCCTAGTTCTGGTATTTATTTACTTATTTTTCATTTACTGCAGATAACGACAGTCCCTTCTACTATGGTAAGCGCTGACACCAACCCCCATCCCTTCCCCACCCCATCACATTCAATTCTTGTCTGCCTTAGACCTCTTCACTAAGCCAACTGATGAGGATGGTACATAATCCAGTAGTCAAGGTGGGGCAGACACTAAGCTCTTCATTGAGACCTCAAAAAAAAAAAAAAAAAAAAGGTGCCTTGGGGCACGGAGCTGGGGTTGGTCCAATGAACCTTGTCCTCCTTTCTCTAGGTTTGTCTACTTTGTCTCTCATGGCACTTGTCCCCATGAGATACTATCACATAACATACCTATTAACCCACTTGGTCTCTTTTTCATTGCCTGGGATTCAAGTGCCATGTGGGCAAGCACGTATTTATAGGGCAAGTGGGTGCTTGTAAAGGTGTCCCACAAAGCCACACTCCCAGCCCCATAAATACCTTTTGAATGAATGTGTGAGGGTACTGTGAGGCAAGGTGTCTCTTCTTTGCCCCCACCCCCAGACTGGGAGAGCCTGCAGCTCGGAGGATTGATCTTTGGAGGGCTCCTGTGCATCGCTGGAATTGCCATGGCCCTGAGTGAGTAGAGGGATTGGCGGAGTAGGGAGAGGAAGGCTCAGACTCAGGCTGGATCTATGTCCCTCTTCTCCTAGGTGGCAAGTGCAAATGTAGGCGCACCCATACGCCCAGGTAAGACAGTGGCTAAGTGGTATGGATCTTTGGCTGAGCAACATCTTGGTGGGGATAAAGTTCTAGGACCAACAGAACCACTACACCCTGACTATTCATTGGGCAAAGAGTGGGATTTATTTGAAGATTAAATAAACTCTCAAAGGCCTCAAGTCAGTTCTTCAGTGACCTTTTCAGGGAAAAGCCTGTCCTTATGATATTAAGAGTCACTATGGAAGCAGAGTATTCGGGTTTGTGCACCCATGGCAGTACACACCTGCAATCCAGGCATTTGGTAGAGGTAGGGAGAGCAGCAGGCCATCAATACATAAATGTAAATAAAGTATGCCCTTGTAGGAGAGGGACATGGGAAATCCTGAGGAAACACAAGATCTTGATGCTTATCTTCCTGTTTCCTTTCTCTAGTCCCTTACCTGCGAAAGCCACTCCACTCATCACTCCAGGTAAGCTGGGCCTCTTGTAGGATGCAGGAAGGGGGGGGGTGATGGGTAGGGTAGCAGAGGGAACAGGTCACTGAAGAACTGACTGAACTCTCCACAGGCTCTGCCAATACCTGCTGAACTGAACACAGGACCAAGTTTGGAGGCAGGTTTTGGACAACTTTCTGCCGTACTTCCCCTCTGGGGACCTTCCTCTCCAGGATGGCTTCCCTAAAACATACTATTGAGTCTTCACTGACAGGGAAGGGTATTGCACATCTGATTGTATATTAAACTCGTCTTGCTGCTCAGATTTGTGGTCTTGTGACCCCTCTGTGATGTGTGGGGAAGAGCAAGGATGTGGGAAATGCTGAATGAGTTGTCTGTCCCTATGGCTTTTTATGTGGGAGCTCGGTCTCAGCTCCGTCTCAACTTTGAGAACCTCCTCCTAATTCATTGTATGCCTCCAATGTTCTCCCATGGATCTAAGTCCAGCAACAGGAGTGAACTTGCCATAAAAGATACAATGTTTTATCCAAAGACTAGAATTTGTGCCCAGAGGCCCTAGAAGTTCTGATGACACGGATCTCTCTGCGTGACATAACCTAGAAGGATGGCTTGGTGACACTGGAATCCCATCTCACTCAGTGAGACTTCATTGACCCATCTACCACAGTAAATTCTTGTACAGCCCTCAGCTCGAACCAAAGGAAACCTCCTCCGATGTCCTGGGATGTGAGTGCATCCAGCAGTCTCAAAACAGTAATAAGGGTAGAACAGCAAAAGCCAGCACTCAGAACCCTTAGGGAGAGCTTCAGCTGGGTGTTTGGAGAAGTCAGGCACCTAGAGGCAGTGGCCCAGAATGAGACCCAGAGGCATCTGAATTCCACCTCTCAGGTTCAGAAAAGTATGAAAAATGTGGTACACAGTTGCCCTGGATGAGGGAACGGGGCATGAAAATGTCAAGGGTGCAAAAGTGACCTGGGCTGTGCCACTGTAAGAAGTATGACTTGTCTATCATGCATGTAAGAAGATCCCAGCACTACAGCAGCTTCACAGCAGCACCCCCTTGAGGCGCTTTGTGGCGCTCTTCCGCCCTGACGGAAGCCTGCTCAGGTTTAAGTCTCAGGTGGCAGGCAACGAGTCTTTAAGATTTATGTGTGTCTGTGCTGTGCACAATTCTAAGTGTAACAGGCTCTTGCCCTTTTGACTGGAGATGCGGGCTTTCCTGCCACATCCAGCTTGGAGAGGTTGCCAAAGATCCCACGCCCGAAGTGCTTTCCCTGTATTTGCTTTGTGGTAGCAGAAAACTCGTGTAACTGAGTTGTTTTTAGGCTACCAAACATTGCACATGGCCCAGGCTGGCCTTGACTTTGTTTTTTTGTTTTGTTTTGGTTTTTTTTTTGAGACAGGGTTTCTCTGTGTAGCCCTGGCTGTCCTGGAACTCACTTTGTAGACCAGGCTGGCCTCGAACTCAGAAATCCACCTGTCTCTGCCTCCCAAGTGTTGGGATTAAAGGCGTACGCCACCACGCCCAGCTGGCCTTGACTTTGAAGCTCCATTCCTCTTGCCTTCACCTCCCAAGGACCATCACATTGGTTTATGTGGTGCTGAAGCAAAAAGCCAGGGCCTCATGAATGCTATGTGCTCTACCAATATACCCAACCTTAAAATGTTTCTTGAAATTTAGATCCAGTCACCCACTCCTATTAGCAACCATTCTGAAGTGCAAGGCCACAGCATCCTGTATATGGCTCTCATCACAGTACTAAATGGTACCAAATCACAAGCCTCTGCTGTAGCGCAGGTGGCAGTATATAAAAGAACATATGGAACCCTGCATTTGTAATGGGGCTGAGGGGCAAGACATAGAGAGCTAGTGTTAGCTCCAGAGAGGTGTATAAGTTCTACCGGCCTTGGACAGCAAGATCTCTACAAAAAAGAAAAAACAAGAAAAAAACAAAACAAAACAAAACACTTTCTTTTCCTCTCAGATAAATTGTTCAGGTTGAGAACTGCCTCTCCCCAGGCTTTGTGTGAGGTCACTGCAAGTTCTCACTAGACTATTGTCCCCAGGCAAGAGGCAACTTCACAGCTCCTCCCCCTCTCCATCCTCTTCCCCTCAACTCAGTTTCTTAACAGCCTAGGAAATAGGGGTCCCACCATCCCAGTAGTTCTTAAACCTGAGTTTCTACCCCCAAACCATTGAAACTATCACAGGGGTTGCCTAAGACTATCACAAAGGTATTTGCATTATGACTCTTCATAACAATAGTAAAATTACAGTTGTGAAGCAACAAAAATATCTTATGGTTAGGAGTCATTACATGAACTTCACTCAAGGGTCAGCATCAGGAAGGTTGAGAATCACTACGCTATGTATCCCAACTTACACATGCTGACAAGTACAGGGCCTAAACCCTGCAAGTACTGTCCCAACCCACATTTCTAAAGTACAATGTTGCTTCTGAGACTTAAGACTGTTCCAGCCACTATGCCTGTTTTGTAATTATATCCTACTTATTTGTAATGTTGCAGATTATCATCTAATTTTTTGTTTTCTTGAGGCAGGGTCTCCTGTCTTGACCTTCAATCCTGATGCTGAGTACTGAAGTCACAGTCAAGTGCCACTACATCTGATTTTACTGTTCTGGATATGAAACCCAGGGCCTTGTACATGCTAGAGAGACACTGAGATATTCTGGAAGCCGTTGAGCAAGCTATGGTGTTCCCCCCTAGCCCAGTACTTAAAACTGTTGTACTTAATAAACACATGAAATAAAAGTGTGATGGGCAAGCACCTATGATGTCTGCACCTGAAAAGCATCTGCAAGAGGATCACACCAAGTTTAAGGCCAGCCTAGCCTAGTGAATTTCAGACCAGCCAAAGCTACATAGTAAGATTCTCTCAAAATCAAGAGGCTGGGGAAAATGGCTCTTCTGGTAAAGACCTGAGTACTGATCACCAGCTCTTATTTAAAAGCCAGGCACAGCCAGGCATGGTGGTGCATGCTTTTAATACCAGCACTTGGGAGGCAGAGGCAGGTGGATTTCTGAGTTCGAGGCCAGCCTGGTCTACAAAGTGAGCTCTAGGACAGCCAGGGCTATACAGAGAAACCCTGTCTCGAAAAAACGAAAACAAAACAAAAAGCCGGGAACAGTAATGTATAACTATAACCCTAAGGATAAAGGTGGGATTGAGCAAGTGGGCCTGTAAGAATTCCCTGGTCAGCCTAGCTGAATTGATGAGCTCCAGATAGTGAGATATTATCCCAAAAAACTAAGTGAAGAGTGATCAAGACACTAACTCCTGACATGTGTGTATATATATGCATCTGCATTCACATGACGACCACCACCACACCCACCCCCCAGAGGAGAAATAGGGTGGGCTACATCGAATCATCCTGAGTAGCCCCATTCCTGTACCTGTAAGAACACATCTGACCCACCAACTTGAACTTTGGCACTATCTTAACTTTGGTCTGTGGCAGGATCCCTGTCTGGGGTGAGTAGATATTGTGAAATCTTTCACATAACCTAGTAGAGGCAGAACCAGCTCGTAACACATTTTCTGACAGATCTGACAAAGTTCTTAGCAGCCACTCACTCATCCTCAGCCCGAGTTCTGGTCCCAAGTTGACAAGCCTACTCTCAGACACAAAGAACAGTCAGCTTTAAGCTTATTTGTAGATGAGTCAGAAATGTATACATACACTCGGGGGCTGGTGAGATGGCTCAGCGGTTAATAGTGCCAAATGCTCTTCCAGAGGTCCTGAGTTCAAATCCCAGGAACCACATGGTGGCTCACAACCATCTGTAACGAAATCTGATGCTCTCTTCTGGAGTGTCTGAAGACAGCTACAGTGTACTTACATAAATATTTTTTAAAAATGTATACAGTCTGCCTGAGATGTCTCTGTAATGTTCAAGCTTTATACAGTGTGATATTGAGATGGTTTGTATATGCTCAGCACAGGGACTGAGTGGTTGTTAGAAGTGGCCCTGCTGGAGTGGGTTAGTCTTCCAATAGCAGCTTTCAGATGAAGATATAGAACTTTCAGCTCCACTTACACCATGCCTACCTGGATGCTGCCATGCTCCCACCTTAATAATAGATGGAACCTCGGAACCTTATAAGCCAGCCCCAAATCAATGTTATGAAGAGTTGTCTTGGGTGCCAGGTGTGGAGGCGCTCGCCTTTAATCCCAGCACCTGGGAGGCAGAGGCAGAGGCAGAGGCAGGCAGATTTCTGAGTTCGAGGCCAGCCTGGTCTACATTGTGAGTTCCAGGGCTACACAGAGTTTTCTTAGTCATGGTGTCTGTTCACAGCAGTAAAACCCTAAGACAGAGTTGAAGGTTTTCAGCCCTCTATTTTTGTTTTCTTGAGTCAGGGGCTCATGTAGCCTATGCCAGCTTTAAATCCAAGGAAAACAGATAATAAAAATAATTCATCTCCGGCTGGTGAGATGGCTCAGCAGGTTAAGAGCACCAACTGCTCTTCCAAAAGGTCCCGAGTTCAAATCCCAGCAACCATATGGTGGCTCACAACCATCCATAATAAGATCTGATGTCCTCTTCTGGTGTGTCTGAAGACAGCTACAGTGTACTCATATAAAGGAAATTTTAAAAATATGAAATAACATTTGTCCAATTAATGGATAGTTTTAAAAAAGCAAACTGGCAGGAATGATAACTCATGCCTACCATCTCAGTTAGATTCTAAGGATGAGGAAGAACTAGTCTGGGTTCCAGGCTTACCCCGGTTATAGTTGAAACCTTGCGTCAAAAAACAAAAATGGCAAGAAAGGAAAGATGTTAAGAGCCAAAGAAATTTTCTTTGAAGATTTTCAAATGGAAACAAAAAACAAAAACTCACTAGGCCAGGCATGGTGGTATAAACCCCATGCACTTGAGAAGCAGAGGCAAGTTAAGAGTCCAAGGCCAGCCTGGTCTGCAGATAAAAGTTCCAAGAGACCCTGGGATACAGTGACTAGACAGTGACTAAAAACTGAAGAAAACAAGACAAAACCTATCAACCACAAGTAAAGCATAAAATATGTTAAACAGAGCCAGAGAAATGGCTCAGTGGGTAAAAGCCCTGGGCCAACAAACCTGGAAACCAGAGTTTGATCTTAGGAACCAATCTACAGAGATGAAAAATGGAGACGTAACGGCTGAAAGCTCAAAGGCTGGATGACTTGTTCTTTTATCGCCACTACACACCATGGCAAAATGGTGCCTGCACTCACATGCAAACACAACACAAAAGTATTTTAATAGTGTCAATTGGTCATTGTGGCACATGTTTAATCTCAATACTTTCGAGGTAGAGTTCGAATTTAGCATGGGCTGGGAACTAACAACACTCAGAGAGCCCTTGTAGGGCTTCAAGTAACTAGAAGTCAATCATGTTTCCAAGTGAAAAATCAGCTTTCTCCCAAAACTCAAATCATACTGGCAAAAATTTAAGCTGTAAGATTGCTTATCTTTCTTTACCTCAGTGCTAGGAATGAACAGCCTTACACACTAGATGGGCCTCTAGCAGGTATACATGCAATATTCTTTCCTATATCTTGTAAAATGTCCACTGTGCTGACCAGACTAACCCATTTAACCAAGACTGAACATTTTAGATTTTGCTACTTAAGTGCTGTGTGATTCAATTAAAGGTGGTACAAATTTCATGCACTTGAGAAGCAGAGGCAGCTCTGTAGCCAGCCAGGAATACACAGTTGTCTAAAAACTGAAAATATCTGTTTTTAAACAATAAGTATGGCCAATAATAACCGTGGCTATTTGAACAGGTTTACACAATGGAAGCCAGATTAGCTTTAAACTAACCAACTCCTCTGAGCTACTGAATGGGCTTTCTCAGCTTGAGACCTGAGTTTGTCGAGCCTCTACCACAGACAGGTCATGGGTATACAATCCTTGATTCCTCTCTAAATGCAGTCAATACAACAATCTAGCGCACCACGAGCAATACGTAAATGACCTGAAACCATCAAGAGATCTTGAATGTTTGGGAGTTGGTGGCACCCATTTCAAAGTGCTAAAACCTTCAAGTGTGACCTTGCTGTGTTAGCATATTGGAGAAATTATATTTTCACCCAGCTTGCTGTGTGCCAGCATCTTTCTACCACTAGCCACTAATACTTCTTCCTTGCTATGGATGAAGCGATCATTGAAAATTCTGAAAACATGGACCAAGTCTTTGTAAGCAGTACTGAAGCCTTGGGGAATGTATTTGGGGTCCACACTTTGGACACTTTCTGCGATGGCAAGACTGTTCAGGAGGCACAGACACTTTCTGCCAAGCTAAGCTGAGTCCCTCAAACCCATCCAGAACCAATTTCTACCTTTTCAATAGCTGGCATGCATAAGCTGGTAAGTAGAAATATATAGGAGCTACAATTGGGTCCATGCACTCCTTGCAGAGAATAAGTCTGATTCCCAGTATCCACACAGGCCCACCATCTCCTCAGGTACCTGACAGGCAAGGTGGGATATACATATGGAAAAAAAAACGGTAAAAATTATAGACAGACTTTCAGGTTGGGGCTGAAGAGATGGTTCAGAGGTCAAGGGCATTGACTGTTCTCCTGAAGGTCCTGAGTTCAATTCCTAGCAACCACGTGGTGGCTCACCACCACTCTTAACGAGATGACTCCCTGTAGTGTCTGAAGACTGCTACAGTGTATTTACATATATAGTAAATATTTAAAAAAAATACTTCCGCATCCCCTTCACAATCTATGGCTTCTAAGCTGGAGGGATTTTTTTTGGGGGGGGAGGGAGGGGGGACAGGACAAAGCCAGACTACAGGACCTCTAAAATGTGGCCAAGATACCTGGTTCAGTGGCAGAGGATTTGTTCAAAAGCCTGCCAACGTTTTCTAAGTCTATTCCTCTATGCTGGCTTGTCAGCAACACTCAATAAACTTGTTGCCTCTGAAAACAGTGGCTTTTGCCACTGGTTATCAACACCCACTACACAATAAATTATATGACTCCAGCACAAGCGTTAAATAAGCACTTTAAAAAAATTAAGGTATGAGACCCCTTTTAAGACTCCTTTATAAGACCTAAGTACGGGCTGGAGAGATGGCTCACTGGTTAAGAGCACTGCTCTTCCAGAGTTCAATTCCCAGCAACCACATAGTGGCTGCAATGAGCTCTTCTGGTATGTCTGAAGACAGCTAGAGTGTACTCAATACATGGCACTCCAGTTACTGAGAAATCCAATGCCCTTTTCTGGTCACCACCTCAAGACACCAGCCAGGAATGTAGTATATATTTCTATACACACAAGCAAGAGAGAGGGAGAAAGAGAATGTTTTTAAGAGTATATAGTGTATGTAATTATATGTGCTTCCTCACATATACTGGGCTATTTGCAGTCCCTGCTCTATAAGGCATACACCACTAATTTTAAAAGCCAAACTGGCTGGCCTAGAACTATGTACACCAAGATGGCCACTTTGAGCCCATGTAATCTTCGGATTCCCAAGTACTAGAATTACAGGCCTGAGACACACCACCCAGCTACCACTATTTCCAAATCCCCCCTGGAAGATATTAGAGTTTATTTACAAGTCTTTCTCAACCACCCAGTTCGCTGCCTTTCACTGAGTACATAAGCTGTGCCAGTCATTGTGAAAAAGTCTTTATTTTAAGAAAAAAATTTAGTTAACAAAAAATTTAACAAGTTTCACTTAGCAAAATACACCCAAAAGGAAATCACAGTACAAAGAAAGCTTTAAGTCAAGGCCTCACCAATTCCTACAGTATTAGTATTGTGTCTCAATTCTCAAAACTAACTTTTAAAAAGCTTAAACTTAACCTAAAGATTTTAAATGAAAATATAAACTAGAATGAACATGAGAAATGCTTCTCTTTTGCATCAGGGATCTAGCACCTTTGAGTTCTCCAGAAAAGTACATGTCCCCAGTGTGTTCACTGTGGTGTGCTTAAAGATCCACTCAACATACTTAAACTACTTAACTCAGATAACATCACTCTTAAGTATACTACCAAAAATGTTAATTGAGAAAAGNGGAAGAAAATAGTTTTAGTTTACTCAATATTACATGCTAGAAGAAAAGTTTGCATGAGAAACACTGAAGAGGTAATTTTTTAATCCAGATTTCACAAACTCATGGTGCAAAGTGGGTCCCCCAGCTTCCTCTAGAGTTATAAACTGCTCTTGACTGCTTATTGGCTGCCTGTGAAATTTTCTGATTGAAATAACTCAAATGTTCCTACAATACTAATCATATCCACCCATGCTGTTCTGACCGCTGTATCCGGCCCCGTAACAGCCACTCACTGACTGGCTCTCCAGGCCACTGTAAGTTGCCTGGGCAGCTGACACACCCATGCCCTGCATCACCTGGCTGCTATAAGCCCCATTGCTAGCCCCTGTTGTTGAATTCAGGAAGAGTTCTATGTATCTGTGCTGCATGTTGGCCCTGTCCTTGGACATAGCTGCCACTGCTTCTTCATGAGTAGCAAACTCAACATCAGCTTCTCCCGTCACTCTTCCATCAGGACCAATCTCAATATGAACTCTCACAGGGTTGAGTGGAGAGAAGAAGTTGTAAATGTCATTCTCCGTTGCTTTGTAGGGCAGCCCTCTCATGTGGACGCAGTGGCCGGTGGTGCTCTGCACTGTGAACTCGCTGTCTCCGTATCTGTGGTCATACATTCCTGAGAGACAATAGCTGAGGTCTCTCCCAAACAGGTCAGTGGTGAAGCCATAGCCATCACTGAGGCCACTGTATTCTTCATAGCCCCCATAGCCTGCACTATAGGCACCAGACCTCATCCTATCCAAGCCTGCCTGTTTCACAATGCCAATGTACCTCCGGGCTGTGCCAGGCCTGTCATAAGGCCCAGGCCTCTGCACAGACATAAACTTCAGAGGTGGATCTGAGTATGNTCTAACTTCCTCCTGACTGCTCTTAAACACTTCANTATACCTGTGCCCTANTCTCTCCTTGTGCTTCCCTAANGCTTTCTCAGCTAATTCTTGTGAGGCAAACTGAACAAAGGCCTCCCCTGTAATCTTGCCTTCCGGGTCCACAGGTAGTGTGATCCCGTTTGGCACAATTTCCAACCCTGAGAAGAACTGAACGATTTCTTCCTTTGTGCATCCAAATGGGAGTCCCCGAAGCCTCACAAAGCCATCATTGGCACTGTCGGCGCTGTTTGGACCACTGTGCTTCAACACCCAATCCATCTCGGTTCTGTGAGACTTGAACACCTCAATATATCGGTGTCCCATGCTTTCCCTGTCTTTTTTCAGAGCCAATTTTACATCATCTTCTGNCTCAAGTTCAACAAAAGCCTCACCANTCTGCCTGCCTTCTCTAGTATAAATGAAATGAACACCTGNGACCCCATCATGAATTGTGCAGTCNGAGAGGAAGTTTTGTACGTCCTCAATTGAGCAGGACCAGGGTAGGCCACGGAGTTTGACCACATAGCCTTCACCTCCCTCAGGGCCCAGCATCATGGACACTTGACAGGGTTGATGTCACACAAGCTTGGGCAATTTTTTGTAGCTGAAAGAAAGAAAAAAAAAAAAAAACCTATTTTATACAACATTCATTTAATATGCATAGTAAGAATATTCATTACATTCTGTTCTCCCCATTTGGCAGTCAGTAAATAATAGCAAAACATAACAAATAGCTAGTTGATAGTCATACTTTTTCAGTTAGGTAGTTTTCTATGAGTTCCAAGCCAGTTTAGTTTACAAAGTGAGATCCCACAATATAAAGGTGAAAGTTAGCAACTTTTAAGTGGACCAAGTTCTAGACCAGATTGGGCCCAACTCCCCATCTTTAAAAAGCAAACTCCAAGGTGGACTGATCTTGCCAGGCCTAAAACCACAAGAATAAACAAAACCCCAAACAACAGACTCCAACTAGTGGCCTTTTAAAGAAATGTTACCAAAAATGTGCCAAAGCAAAAAGACCAGGGTGGATACTAATTCCATGGGAAAGTCCTTGTCTAACTAATATAGCCAGGTTTGATTGGCATCAAAACAATGACCCATTACCAGAAAAGGCCAAAATAATCAAGACCTTTTAAAGCATGGATATTAATCCTAGCACTTGGGAGGCAGAGACAGGCGGATTTCTGAGTTCCAGGCCAGTCTGGTCTACAAAGTGAGTTCCAGGGCAACCAGGACTAGAGAGAAACCCTGTCTTGAAAAACAAAACAAAACAAAAAACAAGTAATAATAATAATAAAATAAAAAATCATGGATATTTGGCAGGTAGAAATCAAAAGTACTGCCCGGTGTGGTGGCACACGCCTTTAATCCCAGGGCTTGGGAGGCAGAGGCAGGTGGATTTCTGAGTTCGAGGCCAGCCTGGTCTACAGAATGAGTTCAAGAACAGCCAGGGCTACACAGAGAAACCCTGTCTCGAAAAAAACCAAAAAACAAAAACAATGAGAGCCAGGCAAAGAAGCACACACCTGAAAGCAACATATAAAGATGCAGAGTTCATGGTCTTCTCTGGCTACCTAGTTAAACCAACCTATACAAGAACCTCTCAAACTTGATTTTTAAAATTAAAGAAAAAAACTTTACTCTCACATATGTAATCATTTGAGAAGGAAACATGGTATCACTTTGACCCACTATCATTAACTTTAAAATACTGACAAAACTACTTACGTATGTCTATGTGAGACTAGAGATGACAAGTGTGCCATCCTGTTCTGACAATATTGTAATAGTTCTAACCACACTAAAGTAGATACCAACTCACTTTTAAAAATATTGCAGTTTAAAAAGTTCCCTTGCCTACGGCCTGAAGATAAAAATATAGGGCAAGCTCTAAGAGAGCTGAGTGGGAAGTAGCCTATCGTCTTAATATGCATATATAAACAAACATGTAAATTGAACCATGTTTCAGACTCCTAGTCGTTGCCTAACCCTAAGCTTTTTTTTTTTTAAAACCAGGTCAACTGCAGCAACATATAACTAATCTCAGTGTAGTGTCGCTATAACAGAAGTTCTAGTAGTTTTCCTTGCTCACTGAGAATCAGAGCACATACATGCCTGTTAGAGTAATGGGTTTATGATTATAATCCGAGTCAGGGAGGGGT
>NC_034591.1:133472560-133484482 GCF_900095145.1 Mus pahari | reverse complement strand
GAGAGGAAGTTTTGTACGTCCTCAATTGAGCAGGACCAGGGTAGGCCACGGAGTTTGACCACATAGCCTTCACCTCCCTCAGGGCCCAGCATCATGGACACTTGACAGGGTTGATGTCACACAAGCTTGGGCAATTTTTTGTAGCTGAAAGAAAGAAAAAAAAAAAAAAACCTATTTTATACAACATTCATTTAATATGCATAGTAAGAATATTCATTACATTCTGTTCTCCCCATTTGGCAGTCAGTAAATAATAGCAAAACATAACAAATAGCTAGTTGATAGTCATACTTTTTCAGTTAGGTAGTTTTCTATGAGTTCCAAGCCAGTTTAGTTTACAAAGTGAGATCCCACAATATAAAGGTGAAAGTTAGCAACTTTTAAGTGGACCAAGTTCTAGACCAGATTGGGCCCAACTCCCCATCTTTAAAAAGCAAACTCCAAGGTGGACTGATCTTGCCAGGCCTAAAACCACAAGAATAAACAAAACCCCAAACAACAGACTCCAACTAGTGGCCTTTTAAAGAAATGTTACCAAAAATGTGCCAAAGCAAAAAGACCAGGGTGGATACTAATTCCATGGGAAAGTCCTTGTCTAACTAATATAGCCAGGTTTGATTGGCATCAAAACAATGACCCATTACCAGAAAAGGCCAAAATAATCAAGACCTTTTAAAGCATGGATATTAATCCTAGCACTTGGGAGGCAGAGACAGGCGGATTTCTGAGTTCCAGGCCAGTCTGGTCTACAAAGTGAGTTCCAGGGCAACCAGGACTAGAGAGAAACCCTGTCTTGAAAAACAAAACAAAACAAAAAACAAGTAATAATAATAATAAAATAAAAAATCATGGATATTTGGCAGGTAGAAATCAAAAGTACTGCCCGGTGTGGTGGCACACGCCTTTAATCCCAGGGCTTGGGAGGCAGAGGCAGGTGGATTTCTGAGTTCGAGGCCAGCCTGGTCTACAGAATGAGTTCAAGAACAGCCAGGGCTACACAGAGAAACCCTGTCTCGAAAAAAACCAAAAAACAAAAACAATGAGAGCCAGGCAAAGAAGCACACACCTGAAAGCAACATATAAAGATGCAGAGTTCATGGTCTTCTCTGGCTACCTAGTTAAACCAACCTATACAAGAACCTCTCAAACTTGATTTTTAAAATTAAAGAAAAAAACTTTACTCTCACATATGTAATCATTTGAGAAGGAAACATGGTATCACTTTGACCCACTATCATTAACTTTAAAATACTGACAAAACTACTTACGTATGTCTATGTGAGACTAGAGATGACAAGTGTGCCATCCTGTTCTGACAATATTGTAATAGTTCTAACCACACTAAAGTAGATACCAACTCACTTTTAAAAATATTGCAGTTTAAAAAGTTCCCTTGCCTACGGCCTGAAGATAAAAATATAGGGCAAGCTCTAAGAGAGCTGAGTGGGAAGTAGCCTATCGTCTTAATATGCATATATAAACAAACATGTAAATTGAACCATGTTTCAGACTCCTAGTCGTTGCCTAACCCTAAGCTTTTTTTTTTTAAAACCAGGTCAACTGCAGCAACATATAACTAATCTCAGTGTAGTGTCGCTATAACAGAAGTTCTAGTAGTTTTCCTTGCTCACTGAGAATCAGAGCACATACATGCCTGTTAGAGTAATGGGTTTATGATTATAATCCGAGTCAGGGAGGGGTTTGTGTAGCTTCCATTTCAAAAGCCTGTCCTGTCATCAGCCATGCTTGGTCATACTTTTATGGATGGATGGGTTCTGGTCCCAGATTTAGATCTTCCACCCTGTTGGAGATCTAGACATCTACTATTTGTTGTTGAACTCCACTCTCAGTAACTTCCTAGACACTGCTACCAATAACTTACAAATATCTAGGTTTAAAAAAAAAAAAAAAATCACACTGTGGAAACCCAAATTATATCCTGTTTTTCCAATAGCCTTGATCCTCCAGCCTCTTCATTCCACACAACCCAGCTCAGACTCCCTATCATTTTATCCCCTTCCAATAAACAATTCACATGCAATTTTACTGTACAGCTGCACCTGAAGGTGCCTTTAGACTAGTTTCTCATCCACAAGACTTCAGACATTTTGAACCAGTCAGTTTGTTTTTGAAGGCTGACCTGTACCCTGTTTATTGGCTGCAACCCTAAACTCTAGCCACTAGAGGGCAGGAGCACTCCTCAACCCACCTTCCATAATCTACCAACCAGTCTCTAAAGAAGTTGAACTGCCCTCAGGTAGGCCTCAAATACTACCTATGTAATTTGAACTGGTGGCAGTGCCTATGTTACCAGATACTCTGGAGACCAGGACAGGAAGACCCAAATTCAAATTCAATGAGATGATACAACTTAGTGAAACTCTGCTTCTTTAAAAAATAAAAAAAATGGGGGGGGGGGTCCCTAGGAGTTCAAGACCTGCAGTCCCAGCATCTGGGAAGAATCAGCATGAGAAGCTCCAAAGCTAACTAACTTCTGCCAATCTACACTACCCTAGCTATCTCAAAACAAAAACAAAGGAAAAGTACATATGGACAATCACATCTACAAATCCACTCTTGGGCTTTAAAAGTTTTTCTTTACTTCCAAATGGACCCGGAACTCCCTGAAGGAAAGCCAAATTCTTTTAAGTTTTATGAAAATATAAACAAGAACTTCTAAGAGATTTACAAAAGAGACCCAACTTAGAGACCACCATTCCTAATGTCAATAGTGCTAACCAGTCATTTTTTAAGGTCTTCTTTGGCCAGCTTTGCCTCAACTTACTGATCCCCCCCCCCAAATGTAGAATTTCAATGGGCCCCTCTATTGTATCTTCTACTCACTATCAATAAATTCTTACTAATATCTTCATCTGCTGTCTCCACAGAATTTAACCATTCCTTCCTGGAAATCCTCTTAGATATTCTAATCAGTTCCCCAACACAATCTTTGAAGACCTTTTAACATACAACCCTTGGTATCACAAATGAACATGGCATTCTATACTTCTATACCTTTTGTTTTACCTGAGACTACAAGCTCTACAAAAAAACAAATCTTTTTAAAGCAAAATATGCACTCGATGTGCAGAACCTCATCAAAATTAAATCTAGATTAGCCCACCTGAAATGTGATCAGAAAATTTCCCTTGGCTATAGTGCCTTGCACATGATAGGCAATATACCCACAGCCACTTTGAAACCACTCAACAGTTGCCCAGGCTGACCATAATTTAGACATTTTGCCTCACCACCTCCTGGTAGCTGGAATTTCAGCCCTTTATCAGATGGCCTTTTTCAAAATTCTTTCTGTATTCCTCAGATTCCCATATTCCTAACGTCTCTTTAACTCTAATAAAAAAGAACTTACTTCCTGCTACTCTATCACAATCTTAAGATTTCTCCAACTACAACTGTAACCCAATTATTTCAATGCCCCACTTCTAAGCCCTATTTCCTGCTGGTTATAACAGAGACTGAATAATGAAATCCTTGGATCCTACAGACATTCTTACCTATATCCCATCATTTCCTTTTCCCCTTCATTCCTGTAATTTCCCCACTCTGTTCCCTGAAGGATTTGACACGCACAGTAATTCTCCATCCAAATATCCTCTGCCCAACCTTGTCCAGCTAAACCTTGATAATCCTCCAGGTCTAAGCTCCAATACCTTTCCAAAACATCTTATTATGCTCCACAACATGTCTGAGATTCCACTTTCCTAACACCCTTTTCTGTAGTTTTAAAAGGTGTCTCCAAAACCATACTGGGATCCAACTGAGGACGGTTCTGTTGTCCACTTTTTCCTCCTTCTTAGCAGAGGGGACAGACCACAGCAGGCCAAGGATTAGCAAGGGATTTACTGGCCACTTGGGGTCAACACCTTCCTTCAGAACATAGCAGCTTAGTTAAAGCTAAAAACATGCAAGAAACATAGAGGAACAACTACTTTGATAAGTAGTTTTGGCAACAGGGCAAGAAAGCATTCTTTTCTGTAACATGTCAACACCTACAACCTGCTTTTACTGAAAAACAAATGATAAATAAAAAGTTCTGCACACCTCTTATATTAAGACTTCCCAGAAAACTCACTAGGCATTTAAAACTAATGACAATGTTTTAGCCTCCAAAAAACTAACAAATTAATTTACAACTACGTATCTTTAATAGCTTACCTTAAAGGACCACCACAGATGCCTTCTGTAGGAAACACTTAATGGAAGGTAACAAGTTTTCCTTTAAAAAATAAAACACAAAACACAAGATTGGTCTGATGGTCTCAGATTCCATGCATTATTGTACAGAAGGGGACCTCCTGGGAGCAGGGCTCAGACCAAGCTAAGTTTTTCACCTCCAGAAATATATTTATTATAGCCCTAAGCACCGACATGTTTAGGTTTCTGTTATTTATGTTTTATCTTTTGGTGGGTAGAGGACATCAGCAAACAACTCGTTTGCTTAGCAGAGAACTAATTAGAGCTTAATTTAAATGTAGGAGAAATTTAAATTTTAAATGAAGGCAAAGGGAGAGAGCTGGGATCTAGGGGGCATCCTCTAGAGGCAATGTAGAGGTCACTGAAAATCCTGTTTTATTGTCACCCTTGCTGGGGGCAGAGGGGAGAGACACGTCGGTGACAATGCTTTTCACTAATCATAACCCAATACCCATGTGATAGGCTATCCTCAAATGATAAGAACATGAGCTGAATCCTATAAAAACTTGTGCTGCATTCTTCACTTTGGAAATGTGGTAGTTAATTTTGCCTGGTGTCTTAAGTAGGGGTAATTGCATTTGCATAGTCTCATACTTTCTGTGATTATTACATAAGGTATGGGAGGGTGCTAAACCTATTTTAAAATAGTTTCAAAGACCCTGAAACAGGGTTTTACTTCAAAGAGTTTCAACCATATTCCTGCCCATAAAATTGTAATGACTGGATCACCTTCTTCCAACTCTGATCTTCTACCCAGTGTGGTAGATAATACCTGTAGTAGCCTCCCTGATGACACCACAGAGCATGCAGCTAGCAGCTAGACCTACATTAACCCACTGGCACAAGACCTGTGAACATCATGTGAACTGTGTGTGGAGACATGCCCAGCAAAAAGAGCAGATGGAAAAATGGTCTCATTAGAAGTACTATTTGAGCACCCAGAGATTTGGTTTTAATTGCAAGACAAGATACCGGATTCATTTGCATCATTCTGGGTGACTGGCTCTTAATACTATAGCCAGCCAATGCCTACATGGGCTCTTAATTTTCACAACTTGAGCACTAAAGAAAATGCACTATTTAAAAAAAAAAAAAAAAAAAAAAAAACAGGCACAGACTGCTCTTCTAGGAAGCTACCCAGTCAGTGATACTGGTTAAACTGGATTTTCACTGCCTTCAGGTAGATCCAGGTAAGATAGATGAGGTGCGCCCTTTGAATCCTGGACTAGTTAAGTTTATCGGCCGAACAAACAGGGCGGCTCAAGCACCACCCACCTAGTTCTTTTGTTCAGGCCCGCTTGGTGGGAGCCTTGCTGCACCCTCCTCCGTGTATCTTTGTGTTCCAGGAAGTCGCCGGAGTTTTCACTGGGAGCCCGCCCTCGTCCTCCCTCCATTTTGTAAATGAGTTTTAACCTCCGGAACGCCGGGAGCGCGTCCAGGCAGGTTCTCTTACTCAGAAAGTTCCACTCTTAAGACCACGAGAGCCGCGGCTTCAAAACTGCCTTTTTTCTGCTCTAAAACTTACCAGGGGAGGAAGGTAGAAGTGACTTCTATTTTCAATAAGGAACGCGGCTTACGAACCCAAACTCCACCCGACGCCTTAAAAACGCAGAGGGCTCCGGGGAAAGTCCAGGTGCATCTTCTTTTTGTTCTCAACCTGAAATGGAAGTTCAAATGACCAGGGGCAAACGCTTTCTGTGGTAGCGGAGCCCCCAGAGGCGAACGTTTTGGCGGGAAGCAGGGCGGAGGGCAAGGTGACGCTGCTCCGCGGCCTTCGCTCGGTAGTCGACCGCACCGCGCAACGAGCGCCGGCCGGGCAGGAAGGTCCGCCCCGGGGCCTGCGCGGGCTCGGGCGGGAGCTTCCGGGCGGGGGCGGGGGATGGGAGGCTCCTGCGCCTTGGAGGGTGGGGGAGGGGAGGACTCTGAGGGCGGGGAAGCGGGCTGGAGGAAGAACTCGCGCAGGCCGAAGCGTGGAAAGGCTCCAAGAGGGAAACTTCTAGGTGACCAGGTAAAGTATGCGGCCCGAAGCCTGCGGCTCGGGCGGGAAACGGGGCTCACCACGCCGAAAAGGGCGTTCGGGTCCGGAGTCCGGGAAGCTGCAGCCGCGTGATCTACAGAGGCAGTCGGACTGGGGTCACGGGGTGCAGAGGAGGAAGTGCCCTGCCGGGCCCGCCAATATGTCACCAATGAGAAAAGCGTGCCTGCAGGTGTGGCCCGCGAACGGTGGGTTTGGCCGGCGCCGGAAGTGGGGGAAGGAGGGAAAGGAAAGGGGAAGACTCTTAGCTGAGTTCTGGGTAAAGGAGCCAGCCACCTGAGCAAAGTCCCGTCTACAGCTACAGTTGGAAAGGGGACGCAATGAGGCATTGAAGACGCATAAAAGTAAAACTGAATCACCTCGCACTGGGATGCTACAGAATAGAAACCTGCCGACACCCAATACTTGCTTTTTTTCATCTGACTATGGACTCAAGGATATTTTCCATGTTGAAACAAACTTTAAAAAACTTCCGCCAGACGTGGTGGCGGCACGCCTTTAACTTCATCGCTCGGGGCTTATGCAGGAGGATCTAACTAAAGTCGATGCCAGTCTGTAGTGTACGAGTGAATTCCAGCCTTGTCTAATTTTTTTTACATAAATTAATACCGGGCGTGGTGGTGCATACCTATAATTCCAGCACTCCGGAGGCAGACGCCTGCCTGGGCTTCCTCTTGAGTTCCCCCACAGCCCCTGACTCCTTAGAAGCTGACAACCTACCATTGGTTCCGCAGTGAAAGGAGGGCTTGACTTTTGAATGTAATTGGCCCAAATGTTTAAAAATGAACCTTATAAAGTCTGTACCCAAGAGGCAATCACAAAATGTATTTTTAATTCAAAGCAATTAGATTGAGAACTGATAGATTATTTCAAAGGCCTATGTTTTAAGAACCCAGAAAGATGCCGAAAGTCACTAGCTTGACACCTGAGGGGAGTGCCACCCACAAGACCCACATGAGAAGGGGCTAAAGTTGTTCTCTGACCTAAGAACCCTTGTAGAGAAAACCCTGCAACCAGTCCGTTACTAAAGTTTATTTTTTGCAAAAACTGGAGGAGAGAAACCTGAAACAAACTAAAGCTGGTGATCGCTGCAAATGCTTTAGAGGCTTTAAAAAAGAAAAGAAAAGAAAGAAAAGAAAAAAAAAGAAAAGAAAAGACAAGACCGGGCGTGATGGCTCACGCCTTTAATCCCAGCACTCCCTGGTCTACAAAGTGAGTTCCAGGGCTGCACAGAGAAACCCTGTCTCGAAAAACCTTTAAAAAAAAAAAAACCCTCAAATAACCTTCATAAAGTTGTGTAGAAATGTTTAGAACTAAAGAGACAAGATAAAATGAGAAAGGACCTAATCTTTCTGGTAAAGACAAGGTAGGACTTAACCATCAAGAGGCTTGAAAAAGAAAACAAAAAGAAGCAAAACCTGCAATGTATGGCCCATGTTTGGTTATTTTTTGAGACTATGTAGAGGTGTTTGAGCTCCATATACTGAGCTCCAATTCAACATGGAACTTTTAAACTTAACTTGAACTCCCAATTTTGCTTTTTCCAAAAAGCTTTTGCAATCTTCCTGCTCCAGCACCTCTGGAATAGAAACAAACGCTCTTGACACAAATTAACACTGACCACAAATTTCTATTTGTACTATCTGTGGGTGTTCCAAAATAAAGGAATTGGAGCTGTCGATGGTGGCAATCTCAACATTTGGGGAGCTGGAGGAAAAGAATTTTAAAAAAATGAAAGAGGGATTCCAGGAAAACCGTTATGTACACCTTCCTGATCTTCCAGAAGACTGGGTAGAATTTGGCTCCTGTACACAGGTCAGGCAGCTAATTCTGGCTTGTGTGTACATTTCATACATTATTACACACAGGAAGGTATTAACTAATAAGGAGTTGGGGTTTTTTTTAGGTATTTTATTTACATTTCAAATGCTAACCTGAAAGTTCCCTATACCTTCACCTGAGGAGTTGGTTTTCAACAGACCAATCCTAGAAAGTTTTAGGTGAGGTGGTAAGACTTCAGATTTATCTAGAAATTATCTATGGTGTATAGGAAAACGTCCATCACTAAAAATCTGTTGGAGCTAAATGGACATTGTTTGAAATGTCCATTATAAAAATGCTACCAACCCCAATGCCTTGCTTATAAAAATTCAAATTTGAGTATGCTAGTTCAAGTAGTAGAATAGGCCTAACTCAAACCCTGGGTTCTTCTATCCCTACCACCAAATAAACCTAGTATGGTGACTGAGAAGTACAAGTGTTTGTATGTGCCAAAGCACTTGAAGGCAGAAAAGCTCAGAAACTCACACCTAGTGGTAAAGATGACTGTGGCAAAGCCTGACCACCTCTGGAAGAAAACATGAAGAGAATTGACTTCTACAAAGCTATCCTGTCTTCACAAAGGGGAATAAATGAATAGGGGTTAGGGAGTGGCCAACACTCAGAGGCAGTGCCCAGCCTGGTCAACATAGCCAAAGCTACAAAGCAAGATGCTATCTGTCCTCAAGCAGTTTAAGATCATCCCCTGGAATACTGAATTCCAGGCCAGCCAGGTTACAGGAGACACACCTATTTATTAAAAACCACCTAATCTTAGGATTCTAAATCCAGTCATCGAAAGTGGATAAATGATTCGTATTACAAAGTGAAACAGTACTAAATGAAAAATTGAGCCTCGTGGGACAGTGCAGACATAATTTTTACATGTATAAGACCCTCAGTGAAGACCCTATGGCTGAGAAAGAAATCTAGGTTGTTTCTACCAAGAGTACTATACTACTACCTAAGTCTTAACTATTTAGGAAAAAAATCTTGGTGTATTATGTTACTTACCTAAATATGTGTGGCACTTAGGTAGCTGAATATAATACCTTTATCAATTAACTGGTTTGTGACTTAGCATGTAAGTATACTAGTATTCAGTTCCTTATTGTTAGAGAAAGAAGATGTACACTGACAGAAAAATGAGTTTAAGTCAGCCTCAGCTATATAGAAGTCTGAGGTGAGCACAGCTATAGTCTAATATGGTATTTTGTATTCTAAAGTCAATGTTTTGTTTGTTGAAACATGGTTTTGTAGCACAGGCTAGCCTTAAAACTCTTGATTCTCTACCACTACCTCCCTAGTGGTACAGACCGTATTATTTCAGAAGGCTATTTCAGGAGATGTCAAGGCCAGCCTAGACTATAATAGGTTCAAAACCAGCCTGAGCTACAAGATGGGATGGGGGGAATATATGTAGGTGTGTGTGTGTGTATACACACATCTACATATATACACACATATACATATGTGTATATGTATGTATATATACATGTATGTGTACATATGTATCACAGCACTTATATATTGCAGACATATATGCGTATGTGAGTCACTAAAAATACTGCATACTTACAAAATGCAGGCACTAGCTCACGCCTGTAAACTCCAGGCACTTCCAAAGTAGAAGCACTGGGATCAGGAGATCCAGGTCATCCTCCACCACAAAGGTGAAGAACAGTTAAGTCAGCCTGGGCTACACAAAACCAGGTTAAATCTTTTTGAAAAGATGTTATGGAGGCATGTTTTAATTCCAGCAGTTGAAGGCCAACTTGGTTTACAAGTTCATGGTCATCCAGGACTAATTAGTAGTGAGACCCAGTCTCAAAAACAAAAATAAATGCAGGCAAAGATGCCAAGATTTTAATGGAAAAGAATGGCATAGTTCGCCCTTCCTGGGATGACTTGGGTCAAACAAAATTATCAAACTAAGGCTGTGCAGCAGTGGGACACACCTTTAATCCCAGCACTTGGGAGGCAGAGGCAGGCGGATTTCTGGATTTCTGAGTTCGAGGCCAGCCTGGTCTACAGAGTGAGGTCCAGGACAGCCAGGGCTATTCTGAGAAACCCTGTCTCTAAAAAAGTGGAAGGCGCATGGTGACACTAGTTTTTAATCCCAGCACTAGGAAGGCAGACAGATTTTAAAAGGAGTTAGGAAGGATAATATGTAGCCGGGTTCACCTCAAACTTTACAGGTGCCTGAGCTAGTCTGGCCTTTTTGTTGAGACTGGACCTCAAAGAGTCTAGGTTTGCATGTAAGTTGTGTCCTGTCTGTCTCCACCTCCCAATGATGGGAGGGGCTACAGGCATGCAACCATAGCAGATCCATCTTTTTAGCTGTATTTTCTGGTGCTTGGGAATGGAGTGGGATCATAGCCAAGGTCTTGTACATGTTAGACAAGTACTCAAATCACTGAAAAAACTCTCAGTCCTATACTAGTTTATATTTAGTTCAATTCAGGAAATCAATCATTTCTTCCTGTCATGAACTCACCTAGAAATTAAAACATGCACCAATGTATACATACTGCACTTAGTTTCTCAGAAATGGATCGAAACTAAGGAGTCTGGCCCAATGAGTATATTAAGTCCAATACATTACTCTAAAATATAGTAAAGGCCAAGAAGCTAAGTGTACTCCAGCACTGTATTACCAACAGTAAGTCACAGGCTACAAAAGTCTTTTAACTATAGAGACTTTTAATTAACTTACTATACCTATTTTCCTTCATGTTCATTTCACAAAGCCTGTGCTACTATAAGTTTTTTTTTAATTAGCTTTTTTCCCCATTTTTATTACGTACTTACTTCATCTACATTTTAAATGCTATCTATCCCCAAAGTCCCCCAGCTCCCCTACCCACTCACTCCCACTTCTTGGCCCTGGTGTTCCCCTGTACTGGGGCATATAAAGTTTGCAAGACCAAGGGGCCTCTCTTCCCAATGATGGCTGACTAGACCATCTAAAAGTTCTTAATACTAACATGGATCCATATTTTTTAGGCTAAAGTAACCAACAAGTAGACAAATTTACAAAAAAGTAGAACACAGGCCGGGCGTGGTGGTGCATGCCTTTACTCCCAGCAATAAATAGGTTCAGGTTACCTGTGGCTTGGGCCCCGGGGTCTCTGCATAGACCTCCAATACCATCTCAAAAAAGGATGGGTGACCACACAACACTTTACCAGGTCTCATGTAACTTTCTACTGTAAAGTCTAAAAGCCACAATACACTGATTCTAGGATGGAGAATTACAGATATAAGAGGAGAACAGAGCTAAGAAACTTGAGTATATGTAAGAGTGGTTCTAGCAGAGACAATTACCATACTTTGAATGTAGGCAGTTTCAGGGAACAAATAAATGCCTAACACCACCATTAATATTTTAAGGAGAAATTACAAAACATAGTACTTAAAGATGCTTTACTATGGAATCAAAACGTCTTAATATTTAAACATTTCCTTTTTATTTTTAAGATTTTATAATTTCACATGTAGTTTGCACACCCATACTTTGTATTCACTACACATGGTCACTCCTACCAATACATTCCTACAGATGGTTGTTAGCCACCTATGGGTGCTAGGAATTGAACCAGGTTGTTCTTAACCTATGCCATCTCTCCAGCCCCCTTTTATTTCATACTTAATTCTGAATATTTTACCTGTAGATATGTATATGTACTGCATGTGCTTGCTACTTAATGCCTGCAGAGTTCAGCCAATCTCCTTTAAAAAAGGAGTTATAAAATATCATTTGCTTGGGAGGCAGAGGCAGGCGGATTTCTGAGTTCGAGTCCAGCCTGGTCTACAGAGTGAGTTCCAGGACAGCCAGGGCTATACAGAGAAAC
>NC_034591.1:133464140-133471525 GCF_900095145.1 Mus pahari | reverse complement strand
GATGGTTGTGAGCCACCATGTGGTTGCTGGGATTTGAACTCCAGACCTTCGGAAGAGCAGTCGGGTGCTCTTACCCACTGAGCCATCTCACCAGCCCGGCTCTTTCTTTATAGATTGGCTCAAGATCTCTTAAACTCCAGTTCCTCCCCCTCCCACACTCCACACATAGTTAAGTGTTAAGACATGGACAGACATGGGATACTGCACATCTAGTTTGTGTCTTTATGTTTAAAAAACAATCCTCATAAACCAAGGCTATCCTGTACAGTTAAAGCACATACTATAAAGAGTATAGTCTTCACCGGGCGTGGTGGTGCATGCCTTTAATCCCAGCAAAGGCAAGTGGATTTCTGAGTTTGAGGTCAGCCTAGTCTACAGAGTGAGTTTCAGGACAGCCACGGCTAAACAGAGAAAAGAGTAACCCTGTGTCCTAAAAAAAAAAAAAAAGGAACTAGACACAAGTCTATAGGCCTCCACTAAAAAGAAGTAATCTGAGAATCAGAACACCCAAACTGTAATGGTAATTTTACATTAGAATCCCACCACCTGACAGGCAGGAGTTCAAACCTGGGCTACACAGGCATCTCTCTGGGTGCATGGACACAGTGACTTTACATGTGGCACTCCTGCACTCAATCTTAGCAGTGGAAGGAAGACTAAAGCAGGCATATTCCACTTTTTGAAATTGAGGAGCTCAATTGTTGTATTCACCTTTAATCCCATCACTTGGGAGGCAGGAGCAGCCCAATCTCTAAATTCAAGGATGACCTAGTCTACAGAGTGAGTTCTAAGACAGCCAAGGCTACACAGACAAACCCCATTTCAGAACACCAGAGGGGAAAAAATTAGACCCTAGGAGTAGTGGTGTATACCCTTTAGTCCCAGCACTCAAGGCAGAAGGATCTGAATCTAAAGCCAGCCTGATCTAAAGAACTAGCCACAGGGCAGCTAGAGCTACAACATAGAGACCCTGTTTCAAAAGCAAAATAAATAAAATTTATATGTGAAGGGGATGACAGGAACCTGCTGAAATCCTGGTGACCCCAGTTCTATCCCAGAAGCCACCAGTAGCAAAATGGGCCAAAAGCTGTTCTCTGACCTCTGCATGCTACTGGTAGCATCTGCCCACACCCATTCACTCGTGGGTTAGAGATCTGAAATTCTTTTGGTAGGCAAATGGTCAATAGATTTTCTCCAGCTACACAGAGAACCCTGTCTTGAAAAACCAAAAAGGACAAAACAAAGCAAAACCAAACATCTCAAAAGTGCAAAATACAGCCAAGCGTGGTGGTGCAGGCCTTTAATCCCAGCACTTGAGAGGCAGAGGCAGGCTAATTTCTGAGTTCGAGGCCAGCCTGGTCTACAGAGTGAGTTCCAAAACAGCCAGGACTACACAGAAAAAAGGATAAGTGCAAATTACAAAAAAGGAAGATCTAAAATTTATGGAAAATGAGAGAGAACACCTGCCTAGCATTTAAAAGGCCCCAGTTACTAATTTCCACAATAAGCCTTTGAAGGCTTATTTTGCTGGGAAATAAAGTATGTATGGTGATCTTAAACTGAGCTCAATTCTTCCTCTGCTATCAAGCCCCTAAGAACCCTCAATTAACACAAGCGGTAGAAACAGGAAAAGTAGAAAGACAAGCCCTATTAAACCTAAGTCCCAGCTTTGAATGTATCCCTGGCAAGTAAATCCCTCCAGACTCCATTTTCTCATCTGTACCATAAGCTTTATACAACTTTGGCTTGTCTGCTAACTTGCTCTATAGACAACAGACTCAGCCAGCAACAGAGATCCTTCTATCCCTGCCTCTTCAGTACTGGGGGTTAAAGGCCCCCACCTCCTGGGCTTAGGCAAAAGTTTCACTTAAGATTTGTCATCACGTTTAAAGGAAAACTGTAAAAACAAAAAAAAAAAAAAACAAACAACAACAACAACAAAAAAAAAAACTCCTGTATTAGCCGTGCTTCGTGATACATGACTTTAATGCCAGCAATCCACAGCACTGTGGAAGCAAAAGCAGGTGTATTACTTTTGAGTTTCAAGCCAGTCTGATCTAAGTATACAGTAAGTATACAGTAGTTTTGGGTCAACCAAGGCTTAATAATGAGACCCTACCTCAAGAAACAAAAATCACTTTTGCATTTACTTTTAGAGCCAGTGTGTCCAGGCTTTCCTTCAAATCAAACCATAAATCTTTTTTTAAAAATACTACAAAATACAGACACGATGGGGCTGACATAGTGTGCCTAATGTCTGCCATGCCCTGTAACTACTAATGGAGTGTGGTCTTGTTATTCCAATCTAGAGGTGGAGCTGAGTGATCTGGAATTCAAGGTCATCCTCCCAGGCTAAATAACGATTTGTAAATTCAAAGAAAAATGCTGGTAAGACTAATGGCAACATCAGGGAGATAAGAATGGCAGAAAGATCAAAAATTAAGCCCGGATTTGGTCTGTAGAATAGACTGTTCTCGAACTGAGATCTGCCGCTGAGCGCAAAGGCATGCATAGCCACCCGGCGTTAAACCCAACTCAAAAGTACTTCTACATTGGTCAGTGGGTTAGCTACCTGCGCTCCGTCTGGATACACAGATGGAAGAACTGAACCACGTTTTGACCTCCACTCCACAACACAAAGGGAAAAAAAAGACTTAGGTATTAACTATTTCAAGATATCTTCTGTCTTGATCAACTAGAAGACTTAATTATTTAAACCCCCCTAGACTGAGATTATTGTGACAGGGTCCCTCAATTCAATCCCAAGTACCCAGTGCTGGAAAAATCTATTTCTCCACCTTATCCCCTCACCTCCACACCACCGCCCCCCACGCACAAATAAACATTAAGGGAAAGACTAAAAAAAATCCCAAAAGTTCCGTAAACAAAACTGTCCAGGCTCTGGAGACTGATTCGGCACAGCCACATGGCGGCCACCCGCGCTCGCTCGCCCGCTAACTCCGCAGCCCCACTTGTAGGTAAGAAGGAGGCCCATTTGTTTCTTCCCGGGCTAGAGGGGTAGAAAAAGCCGCCACGGACGCTCGGTGGGCGTCTTAGGGTATGTGGGGCTGCCTCTCGGATGGCGCCGGGTCGGAGGGAAGGCCGAGAGGGCCCACCTCAACTTTCCCAGACACGTGAGGCTCCACAAACACAGCACAAAGTACGCGGAACTGCAGCCAGCAGCCGACCAACCCACCTAGGCAAGGACCCGCACCCCACACGCCAACACGATACCTCCGGGGAACGGGGCCGGCGAAGAGCGGCGCTCCCAGCTCCCGGGCGGCCACGAGGAGGAAGCGAGGCGCTCACCTCGGGCCGGGCGTGGGCGGTGGGCGGAGCAGTCCCGCCCAGTCTTGTGAAACTCCGGGTTGCCTCGGGCCACGTGAGCGCCCGCTCGCCTTTCTCCAAACTACAACTGGCGCCCGGGCCTGCCGGGGGCCGGCCCCCGGAGCGAGAGCCGCGGCCAGTGAGACGCGCTCCGCCCTCACCCCCAAATCTCCCGCCGAGGCCGCCGCGTGCGAGCCGCGCCTGCGGGCGGGGTGGGGAGCGGCCCTGAGATAGCCGCACTTTCTCCGGGCGGGCGTGGGCCGCGGTCCCGAGGCCGGCCGGCCGCACACCCCAGCCCCGCCGCCCGGCCCGACCGACCCGGCTCCAGCCCTCAGTCCCCGCTCCCCCGTCCGCACACCTCGGCCACGCGGCCCAACCCCCGTCGGAAATGCGATAAACTTCGGCTCCCGACCCCAAACGCCGGCCACGCGGTCCCCAGCTCCGTGGGCAGCCCTCGTACGGCTAGGGCTGTGCGGCGGCCACCTCGGCCCCGTTCCCCGGTCTTTCCGAGCCCGGATCCCACGCCCGCCGGGCCCAGGCGCCAGCACACCGCGCTGGCGGCCCTCACCTCGGGCTTCTCGGCTCCACGCTCCCACTCACATCCGGAACCTCGCCGGCCCTCAGAGCACTTAGAGGAGGGTGGAACCCCGGGGACTTGGCAGTTGTAGCTGAGGCAGTTGAGGCTTGTTTACTGTCACCATGGAAACCCCCACAGGCGCGCTCGCGGGCCGGCCTCGGCGGGGCGAGTCAACCGCGCGGCCGGCCTGCTCCTCAACTCCCGCCTGCCGAGCGCCCGCGGCGCCTCCGGAAGCCCTCCTGAGCCCCGGTCCGCTCCCCGTTCGGCCCACGCCCCGAGCACCCGGAAACAGTAGCCCGGGGAGCCCACTTTCCCTTCCCACAGCCGGCGTGACCGCGGGCTGGCCTTCCCCGAACCCCACCTTCAGGAAGACGAGGCGCAGTCCTCCTTCCACGACGGAGCCGGAAGGATGCAAGACGGTGACGGGGCGGAGCCTCAGGCAGCGGACATCCGGGCACAGGGCAGCCGCGGCGCCATTCTGACGAGCCCAGAACGGAGCCTAGGATTGGCCGGGGGAGCGAGGGGGCGGGACTAGAGATGTGGACCCGCCTCTGAGTCCGGGAGAGGACAGTGTCGGCGCAGGCGCAAACTTTGGCGGGGGGGATGGGGGAGGGGAGTAGCTGGGGGAGGGGGCGGGCGAACGAGGGGGGACGCCAAGGTGGAAGGGGTTGTCCATAGAGAAACCTGGGGAGGGGGGTCGCTGAAGTCTGCACGCGCGTCTTCGCACCCCGAAAAGTGATCCCAAAGGAGTCAATGACCGCGTGCGAGCGGAAAACTAGAATGGTGTATTATGTAAAGACCGCCTAAGGGCGTCTCAGGCAGTGGTGAGGGATTTGTCTCAAGTTGCTCAAAGCCCCCAGCGTCAGGGTTTTAAGTTTCTAACCCTCAGCACTATCTGAACGCTGGGACAGATTTTCTTGATGTGTAATAATTTGGGAGGACTCTGCGAGATGTCGAGATACACGCTAAGCTGAAGATTATTTTTGAAACTTGCAGAGCCGCCTAGGCGGGCGTAGGAAACACGAGTTGGTAATCTCTGCATGGAGGCGGCCGAGGCTACTTTGCATGATCGCGAGCTGCTGTCTCTAAACACTGGAGAAATTACAAGGCCGTTCAGAATAATCTCAGGTTATAAGTGAACTACAATGATGAAGGAAACATTTATAAAACAACACAACCAGACTGACTCCAGAAGAAGGAAAGAAAACTTTCAGAGGAAAACCTGTCCAAGAAGAAAAATAGAGGTTAAATGCTACAAAAGTTAGATAAGTATTCTTTTTTTTTTTTTTTAGATAAGTATTCTTGAGCACTAAACCTTGTAGTTGGCAAACTACGTCCCCCACCTCTGATGTTTGTTTTTTGTGCCCAGGAAGTGGGGCGTAAAAACTGTTAAGTTTGTGCGAGTTATCACCACACTTTAAACTGAAGTCAGGACACTCCTGAGTATTCTGTTCCTCCCTCCACCATGTGGGGTCCTGATCAAACGCAAGGCTGAAAGGCCTGTGAAGCAAGTTCTGCTGAGACCTCTCACCCTGCTCCTTGGGTTGTTTTATTTATTTTTAAAGTTTGTTACTATTGCCAGAGAAAGGTGCAAGTGGCTTCTAACCTTGTAGAAGCCAGAGAGCAACTTCTCCCAAGTGGATTTTTCATTTCCCTTAGGTGAGTTCCAGGGGTCAAATTACCAGACTTTTACGGCCAGAGGTTCCACTTTTGGACTCCCTCTCCTGTCTGACTGCAACCCTGGCTGGCTTCCAACTCTTGTTTTGTTTTGTATTGTTTCTTTGAGTTCCCCACACCCCCACCCTAAGACAGGGTTTCTCTGTTGTAAAGCTAGCTGTCCTGCAACTCACTATGGCTCCAATTCAGAGATCCACTGGCCCCTGCCTCCTGAGGCATAAAGTGAGAGATTAAAGGTGTGCCCAGTCACAGCTGGAATTATTATTATTATTATTACTACTATTATTATTTTAGAAAAAATGCAGAGAGGAACTGTCAAGGAAGAGTTACAATCTGTCCTGTTCCCTTACATTTAAATTGAAACTTTAAATTTAAAGTTTTCAGGTTCAGCTGACACTTGTGGCCCAATACTTTAATCCCAGCACTCCGGAAGCAGAGGCAGGCAGATCTTTGTAAATTCTAGGCCAGTCTAGTCTACAGTAATTGTTCCAGGCGAGACAGTGCTACAAAGCTCTTCTACATTCTCAAAAATAAAGAACTGAAGTGATCTTTCATCCTAGCCCTAGAGAAGCAGAGGAGGGACAATCTGCTTAAGTTGGAGGCCAGCCTGGTTTGCATACTGTGTTCCAGGACAGATAATGACATGGTGAGATACTACCAGGAAAAAAAGTTCCTGAGTATTTTACTCAGGTGAATTTCTGTGAATTCCAGGATAGCCAGGGCTACACAGTGGGTGGAACCCTGTCTTTAAAAATGAAAAAGAGCTGGGTGTGGGGGCGCGAGCCTTTAATCCCAGCACTCGGGAGGCAGAGGCAGGCAGATTTCTGAGTTCGAGGCCAGCCTAGTCTACAGAGTGAGTTCCAGGACAGCCAGGGCTATACAGAGAAACCCTGTCTCAAAAAAAACAAAACCTTACCATGTCCTGAGAGGCTTGGCACCTAGACCTGACTGGGTGATCAATGGAACAAAAAGGGCAGATACCACAGAAAAGCTGGGGGCAGGGGAGTTGTGCTTATTGATGGAGCCACATCTACTACTGCAGCCTCTCCCCCCTGCCCCCAACCTCCTGGAGGTTATCTAACACAGGGGTTGGGACTTGCTAGTCTCAGAAGGTCTCAGCAGGCAGTTTCAGGTAATAGGCATCATATCCAAGAGGAGAGAACTACCATTACTAGTTTTTGCACACACTGCCAACATTCCCATTCAGACTAAGGGAAGGTGTTCATGTTCCCAATTTCCAGCCTTCTCCACGTGGGAAAGGCTTAGTTTCCAGTGGGTCTGAGAGCTTGGTTCCTGACTTGGTTATGCCCATGTCCACAGTACATAGCCACCCAAGGCATGTTCTGCTCCCCACAGAGGTTTAGCAGATGAGGAAGACCCACTATGAACGCCAATGGGACAAGGTTTAATAAATAGCGGCAGTGTGGGGGTGGGGAGAGGAGGGGAGGGGCTACACAGACATGCAGGCAAAACAGTAATACACATAAAAGAAATCCTTTTTAATTTTTAAAAGGCACAGAAGAGAAAGCAAGTGAGTGCCAGCAATCATCTCTCTGACTCTGGGTTACAGACTTAATGCATCCACTTAGTGCATCCTGCCTTTTGTTACTGCTCCCAGAACTCAAGCCATTCTCAACACATGCCCAGGCCCAGAACCATAGACTGTAGCCTGAAAACCAACCCTTCCTAAGTCGCTTCTTCTTTTGTTTTTTGTTTTTTCGAGACAGGGTTTCTCTGTATAGCCCTGGCTGTCCTGGAACTCACTTTGTAGACCAGGCTGACCTCGAACTCAGAAATCCACCTG
>NC_034591.1:133445315-133464085 GCF_900095145.1 Mus pahari | reverse complement strand
ATTGCTTCTTAAAGCTACTTGATAACAGCAGCAAGATAGAAACATTTGAGAGGGATCACAGTCGCATGACTTATATTGCCATACATTACTTTTAGCAACAACATTTATCTCTCTCTCTCTCTCTCTCTCTCTCTCTCTCTCTCTCTCTCTCTCTCTCTCTCGACAGGGTTTTTCTCTGTGTAGCCCTGGGTGTCCTGGAACTCGATTTGCAGACCAGGCTGGCTGAAATTCACAGAGATCCACCTGCCTCTGCTTTTAGTACACTACCAAACCTGAAAGACAGGATTTTTTTTTTTCAGGCCTTGAATTCCCTATTTAGCCAAGTCTTTTTTCAAAGTCTGGGTCTTTCTCCTCCTCCGTTAGCTTTCGGAGCATTGGGACTGAAAGAAGTACCAACACACCCAGCTAGTGTTCCCAGAGTTGCTCTTTACAGCCCTGGCTGTCCTGGAATTTGCAGAAGTTTAGGGTAGGGGGACAGGTATGACAACCAAACCCTGTAACAGGAAGAGACTGAGGGATGCTGGGAAAACCGGGTAGCCATGTTTGATTAATATGTTAAATGAGCACTTCAGTAAGCCCTCTGTCCTTGGGTTGATACTGAACAATATTTTATTGTGCAAAAATGGTGAATAGTTTTTATAATGATGCTTTTGATAATGTCCATCTTGGAGTTTTCTGACCCACAACAGAGAGGAAGAAAGGCAGAGGTTGTTTTTAAATTAATGATTAGTTAAACAAAGTAGTTTGGTATATGTGACAACGAGAGAAAGGTCGGGGTTGGTCCCAGAACTGAGGAGGCAGATGCAAGCGAATGACGTACATGCATAATCATTCATACATACACACATATATCAAACATACATACATACACACAACACACATATTAGACCAGCTGGTATAATCCTATAATCCCAGTCTGTTTGGGTTACAGAGTGAATTCCAGTTGGCCTTAGCAGTTTAGTGAGATATTGCCTTGCAAAAATAAATATAAAAAACATGAAGCAAATCTTGATGGGATAGCCTGGTCTATACAGTTAATTCCAGACCAGCCAGGCCTACATAGAAATTCAAATCAACTAGGTTTGGCACCACATCCCTTTAATGCCAGAACTCTGGAGGCAAAAGCAGGTAGATCTCTGTTAGTTTGAGGCCAGCCTGGTACCAGGTGTGCCAGAGCTATATTTTGAGATTCTGGCTCTATTTATTTATTTGTGTTTTTTTTTGGTTTTGGTTTTGGTTTTTCGAGACAGGGTTTCTCTGTGTAGCCCTGGCTGTCCTGGAACTCACTCTGTATACCAGGTTGGCCTCGAACTCAGAAATCCACCTGCCTCTGCCTCCCAAGTGCTGGGATTAAAGGCGTGCACCACCACGCCTGGCTCTGTTTGTTTGTTTTTTGAGGAAGGGAAAAAGAGGGTTGGAATGGTAAAAGATTCAACTAGGCTATGATACCAACAACAAAAAAAGATAAGCAAGCCAGAGAAGCCTAGTGAGATGGCTCAGTACAGTGTTTGTTGCTCAAGCATGAGGACCTCAGTTTGGATCCCCGACAGGCACTTTAAAAGGGTGGCCCAGTGAATTTCCATATCCCAGAGACTGGCCTTTGGAGACAGGAGGAAACCGGCTTGCTGGCCAGCCAGTCTAGCTGAACCCACAAGCTCCAAGTTCAATGAGAGACCATCTCAGGAAATAAGCAAGAAACTGAGGAACTCAAGTGACATTGATCAGTGACCTGTACACACACACACACACACACACACACACACACACACACACACACACTCGTCAGAGCATGGGGGAACACAACAAAATCAAATAGGACTAGAGCTTCCAGTGGACAAAACCAACTTTCCTCAGAAGCAGAATAGAATGCCTGCCCTCAGGAGCCATTAGCCTTCCCACCCGCCAGCTCTCCACAGAGCATCCCTAGATGTTGCAAAGTCACTATGGCTGCTTTCTAGAGAGCATTTCCTGAACCACAATACCCAGAATGCCCTGCTGGGGATAGGGTTGCAGAGGTAGGGAAACATTTGGAGGAGCGGCACCTTGGTGTCTGTGGCCTGCAGCAGTTGCCATTCTCTAACTATAGTTTTGGCTCCTAGTGTCCCCCACACACACACCCACTCCTTGGAAACGCAGGGCAGGGGACTGAGTCACTTGGTGTAGGAGGCCCGCCTTCTACACACCCCACTACCAAACTCAAGAGAACAGTTTCCGCACCTGCTTCTCTGTGTTCCCTTTGTTGTGTAAGGACAAATCACTAGAGCAGCGCACGCAGACATTTCCTGGGGTGTTTCTCCCTTTAAACCCTAACAGGTAAACGAAAGGTGAAAGGTCGGTTCCTGGTCTAACTAGATGACATGTGCCATGCTTCAGCAGCTGGGGCTCACTGACAAGCTAGGGAGCCTCCTCTTCCTCCTGTCCCCACTTAATTTCCTCCCTCCATTTTTTTTTTCTTCAGGCTCTAGCGGATATAGCTCAAGTTGGCCTCAGAGTCATGCTCCACCTGCCTCCACTTCCTCAGCAGAAGTGCAGGGACTTCCGGTGTGCAGCCCCAGCTTCACAGAGTTCTCCCAGCCGTGCTACTGAGAGGTGAATGTGGTTATCCGACAAGTGTTGAGTCTATACCTGTCTTGAAGTGCAGAAGCCTTTCTGAGCCGGTAAGGTGTTGTCTTTGAGACAGGTTTCCTGTAGCCCAGGCTGGACCTAGGATTTCGTGTAGCCTTTCTTTCTATGGACCTAACTTTCTATGTAGATGAGGATGACCATGACTTTTTTTTTTTTTTTTTACTTTTTGAGACAGGGTTTCTTTGTGTAGCCCTGGCTTACTCACTCTGTAGACCAGGCTGGCCTCAAACTCAGAGGCCTTCCTGCCTTGCCTTCCAAGGGCTAGGATCAAAGGTGTGCACCACCATACCTGGCTTGGCTTACACTCTGGAGTGTTGCATCCTGGTCTTATGACAATGACTTAGTTGCGTGCCTGTGTTCTGGGCGGGGGGAGGGAGGATAGGGTTAGAGTGCAGAGATGGACTAGGCAGTACGAGAACCTGCAGACGACCTCAGTTCAGTCCCCCACACTCAGTGGCTCACAACCGTCTAGTTCTAGTTCTAGCAGATCCAATGGCCTCTGCTGGCCGCTATGGGCACCAAACATACACATATGGTGCACAAATATATATGCAGGCAAAACACCCGTATGCATAAAATAAAATCAAGAATCCCCTTTCTAAGCTTGAGAAGGCTGTAGCGAAGCATGTTAGTGGTGGCTTTGCCTCTGCTCTTTCTCTGGAGTCTTCAGACATCTTCAGAACAGCTCTTTCTCCTTCACTTGTTGTCTAAACTCAGGGGCCTCCTTACAGCCAACTCATTTGCAGGTCATTTGTTTACCCCGCGGGGATAAACTGCCTCTCTTGACTCTTAAAGGTCTCCAGTGGCCCTTACAAACACACATTGCCCCTAGCTACCAGCAGAGTCTGGGGAACAGGGTATTCTTCTGAGAAGTTCTCACTCTCTTCTGCCGACCTGGGGAAAATATTACCAAGAGCTATAGACTGTTACTATCCATATGCATGCGACTTATCAGTGTATCTGTGCTTCCATATACAAAGAGCACTCTTAGAAAACAAGAGTATACAAAACTAAAGTCAAGCTGGGTGTGGTGGTCCTCGCCTTTAATCCTAGCACTTGGGAGGCAGAAGCAGGTGGATCTCTGAGTTCAACTCCCTCCTGGTCTACAAATCGAGTTCCAAGACAGCTAGGGCTGCACAGAGAAACCCTGTCTTGAAGCACCAAAAAGAGAAGAAAACTAAATCATTCCACCTAGTTAGGAGGCCACACAGCAGTAGGACCACAAATTTGAGGACAGCATGGCAAACAAACAAAGCTCTCAAGGGGGAAACAAAGAAAAGCAGACAAAAAAAAAAAAAAAAAAAAACAGGAAGGAACAAAGCTTAAATCATAGAAACATGAAACACAAGCACCAAGGTGGTATAGGTGTAACTCAGTGGCAGAACCCTCGACTTGCAAGCCCTTCCCGTCTCCAGAACAGCAGCTGTACCACCCTGAATAATGAACAACAATAAATATAATTTGAAATATGTTCTTTGTTCCCCGAATGTATTTATTCTGATGCATGGGAATGAACTGCCTAGTGTTCCAGATGTCATTGCAAATTAAATGAAGTTTCCTCATAGGTTTTAATCATGAAGGAATCCCTGTCCTTCCCCTCCCTGAAATCAAGGTAAAGGTCTTTTGAGGTAGTTATACAATCCTTCCTCCAGTCTGCAGGGTAGGGGTAGGGGAGCTCAGGATCACATAGTGTTAAGAGGTTTCAGGCAAGAAGAACATGAACAGACGTGTTTACATGAATTATTTTGTGTCTCTTAATTCCAGCAGTTCTCAACCTGTGGATCATGATCTCTTTGGCAAGCCTCAATTTCTAAAAAATATTTACATTACGATTCATAACAGTAGCAAAGTTTTGAAAGTAACAAGGGAAATAATTGTATGGTTAGGGGGTTCACCATAACATGAGGAACTGATTTAAAGGGTCACACCATTAGAAAGGCTGAGAACCACTGCGCTGTTTAATTAGGTCCATAAGAATCTAAAAGTATCTGGATTGCCTTTTTTCCCCCCAAATTTACACAAGCTAGAGTGGTTTGGGAAAAGGGAACCTCACCTGAGAACATGTCCTCACCAGAATGGCCTGTGGGACATATTCTTGATTAATGATTGATATGGGAGGGCCCAGCACTCTACAGGAATTACCACAGCTGGGCTGGCTGGTAGTTGTATAAAAAAGCAAGTTGAGCATGCCAAGGGGAGCAAGCTAGGAAGCAGCATTCCATAGAGGCTTTGCCCTCTGTTCCTGCCTGACTTCCCTCAGTGAGCGCCTGCAACCAGGGTGTATGAGCGAAATAAACCCTTTCCTCCCCAAGCTACCTTTGGTTGTGTTGTTCTATCCCAGCAATAGAAATAGTAAATACATTGCCTATGGAAAATTTAGATTTGCTGGGCATGGTGGCACAAGCCTTTAACCCCAGCACCAGGGAAGCAGAGGCAGGCAGATCTCTGAGTTTGAGGCCAGCTTGGTCTACAGAGTGAGTTCCAGGACGGCCAGGGCTACACAGAGAAACCCTGTCTCCTGTCTAGAAAAACAAACACAACAACAACTACAGAAAGATCACTTCATACAGTTTCCACTCATGTCCATTTTCAGTCTGTTACTGATCTTCAAAGCAAGGGCACGCACATATACAACCAGGAGTCAACTTGGCTTGAAAATAAGATTAAAAGGAGACCAAGCATATCTCTCCTTTCCTCCCCCTTCTCATTCCATCTTCCCCTCCCTTTCCTGATGATGTGGGTGGCAGAGATATGTGGATCTCTGTATGTTTAAGGCTAGCCTTGTCTATGTAGTAAGTTCCAGGACAGCCTGGGCTACATAGAGGGATCCTATTTCAACCAACCAACCAATAAATAAATAAAACAGAAAGAAACAAAAAATGGCAAGCAGAAACTTCTATTTCACATTCTGCTTTTTCCATTTTTTTTTTCTCTTTCTGCCAATCAGAGGCCAGTGTAGAAGACAACATCTGCATGTCGCTTTTCTCACCGTAGTTTCCCTCTTACATGGGTGGGATGTTTCTGGTCAGCTCAGCTTTACCTGTCCTTATTGTTGGGAGCAAGGGCCACAAAGCCAATGCCATATTCTCCTTAGGATCTTGTTCCATATGTAATACTTTGGGGACCATAATATATTCTCTACTCAGTCAGCAATATTGGGGACATCCCTGCATTTATGTGGAGGACTCCATTCATCCAGGAGACATTCCACTTCATATTACGTGAAAGAAAACAGCCACCTGCATCCCTTTCCTGGGACTTCTGCCTTCAGCTAAGCCCCTCATTTTACTGTTTTATCACCCAGAGCAAGGGCCACATATTTGCCATCCTATAACTTATAGGGGGAATAACCATATCAAGATTGTCCCTCCAGAGCTGGGTGTGGTGGCTCACGCCTTTAATCCCAGCACTCAGGAGGCAGAGGCAGGCAGATTTCTGAGTTCGAGGCCAGCCTGGTCTACAAAGTGAATTCCAGAACAGCCAGGGCTATACAGAGAAACCCTGTCTCGAAAAACAACAACAACAAAAAAAGATTGTCCCTTCAGATGATCTGTTGTCAGAGGGATCCGCCTCGGCGGTGTGCCTTGTCATGCTTGGTAGGGGTCATGCAACTACTCTAATTCACGTTTGGTTCTCTCAAGCCTCTGTTAGGTGCTAGGTTGGCTGCCTTCTCCTGGAGCTTTGTGAATTTCTGTACATTCCAAATAGAACACAGACGACAGGCTAAAGACACAACTACACCCAAGCCCGCCATGATGAGGCAACGAGGATACTGAAGCCACTCACAAGAGCATGGATGACCCATGGCAGCCATCTTACCAAAAACCTCACCCCAATGTGTGACCACTCACGAGAGCTGCAGGCAGCAGCACCCAAAAGCCTCTTCCTTAGCAACTGTTTGCTAATAGACCCTTGGCAGAAGGGTCTTGCGAATCTCTAACTTTCTGTCTCCTCTTTTTCTTGAGCCTAGTAAATTTTGTACAAGAGTCTAAAAACCTCCTCTTAGGGAAAGTTTCAGTTTGGAAAAAATAGCCACATGACACTGTCAAAACTGTAAAAGCAATGAAAAACGAATGGGAAGTGGAAACTCACCATTTCTACTGGGACGTTGGCTTTCCTTGGTCCCGGCCATACTTGGCAGAAGCCCTGTTTCCATGGCTAAATTCTTGTGGGTTGTTTTGTTTTGCTTTGGTTTTGTTTTAAGATTTATTTATTTTATCTATTTAAGTACACTGTCGCTGTCTTCAGACACATCAGAAGAGGACATCAGATGTTAGCCACCATGTGGTTGCTGGGAATTAAACTCAGGACCTCTAGAAGAGCAGTCAGTGCACTTAACCACTGAGCCATTTCTCCAGCCCATTTTTTGTTTTGTTTTGTTTTGCTTTTTGAGACAGGGTTTCTCTGTGTAGCCCTGGCTGTCCTGGCTGTCCTGGCACTCACTCCTTAGACCAGGCTGTCCTGGAACTCAGAGATCTGCCTGTCTCTGCCTCCCAAGTGCTGGGATTGAAGGTATGTGCCACCACTGCCTGGCTCTCCAGCCCTGTTTTGTTTTAATTTCAAGAGAGAGTTTCTCTGTATAGCCTTGGCTTGCCTTGAACTCAGACATCCACCTGAGTGTTGGGATTAAAGACATGCACAACCATAGCCCAGCTATGGCTAAGTTCTTGTGATCATGGCTTTTTTTCTGCCAAGATGCACACTGGGAAAAAATCTTTACATGTGCCTCTAGACTTTGAAAACTCTGACACTGAAGATGTTCAGTGATTCTCCTGTTTTGTCTTCATTATTTTCCCATGTGTGTGTGTGTGTGTGTGTGTGTGTTGGGAGTATGTGAGGGTGTGTGTGGAGGCCAGAGATCAGTGTTGGGTGTCTTTTGTCTCCCACTTTATTATTAAGACAGATTCTCTCCCTGAGCAGTCTGGCAGGCAAAGCCTTGGGCTCTGCGGTGTCTGCTCCACACTCTTCTGGGGTTACAGATGTGCTCTGCCATGCCTGGCTTTCGTGTGGTCCTGACTATTGATCCACTCCTGTGTCCTCCTGCGTGTTTGGCAGGCACTTCACTGACCTAGCCATCTCCCCAGGCCCAGCCCTTCTTTATGAATAAAATAATGTGTGTGTGTGTGTGTGTGTGTGTGTGTGTGTGTGAATGTCACTGTTTCCTCATCTAGTCCCCAACTGATGGGCATCTAAGATGATTTGGCAACTGAGAATTAAGCCACAATAACATAGATGTGCAGGAATCTGTGTTGTATGCTGACTTCTGGGCTTTTTGGGTTTATTATATGTAGGGAACATAGGAAGTCCTCAGTGACTGAAGTCCTGAGTGTATGCACCATAGACATGGGCACAGCCACAATGCGGACCAATGCCTGGAACCCATGGGAAAGTGGACAAGCCTTCTTTGGATGAAGCTCAGAGGGATGAAGCAATGAAAAACAAAATATGAAGTGTGAACTCACCATTTCTACTGGGACATTGGCTTTCCTTGGTCCTGGGTATATTTAGCAGAAGCCATGTTTCTGTGGCTGAATTCTTCCTGGGTCCAAGTTCCAGGGACTGACCAGCATGTCTACAAACTTTCAGGAAGCCAGATTACAGAGACCTGGTGCTGAGTCTCGCTAACTCCTCCCCTTGAGCTGAAGGTCATTACCTGGCTATCCTTAGTGAGGGATCCAGGACCCAAGCCACAAGGGTTTCAGCAATTATCCTTAGCAATTATGCAGCTGGGGCATAAATTTAGTTTTTCAGGGACCCCTATACTGATTTCCATAGTAAATGCACTAACTTATGTTCCTACCAACACGGCTACATTTGTTCTTTTTCTTTTTTTTTTGTTTTATTTTTGTTTTGTTGTTTTTGGAGACAGGGTTTCTCTGTGTAGCCCTGGCTGACCTGGAACTCACTTTGTAGACCAGGCTGGCCTCGAACTCAGAAATCTGCCTGCCTCTGCCTCCTGAGTACTGGGATTAAAGGCGTGTGCCACCAACGCCCGGCTTTGTTGTTTTTCTTAATAACTGTCTTAGGGTTACTATTGCTGTAATGAAACACTATGACTAAAACATGCTGGGGAGGAAAGGGTTTGTTTGGCTTTCACATCACTGTTCATCATCAAAGGACAACAGGCAAGAACACAAGCAGGGCAGGAACCTGGAGGCAGAGCTGATGCAGAGGTCATAGAGGATGCTGCTTACTGGCTTGCTCCTCATGGCTTGCTCAGTCTGCTTCCTTAAAGAACCCAGGACCACCAGCCCAGGGATGGCACCGCCTCCAACCAACCAGTAATTAAGAAAATGCCTTACAGCTGGATCTTAGGGAGGCCTTTTTCCAGTTGAGATTCCCTCCTTTCAGATGACTCCAGCTTGTGTCAGAGTGACATAAGACTCACCAGCACAGTGACAGATATTCTGAATTGCTCTGTTTGGTTTACATTTCCCTAATGGCTAAGGGAATTTTTTTTTTCCTATACAGTCATTTTTTCCTTTGAAAAGATTTTTTTTGTTTGTTTGTTTTTTTTAGAGACAGGGTTTCTCTGTGTAGCCCTGGCTGCCCTGGAACTCACTCTGTAGACCAGGCTGGCCTCGAACTCAGAAATCTGCCTGCCTCTGCCTCCCAAGTGCTGGGATTAAAGGCGTGCGCCACCACGCCCGGCTGAAAAGATTTATTTTTATTTAATAAGTATAAGCATTTTGGCCAGGCGTGGTGGTGCATGCCTTTAATCCCAGCACTTGGGAGGCAGAGGTAGGGGCAGGTGGATTTCTGAGTTTGAGGCCAGCCTGGTCTACAGAGTGAGTTCCAGGACAGCCAGGACTACACAGAGAAACCCTGTCTCAAAAAAAGAAAAAAAAAGTATAAGCATTTTGCCTACATGTATGTTTGTATACCATGTGTATGCCTGGTGCCTTGGGAGACCAGAAGAGCACATTAGATCCCCTGGAACCGGAGTTACTGATCATTGTGAGCCAACATGTGGGTGTTAGGAATTGAGCCCCAGTTCTCTGGAAGAGCAGCCAGTGCTCTTAGCTGCAGAGAGGTCTCTGCAGCCCCTCCTCATTTCCTTTTGAGGATTTAGCTCAACATGAGAGCACTCACCTGAGCATGTACAGAGCTCTGGGGTCTATCCCAACACAAAAAATAAAATCTCCAGAAAGTAAGATTGGCTGTGATGGTATATGCAGGAGTCCACAGGCAGAGGCAGGATGATCTCTCTGAGTTGGAGGCCAGCCTGGTCTACATAGGAAGTACCAGAACAGCCAAGCTACATAACAGAGACTCTGCCTCAACACACAAACACAAACCAAACCACACAATCACAACAGCAAAGAAACGTGTCACCTAAGCTGGTTACAGTACTCTCATGCTCAGGAGGCCGAGTAAAGAGGACTAAGACTAAGGCCAGCCCACATTAAACAGTGAGCTCCAGGCTAGCAGGGGCCACAGAGTGAGTGAGACCTTGATTCAAAACCCACCTGCCCTGGTTCGTTTTTTGTCTACTTCAAGCAAACTAGAGTCACTTGGGAAGAGGGGATCTCCACTGAGGAATTGACTTCATCCGATTGGCCTGCGAGCATTTCTGAGAGCAGGCATTTTTCTTGACCATTGATTGATGTGGGAGGGCCCAGCCCACTGTGGGTGGTGCCCAGGGCAGGTGTTCCTGGGTTGTATGAGAAAACGAGCTGGGCAGGCTAGTTCTTTTCTTTCTTTCTTTCTTTCTTTCTTTCTTTCTTTCTTTCTTTCTTTCTTTCTTTCTTTCTTTCTTTCTTTCTTTCTTTCTTTCTTTCTTTCTTTCTTTCTTTCTTTCTTTCTTTCTTTCTTTCTTTCTTTCTTTCTTTTTTAAAAAAGTCCCTAGAGGAAAATAAATTTGACTCCCAACAAACACTTAGAAAACTAAATGGCAAAGACGACAAAGAGATTAGGTTGTTCTGTCATTGGGTTTGGAGACTTTCTGCCAAGTTGAGAGATGAGCCTGATATATTTTCTTCTTTCTTTATTTTTACTTTTGTAGTTTGAAATAGGGTCTTAGGTTTCAGATAGCCTGTGGCCTGGGCCTTAAACTCATTAAGTAGCAAACGGTGGCTTTGCATGCCTGGTCTTCTTCCCTCCGAAGTCAAAGAGCTGGGGTTAGAGGAGTGCACGGCATCTGCCTGTATTTTCAGAAACAATTCAAGTTCTAACCAACTTGAAATTCAGGGCCAGCCTCAACTACAAAAAGGCCAGCCTCAGCTGCAAACCAAGTTCAACAGAGGCCAGATTTTGCCATCCTAAGACTGTGTGTGCATGTGTACGTGTGTGTGTGTGTGTGTGTGTGTGTGTGTGTATTTCTTTTTTTTTTTTTTTTTTGAGACAGGGTTTCTCTGTTTAGCCCTGGCTGACCTGGAACTCACTCTGTAGACCAGGCTGGCCTTGAACTCCAAAATCTGCCTGCCTCTGCCTCTCAAGTGCACTGCGCGGCTATATATTTCTAAGTATTATTGTTTGGGTGCTGATTAAACTCAAATGCTAAGCGCCTTCTCCAGTGAGTCTCTCCTGATTTTATTTACTTCTCTAAGAGACAGAGACTTATTGGCTATTATGGCCAGCCTACAAGTTCCAATCCTCCTGCCTCAGTGTCTCTCTGACTTTCTACCTTCCCACTTTGATCCAGCAAAACCCAGCTCCTTGCTACAGTTCCAGGTACTTGGGGGTGGGCTGAGCAGGGGTAGAGTTGGGGGTCACGGAGCTTCCCTAGGCTCTGCACCCAAAGGAATTGTGGGCCAGGCCCCACAGGAGCGGGCTTCTGGGTGTTTCCACGGTGACAGTAAACAAGCCTCAATCCACCCCCACCCCCGCTATAACTGCTAAGTTCCTCCTCTAGGTGCTCTGAGCTAGCGAGGTTCCGGGTGTAACTAGGAGCACGGAGACAAAGAGCCCGAGGTGAGGGCCACCAACCGCGTGGGCTGAGAACTCTGCACATGGGGTGCTGGACCGCAGGCGTGGGATTTGTAGTCCCGCCGAGTCCCGGCAGAGGGAGAGGTAATTGGCCCCAGAGAGACAATGGTGTGTTTGCCCTGGAGAGAGGAGATGAGGGAAGCTAGGAGAAACCTATCCCGGTGGAAGTCTAGCAGACGTACTATGGCCAGAGACCTGGGGCCGGCCGTGTAAGGACTTGGAGGGCGTGGTGGCTGCTCGTATCCCTCAGGATACCTTCAGGGATATTAAACAGTAGTGAGAGCAAGGTCTTTATGGGTTCGCGGTGGTGTGCACAGCTGCTCCTAGGAGGGTGGCCCCAGGAGAATGTTGGGTGCTCTAGTTCTACCTTACTCCCTTGAGACCAGGTCTCAAAGAACTTGAATCTTTCCAGTTCTATGGCGGCTGGCTGGCCAGTGTGCTCCAGGGATCAGCTCATCGGCACTGTTCCCAAAGCTGTAGAACCATGCACAGCTTCTAAAGGGGTACCTGGGAGTGGAACACAGGTCCTCTGGTTTGCACAGCAAGTGATCTTCCTAAGTGAGCCATCCCCAGCCTATAGGTCTTTGTTGTTGCTGCTTTTGTTGTTGTTGGCCTCGTTCTGTTTTAGGCAATACAAATTTGCATAAGGCTGTTGAAAAAAACGTCCTCTTTGCCAGGCATGGAGGCCCATGCCTTTAGTTTCAGCACTGGGGAGGCAGAGACCCGTGTTTTTGAGTTGGAGGCCAGACTAAGGTACGTTGTGAAGTCAAAGACAGCCAGGAGCACATGGGGAAACCCCGTTTCAGAACCAAAAAGCCAACTGACACCTCCACCCTGTCGTCGTCATCGTCCCTCTGCCCTAGAGATTTCTTTATCCTGTGGATGGTTTTGCCTGCATGTTATGTACAGGCCCATGTGGCGCCTAGTGCCTGACAAAGTTAGAAGCATCTGTCAGATCCTCTGGAACCCTCGTGGGTTCAGGGAGCTGAAAGTGGGGATCCTGAACCTCCTCCGGCCCTGCTTTTCCTTTCTTCCTCCTGAGGGGATGCTTTCAAATCTTTGAACTTCCTTTTGCAATGTTTTATTTCTAAGCGAGGTATAATGGTGCACACCAAGATTTAGAGCATGCCAGAGGCTCCTGTGGAAGGATCTGGAGTTCCTGTCCATCCTGGGCAACATTATGAGGTTGAGGCCAACCTAAGCTACATAATGAGACTCTGGTCTTCACAGACAAACCCCTGGCACTGGAGAGAGCTCCATGATTAGGAGGTCTTGACCTATCCGAGCACAGATCTCTAGCACCCATCATGGACTGATGAAAGACCCCCTAACTCCAGCTCCAGGGGGATCTCGTACCCCTTTCTGGCCTCCTGGGGCACATACACACAGAGACACATTTAAAAAAAAAATCTTAAAACAAAATTCCAGGGCAGGTAAGATGATGGTTCATCAGGTAAAGGTACTTGGGGTCAAGATGGACTGACCACCTGCGTTTGATCCTCAGGAAAAATCTCCAAATGTATTACTCACCTTCCTCGGACACGAACAACTCGTCTTCTGCACTTCTCATCACCGCCTAGGTTCTGTTTTTAATGTCCACTGGAGGCCCCAGAGAGGCGGCTCAGCTGTTAAGAGCACTGACTGTTCCTTTAGAGGACCTGAGTTCAATTCCCAGCAACATGGCAGGTGCCTGGAACTCAAGTTCTAGGCCAGAACCTCTGCCCATACATAAACATAATTAAAGATTAAGAAAAGACGCAGCCTTGCATGGTGGCGCACGCCTTTAATCCCAATCCCAGCACTTGGGAGACAGAGGCAGGCAGATTTCTGAGTTTGAGGCCAGCTTGGTCTACAGAGTGAGTTCCAGGACAGCCAAGGCTACACAGAGAAACCCTGTCTCAAAAAACAAAACAAACAAACAAACAAACAAAATATCCCTTAGCTATGCTTTATTGAATACTTTCTTTTTGAGACAGGATCTTCCAATGCTTCCCTGACTTGCCTAGAGGATGAATGTAGTTATTATCCTGTCTCCTGAGTGACAGGACTGTAGGCATGGGTGAGGATGCATGGCCTGCTAAGTTTGTTGTATACAGTACTTTGGGCTCATTAATTTCTTTGGCCTCCTCATCTTTTCTGTTGTGTGCATGCAGGGTGGCATACAGTGAGTTGCCTGGGAGAAATTCTTTTGTGTGTATCCCTGATGTTGCAACAGCAAGCCTGATAATGGCTCCTCCCGGTGTGTGTGTGTGTGTGTGTGTGTGTGTGTGTGTGTGTGTGTGGCTTTCTCTGCTTGTCTTCAGAAGCCTGTGCTAAACTGATAACACTCACTTAGAAAGAGGCAGCAAAGAGCTGATATGCAAGGACAGTGGAGGCAGCGGAGCTGTGGTGGCCTGAAGGCTTAGGAGAGCTGGGGGTGGCAATTGCAATTAGATATCTAAAGAGAGCCCAAGTTCCTGCTTCACAGCTGAAGAGATCCTGGCAGCCTCAGAGGCTGTCCCAACAATCCATGCCTGCTCTCCCACCTCTATTTGGGATTACCACAAAGCTCAGCGGGGTGAGCCTCCTCCCTCAGCTCCCAGGTGGATCATCACGGGCAGCCTCTGCCTCTCCCCAGATGTCTGCTCTCTGTCCCCTGCTAGGCTCTCAGGTAGCCCAGCTTGTCACCAGTGCCAAGTTTCCAAGCTCAGAGAGACATGGCAACTGCCACTGAATTGCTGAAGAAGCTTCAGAGGCCTGGGAGCCTCTCGTAGCAGTGTCCACGGTGGGCAGGTGATGCTGAACTCCACCGCCCTTCTCCAAGCCCTCTGGGTCCTGAGTGATACTGGGGTTGGAGGCTCCCATCCTGGCTCCAGATTGCAGTCCCAGCAGAGAGAGGTATCCTGAATTGTCACCACTGAGTTTTATGGAAAGAGTCAGGCACAGGGTGTCTGTCAACTAAAGAAATAGCTAAATAATTTAAGAGAAACCAAGGCAGGAAGCTTTTTTTTTTTTAAAAAAAAAAAAAAAAGGAAACAGAAGGCAAGAAAGCAGCAGAGAAGTGATGAGACCTAATCTACCAAGGGTCAAGGGTCCTGGCAAGGAAAGTGCACGGAGATGGTAAGTAACATTGTTAGAACAGCAGCTGCTGCCGCCTGCCTGCCTGTTCCTTTCTGTGGCTGAGGGGAAGGAGAACTGTGGCAGGCTCCCATTGACAGAGCTCCGTACCTGCTCCCTTCCTCCCACTTCTACTCGGTGGAGTGGAACCACACACGTGTAATTCCAGCATTTAGAAGGCTGAGGCAGGAGGATTGTGAATTTGAGAGCTGACTAGGCTACGTAATGAGAGCTTGCCTCCACTCCCACCAAAGTTAAAGGAAGGCAAATTTTCCAGCTGTAGTTGCGGTTGCCAGAAGTTAGTGGCACATGCCTTCAATCCCAGCACTCTGCAGAGGCAGGCAGATTTCATGAGTTCAAGGTCAGACTGATCTACAGAGCGAATGCCAGGACAGCCAGGGCTATACAGAGAAACCCCAGCTTAAAACAACAACAACAACAACAACTGCATCCATTTGTGTAGACACCGCTTCATGTTCACACACATTCTCTCTCTCTTTTAGAGTTTTGATTTTATGACTGAGTGTTTTACACGCATGTATGTTTGTTTATCCACCATCTGTGTGTCTGGTACCAGGAGAGATGGCCAGAGGCATCTTATCCCCTGGATCTGAAGTTACAGATGATTGTAAGCCACTATGTGGGTTCTGGGAACCAAACTCAGGTCCTTTGCACAAACACCAAATGCTCTTAACTGCTGAGCCATCTTTCCAGCTCGCTCTCTGTTTATATGTGTGTGTGTGTCTGTCTGTGTGAGTGTGAGGTACCATTTGATCTTCTAGTCTGTGTGGAGACCAGAAGAGGGTGTTCTTTATCACCCTCCACCTGTTCTTTGGATCAAGGTCTTTACCAGAACCTGTGGCTCCCCCCTCCTTTAAAAAAAAAACAAAAACAAAAACAAAAAACCTCAAATGACCTCCTGTCTTTTAGGATTGAAGGCATGTTTAGGATACCCATTTTGTTACATGGGTCCTGGGATCTGAACTCTGGTCATAACTACCAAGCCATCTCTCTCCAACTGCTAGTAAGTTTTGTTTGAGATGAAGTTTTGCTTGTGCCCAGGTGGTCCCTAAAGGCATTATCCCCTGCCTCTTGCTGGGATTACTGGGAGCCTACCACACTTGGTTTGATAAGCTTTTATTGGATGGATTTTTTTTTAAATTTCTATACATCTTCAACTTTATTTGGGGGATATAATTAAGTTCCTTGAAAATGGCATGATCTGTTTGGTCTTCATCACCATTTTTTTTGGGGGGGGGTGTTGAAACAGGGTTTCTCTGTTTAGCCCTGGCTGTCCTGGAACTCACTTTGTAGACCAGGCTGGCCTCGAACCCAGAAATCCGTCTGCCTCTGCCTCCCGAGTGCTGGGATTAAAGGCATGTGCCACCATGCCCGGCTTCATCACCTTTTATAGGATTTGTTAGGTCTGTGACATTGCTTCATCTTGGGCTAATTATTGCACCAATGGGCATGGTTTTCATTCACTTATGTACTAATCAGTACATTCTCTGCTGTGACCTGAGGGAGGGTGTACCTCAATAGTAGAGTCTTTTTCGGGGGGTGCTTTTTGTTTTTATGTGTTTTTTGTTGCAGTTGTTTTTCAAGACAGGGTCTTTCTCTGTATCCCTGGCTGTACTGGAACTCACTCTGTAAACCAGGCTGGCCTCAAATTCAGAAATCCACCTGCCTCTGCATCCTGAGTGCTGGGATAAAAAGGGTGTACTACCATGCCCTGAGATGTTTTAATTTTTTACTATACATTAAAAAAAAATGCTCTCATGCCTGTGGTTGGCCTTGACCCCCTTTGAGGCTGATGATAGATGACCCCGAGCTCCTGAATTCCCTATTTCTATGTATCTCCCAAGGACTGAGACTACAGGCTTGAGCTACTGCACCCACTACCAACATAAGTTGTAGAATGCTTCTGCACTGCAGAGCTGTGGAATTCTCCCATCCAAGTGTGCGAGCTCTAAAGTCTACGATCTGTGTTGGGAGTTGTCCAGGCTGCAGCTCCAGCAGCCTCAGGAGCACAATGTTTCTGCTTCTCAAGGCAAGGGTGAGTTCATCTGTTTTCTGCCTCCAAGGGATACTCTTTGTTGCCTGGTATCTAAGATCTTTGAAACAAAATTTCCTTAATTTTTCCCATTTTAAAAAGTCATTTCAGATCTTAGGGTTAATCAGGTTGCAGATTCTCAACCCAGTTTCTGCAGAAGTGGAAACTGGAAACCTCAAGCCTTCATTTCATCTTTATCTCAATTCTGTCAGAAAGTTTATTAAATGGTCTGAAGAAATGACAGAGGAGCATGGTGGCACATGCTTTTGTCCCCAGCACCGAGAAGGCAGAGGCTGGTCGATCTGAGTTCAAGGCCAGGCTGGACTACAGAGTAAACTTCAGGATTAACTACCTAGAAACCACTGTCTCAAAAAATTAAAGGAAAAAAGCAAGCAAGCAAGCAAGCAAGCAAGCAAGCAAGCAAGCAAGCAAGCAAGCAAGTTTCTTTGGAATATAAGTCAAACAGAGCTAAAGTGGGTTGGTGTTAAAGGGAGGGAGCGACACATGTAAGAAGCATCAGTTAAAATACCTCACACTGTAAGGCAGCTTTGTAAGAATCCCCTTACCTCAGTCTAACTCTGTATAGGGGAGCCAAGCAACTGCAGTCAGCTGCTTCACACAAGTGGGGCTCACTAGACACTTGTCAAGTCCTTTTTCTCCCATTCTTTTTCAGATTCCTTAAGAGGTCTTTTGACATCATAATTTATAGTTTATATATATTTCTTTGCAGTTCTATATGTAGGCTAACATATAAGTATTTTATACTGTGTTCTACTGAGGACATTTGAAAAGTATGTGCTTTTGAAAAATAAGTTATTATATCCATAATCTTTAAAAAATTGATGATTTCTACTTTTCACTAATAATTGCATGACAGTTTATGTCTGTATGTCTGTCTATATGCACATATGTATCTTGTTACTTTTCCATTGCTGTGAAGAAAATGTAAAGGCAACTTAAAGAAAAAACAATTTATTGGGTGCTTATACTTCCAGACAGTAAGTCCATGACCATTATAGTGGGAGCATGGCAGCAGGCAGGCAGATGACACTGGAACAAGACTTGAGAGCTTACATTTTTATCTATAATTAGGAGACAGAGAAAGAGAAAGACAGAGACAGAGAGACAGAACACATGTACACTGGGAATGGTGTGGCCTTTTAAACCCTCAAAGCCCACTCTAATTCCAGCAAGTGCCAACTGTAAGCTTCAGGGAAGCTGGTCCTCATGATCCCTTACCCATCCATGAGAGGATGCTGGGTCCTTATGATCCCTTACCTATCCATGACAGGATGCTGACAGGCCCAGTTTTCTGCAGCTCACTCAAGTCATCTCAGTTGCTGAGCAATTAGGAATGCAGTAGCCATGTCCTGCCTGGGAGACATTGTTCCACAGCACTTCACCTCGTCGTCTTCTCATCCTCTTTCCCAGTAATCTTCTGCTATGTTCCCTGAGCCTTGACAGGTGTTGATGTGGATGTCCCACTTAGGCCTGAGCACCTACACTCACTTGCTCTCAGCACACTGACATTGAGTCTCTATAGTCACCACTGCCACCCACAGCAATAGGCGTTTTCTCTGATGGATACGGAAAGCAGCACTAACCTACAGGCATAAACATAAACATTTAGAAGGGAATTTGACGACACATTAGAGCAAGTAACTAAAACAACAGCAATAACTTCCCCACTAAGCACCCCGTACACTCCACTCCCCACACCCCATCCCTGCTGCCAGGTAAGGGCTCTTGGCCACATTTATTGTACCAGATTTGAATTCTCTCTTTTAGGACAGGCCTCAAATCTAATGAGGAAGCAGTTGGCTAACTGCTTAACTGTCATGCTACTTTTGTGCCAGTTGGGTATATCTTGCCTGGCAGGCAGGTATTATAATATATAGGATTATATGTATGATTCAGAGATAAATCTGAATGATTATATATATGATTCAGAGATTAATCCCAGCACTCAGAAGGCAGAGGCAGGCAGATTTCTGAGTTCAAGGCCAGCCTGGTCTACAAAGTAAGTTCCAGGACAGCCAGGGCAATACAGAGAAACCCTGTCTCGAAA
>NC_034591.1:133432620-133445274 GCF_900095145.1 Mus pahari | reverse complement strand
AACTACAAAGAGAAAGAGAGGGAGAGGAAGAAGAGGAGGAAAAGAAATTCTTTTCCCTTTGGCAGGGAGTATATGTATATGTGCAGTTTTTTTTTTTTTTTTTAAGATTTATTCATTATATACAAGTACACTGTAGCTGTTTTAAGACACACAAGAAGAGGGCATCAGAACTCATTACAGATGGTTGTGAGTGACCATATAGTTGCTGGGATTTGAACTCAGGATCTCTGGAAGAGCAGTCAGTACTCTTAACTGCTGAGCCATCTCTCCAGCCCCAATATGTGCAGTTTTCTTTCTTTTTTTTAAAAAAAGATTTGTTTATTATATGTAAGTATACTGTAGCTATCTTCAGACACTCCAGAAGAGGGAGTCAGATCTTGTTAAGGATGGTTGTAAGCCACCATGTGGTTGCTGGGATTTGAACTCTGCACCTTTGGAAGAGCAGTCGGGTGCTCTTACCTGCAGAGCCATCTCACCAGCCCCTGTCAGCCGCTTTTGAGGAACAGGAAACCCCTTTCAGCTTAAGCTTTCTTCCTATAATAAATTGATTTGGATCTGTATAGTGGACTATGAATAACCCAGAACTGTGAGCTAAAAAAAACTAGCCCTCCCTTGTGTTGCCTTTCTTTCAATTTTTATCATAACAAAAGGAAGAAACCAGCAGCTAGTTATTCAGAGTAAAGTAAAGCGTGTTGCTTGCATAATGTATGCACACCGGATCACCTTTATTATTCTCAGTTAAGGCTCTGGCCCACCCACATACTAGGCCAGCCAAGGGCTCCCCTTGCAAGTAGAGCTTTCTAAACTGCATCTCAGGTCTGCGCTCACTCCCCTGCTCCGCCTGTGTCTGTATAGGCCAGTGGATTGGGCTCAATAGGCCGTCCAGCAGGTCTCCAGGGACCCCTGGCCTCTGCCTCTGCTGTCCCCATGCCGAGATGACAGGTGTGCATTACTTTGTCATCTTTTGACCTGGGTGCTGAGGATTCTAACCTGGGCTTCAGGCATGCACAGCAAGTACTTTTAAGAACCAAATTGTCTCCTGAGCCCTAAATTTGCAATTTTTAATTCTCTTAGTCAAAAAATATAAATGGCACAAACACAAACACTTATTTTTCATCTTCCACCTCGTGAGTGCTGGATTCAGGTGTAAATCACAACTCAGGCTTATGGCTGCTATTTTTAAAGGGGGCCTAGAGCAATCTTTTGGCCACGTTTATGGTGGTAGAAGCTATGCTAGTTTCAGTGCACTGGTTCAGGCAGGGGTCTGGTGCCAAGAGTTCGGCAGTTGTCCGGAACCACAGCAGTTTATCACTGGGGCAAGTTCACAAACGCACGTTTTTCTGTCTTTCTGTGAATTTGGTAATACATTTACCATGACCACCAACAGTTTGAAAGAAATGTGTGACTGTAAAGCTAACGGCGCGTGCTTCACAATTAATGTACTCCAGTAAGGAGGAATCTGGGTCATGCTGTTCCACTGGGGATAACTAAACCAAGATAACCAGAGCTCCTTGCATGTCAACAGAAGTCTTGTATGGGAGTCTGAATTGTGCAAATTCGAAAAGTGCGAATATTTAAAAGTTTTATCTTTCTCCCTAAATTCCAAATATTCAGTTTCTTAATGTTTTCGGCTTTGCTTTTTATATTCAAAATGGCCTGTGTACTCCTGGCTGACCTCATATTCGAAACTAATGAATACCAAATTGTTATTACTATATAGTATCTGTTTAGCACAAGAAACACTTTTTTATGAGTGCTTTGAGATTTTCGTGAATGATTTGCTAACTTGTGCTTCTATTTTAATACGCAATTATCTTTTTCAAACTCCAGTATTTATTATTATTATTATTATTTTTTAGCGTTTATGGAATCGGACTCAGGGTCTTGCACATTCTTGGCAAGCACTCTCCCTACTGAGCTCTGCTTCAAGCCCTATCTAAGAAATGTTAGTATTGTTTTCTGAGAACAGTCATACCTTTTTCCTTTGCGTTCTGAATGTTACTTATTTCTTTGTTTTTGAACAAAGACCTCGCACTCGCCCATCGTTAGGGAAAAAAACTGCGTACTCTGTCCTGCCTCCATTTCCGGATCTGATCCGGACGGAGGGACGAAGAGAGCGACAACCCTGGCCCAGTGACTCATCCGGCCTTCCCGCGTCCAACCAGGGAAAGGGAGCGGGCTTGGACACGCATGCGCTTTCCGAAGTTTGTGGCGTTCCGTTCCTCCTGTTTTCGTAAAAAGTCACCCAGGGAGAAGAGGCTGAGTCACTTCCTCCATGCTTTTACCTTGGGGCGCTGGGAAGGGACCCCAAGGGCCTCGCGAGTGCTAGGCGAGCACTCTAGCCACTTTCTCACTTCTGTGGCGCAGTCCGGCTACGCCAGTCTGTCATTGTCATCACTACTACTTCCGCCGCACTCTCCGGCGCCACGTGGCTCCACTCCTGTGAGAACACGGAGTGTCACTCTCGTTTCCGTCCCGGGAGCCGCTCGCGTCCCTCGGAACCTGGGCGCGGCTGTTTCTGCGCACGCACAGCGCTTTAAACGCCACCGGCGGGAGGGCACGGCGCCCCCTAGCGAGCGGCGCCGGGGACACACAACGACGCGCCACGCCACGCTTTGCGCACGCGCAGTGCAGGTTCGGCGGGCGCGCGGGAGCGCAGTTTGGCGCCTCGGAGAGGGCGCGCGGCCCAGGGCCCGTGCGCACAAAGGCCGGCGGGCAGGGGTTCGGGAGGCCGCGCAGGGGCCGAACGGTGCCCATCGTGCCGCTTGCCCCCGCTGTGGGGTCTCCTCTACCTCGAGGCGCTTGTATTTTGGGGTTTGTGGTGTCTCTGGGCTTTTGCGTCATACTTCATAATGGAGGGCGCCAGACCTAGTGCGAGCTTCCAAACTTGTGGCGTAGAGCCGGATGCCGGAAGTTCCTAGGGCAGGCTCCCGGAAGTGATAAATTCAAAGAACTAATCGGGTAAACCTTATCCTAGTTCCCAGGACGACGAGAGGTCGTCTACAGCTGTAAACGTGAGACCAAAAGGGTTGCGTGGAGAGCCCCGGCTCCTTCACACTTGGCTCCCCTTCCTCTTTTTTTTTTTTTTTTTCCTTTTGGTTTTTCAAGACAGGGTTTTTCTGTGTAGCCCTGGCTGTCCTGGAACTCACTTTGTAGACCAGGCTGTCCTCGAACTCAGAAATCCGCCTGCCTCTGCCTCCCGAGTGCTAGGATTAAAGGCATGTGCCACAATGGCCCCACATACTCAACCATTAAAAATGTGCACATCAGCTAGGCTGCACACTCGTTTAATCCCAGGACTCCAGAAGAAGATGCAGGAGGGACTCTTTTTAAATTTGAGGTCAGCCTGATTTACAGAGTGAGTTTCGAGACAGCTGGAACTTCACAGAGAAACCCTGTCTCAAATAAACAAGCAAACAAACAACAAATAAATGAGTATTTCGGTAGGCATTAGTTTTCTGCCTTCACTAGTTAATCTTTTTTATTTTGGTGTAAACTTTATAACTGTCAATTCTTTCCTTATTTCTACCCCCAAACTGATGAAATTTTGTATTGCTTTAAATCCACAGATTGACTTAGAACGGTCACATTGATATTAACAGTACATGAACATTTAGTCTTTTGTTGTTGTTGTCTTGTTTTGAGACAGGGTCTCTCTACATAGCCCTTCTATGGTGGAGCTCACTATGTAGACCAGGCTGCCTTGAACTCACAGAGAACCTCGTTCCTCTGCCTCCCAAATGTTGGAGTCAAAGGCATGCGCTGCACTTAAGTATAATTTAATTTTTCTCAGCAATGTTGGTCATCTATGGGGATTTTTCCTGTTTTGGCATACAAAAATTATTTGTATTTGAGTATTATTAGTATGTGGAAATTTAGGTAGTTGTATATTGAACTTGTATCTGGTGACCTTATTTGTTGGTTCTGATATTTTATGTACTGATTGGTTTAGATTTTTGTTTTTTAATAGGTTGACTTGTTTTATGTCTCCTTGAACGGGAGTTACAGATGGTAGTGAGCCATCATTTAGGTGCTGAGAACCCAATCTGAGTTCTCTGCCAGAACAACTATTGTTCTCAATAACTAAGTCATCTTACTAGCCCATAGCTTTTTAGCTTTTGAGGTAGGATGTTGCTATTTGAGAAGGTTCAGTAAAGAAGGGGTAAGGTTTTTATTGTGGGCAACATAGGGAAAATTTCCAGAGGCATCTGGAAGAGTCCAGAGCCGAGAGGAGAGAAAGTAGACAGGACATGGCCAGGGGTAGGGAATGGGAAGACGGGAGAGAATAGTGGAGGATCGACGATCATGGAGAGAGAGATTAGGGTGGACAAATTATGCAGATTACAGCATAATGAATGCTATAGCCAAATAGCTGGGGGGAGAGTCTACTTTTGGAGACCTTTCTCAAGTTCCTTAGGGATGCTGGGATTTTTTTGTTTGGTTTGCTTTTGTTTTTCTTTTTTGGTTTTTCGAGACAGGGTTTCTCTGTATAGCCTTGGCGGTCCTGGAACTCACTCTGTAGACCAGGCTGGCCTTGAACTCAGAAATCCGCCTGTCTCTGCCTCCCAGGTGCTGGGATTCAAGGCGTGCGCCACCACTGCCCGTTTTGTTTTTCCTCCTCTTTCTCCTCCTCCTCCTCCTCCTCTTTCTCCTCCTCCTCCTCCTCCTTCTTCTTCGTTTTTGAATAGATGGTTATGAGCCCTCATGTGGTTGTTGGGAATTGAATTTTTTTTAAAGATTATTTATTTTTTATATGATGTAAGTACACTGTAGCTGTCTTCAGAGGCACTAGAAGAGGGCATCAGATTTCATTACGGGTGTTTGTGAGTCACCATGTGGTTGCTGGGATTTGAACTCATGACCTTCGGAAGAGCAGTCAGTGCCCTTAACCACTGAGCCATCTCTCCGGCCATATCGCCAGCCCTCTTTTTTTGTAATTTATTATCATTTTTGAAACTGTCTTATGTGTCCCTCCACAGTTTGTCGATAACTGAACTTCTGATCCTCCCTACCTCTTTCCCTTTAGTTGCTTGGGTTTAAGCAAGCCATAGCTACGTTCTTAGCCTTCTTTATGTAGTTTTTAAAAAGTTAGACTTAATTACTGTGTTTGAGTTTGTTCTTTAGGACATAGGTATGGCTGTTTCTTCCTAGGGACACCATTTGTCTTCCCTAGATAGGTGAAAGGTGGTGCTTGTTCAGTGACCTAGTGTGATTTGAGTTCACATGACCTCAGTCACACTAAAGGCTTTCTATAGTTAGTCTTGCTTCCTGTCTCTGTGTGAAGACGGACCAGAGGTCAGCCGCATGGGAGGGACTGAAAGCCTTAGCTTTGTCCTGTCTCTTAATATTTCACCGGTTATCAGAGGTGACTTCCCAGGGTTAAGTCACTGTCATTTGCACATAGCCTTCTAGCCCACTGATTACTTTTTCTTTTGATTCTTTTCCTTGACTTCCATATGCTCTTTAAAGTCCTTCCTCGTCATCCACAGGTCTAACCTTTGGTTCCCATGTCTGTATTGTGTGTTAGCACTCCCTGTCTTGTCTTCACTGTGTCTCAGCCTCCTCTCTGGGCAGTGTTCTGTTCTCATTAGTCCTCCCTTGGTGGCAGATCGTCTTTGGTAATTTCTCTAGTGATGCTCCATCCATTCTGTCTGCATATCCTCTTGAATGTTCAGAAGACCCAAACTATGTGATCAGACCTTGTCTGTTGCCTAAGTCTGCCCCTTTCTCTTGTTTAGCATCTCTCCTTCCACCATGTGGGTTTAGGAAATTGAATTTAGGAAATTCAAGTTTTGAAAACTTGAATTCAGATTGTCACCTGCAGCTGGCTTTACCTCATCTTTGCCCTCACTGTCATGGTGATAGAGGCCAGGCATTTCTGCATGATTCTGAATTGGTCTACAGGGCTCTGATCCCTTGATTTCCTCTGTGCTGTAGCAGAAACAGGAAATGGCCTTGGAATGCCATTTCCTTTAAGACATGGGCAGTTCCAGTTCATTTCTCCATGTGAACGTTCAGCTATCACCTCTGTACCATTAGGGGCTCTGTGGACTTCTCTGGTTACAAATATGATTTGCTCCTTGCTGATTATAGCAGAAAACAAAGGATGTCTATAATCCCAGCTACTCGGAAGGCTGAGGCAGGAGGACTGAAAGGTGTAGGTGCCAAGGTGTAAGGCCTTTCCTGCTCTTCACACTGCTCTGACTTTCCAGAAGAGAACTGATATCAGCCATTGTGGGGTTTCTTTCTTTTTTTTTTTTTCTTTTAGACACTGTTTCAATGTGTTAATCAATGAAGTAAGCCTGACCCACATAGTGAGTGCCTGTGCAATTAGAGCACAGTGAAACCATGTCTAAAAGAGAAAAGCAAGCCCACGGCTTCTTAGAGTTGACTTTTGGGCAGAGTGAGACACTGGACTCTAGTTTCCCTGTGCTTTTTTTTGAAGATACGTCTTTTTACCAATGAGTATTTTTGGGATCTTTGCGAAAAGCCTGGTAGCTGTAGCCGTGTGGGCTGACACGTGAAGTGAGTGTTCTTTTGTTTCATTGATCCACATGGCCACTTTATCAGTCTTACTGTGGTTTCTGAAGCCTCTGATTGGCTGCCACATGGTCCCCACGTGCTGTTTCTCCAGTTGCGCCCAGCTCTTCCGCTGGATCATCTATTCTCCTATTCTCCATAGTACCCAATGGTAGGTTTACTCTCCTAACTATTTTGGCTCTGTTGCTTCAGGATTTCTCCATTGTTTTTACTAGGGAAGTATCCCCAACAAACTAACTTCACTCCGTAAAAACAAGCTATTTACATTCCTGAACAGCTGCCAGAAAGGAGGGGCCGAGTGGACTTTCCACCACAGTAGTATGTGGGGAAGCACTTCCTGTAGTGTGAGCACAAACTGATGCACAGTTTTGTACTAAACACAAAAGTTCACCATGCCCGTTATACCTCCAGTTCCCCCATCCCACCCTCGAATGGACACATTAGTTTTTTTGTTTTGTTTTGTTTGTTTGTTTTCAAGACTTGTTTGTTTGTTTTCAAGACAGGGTTTTTCTGTATAGCCCTCGCTGTCCTGGAACTCACTCTGTAGANCAGGCNGGCCTCAGACTCAGAAATCTGCCTGCCTCTGCCTCCCGAGTGCTGGGATTAAAGGTGTGTGCCACCATGCCCGGCGAATGGACACATTGTATGGTCACAGTTTAAAGAGGGCTATTTAGAACTTAAGTGGAATATGAAAAACAAGGCACATAATTTCAGGGGAAACATGAATTCCAATTTCTCAGAGAATATGAACGAAGGGAACCATGCTGTGCTTGGAAAAATACAGAGTTCTTGCAGGTAAAATTGTGGAATATACTTCTAACAACACTGGCAGAATTGCATTATACAGTCTACCCATATGAGGAACCAGAGTAATCCATTCACTGTATAACATAAAATGTGCTGGGTACTCGGATTGATTTCTTCTGTGAAGGGCTATATTGGAATAACCCTTAACTATTTCTTTCCTTTGAGGAATACAAACCTAAGAGTTGAACGTATTAAACTGGTGCCCTAGGAGATAGCTCAGGCAGCAAAGCTCTTGTCTAGAAAGCTTGAGACAGAATCTACATAAAAAGGTTGGGTGTGGTGGCACACACCTGTAACTCTAGCCACGGTGAGCTGGGAAGTGGAGACAGATTCTTGGGACTCTGGCCTAGCTTACTTGGTGACATTCCATACCATGAGTGACAGACAAATCCTCAGTCTCACACTGAATGTGATAAACCCCTGAGATATTCTCAGACCTCCACACACGTGCGTGCACACATGCATGCATACACCAGCACAACACACATACCCCTCTCTGCATGAACACACGTTCCTACACGTACAAAGTATTAATAAGCTGGAAACCGTGTGTGGGCTACCAGGGCTCAAACTCAAGGTCTGATACATGCTAGGCAAGCATGCTGCCTCTGATATGCACACACGGCGGTGAAAAATATTTGTCTTTACAATAAAAGTCTTCTGAGTGGGCTCATGTTACTTAATGAAGCTCCTTCCGGTGAACCCGCTGGTGGATGTGGAGGTTTGAGCTCTGGCTGAAGCCCTTCCCACATCTGCTGCATTCGTACGGCTTCTCTCCCGTGTGGACTCTCTGATGGATGAGGAGTTTGGAGCTCTGGCTGAAGCCCTTCCCACACTTGCCACAGTGGTAGGGCTTTTCCCCAGTGTGTACTCGGAGGTGGATCCGAAGGTCTGAACTCTGGCTGAAGCCTTTCCCACATTCGTAACACTGGTACGGCTTCTCTCCCGTGTGGGTGCACCGGTGGATGTGGAGGTTCGAGCTCTGGCTGAAGCCTTTTCCACACTCCCCACACTTGTAGGGCCTCTCTCCCGTGTGGACACGTTGGTGGATATGCAGGTTGGATCGCTGACTGAAGCTCATACCACACTCCTCGCACTCATACGGCTTCTCTCCGGTGTGGACTCTCTGGTGGATGTGGAGCTTCGAGCTCTGGCTGAAGCCCTTCCCACACCTGTCACACTTGAAAGGTTTCTCACCTGTATGGACTGAATGATGGACAAGCAGACTCGAGCTCCTGGTGAAGCCCTTCCCACACTTGTCGCATTTGTAAGGTTTCTCAGCCATGTGGACTGCCTGATGCGGAAACGGGACTTGATTGGCCGGTGAAGCCCCTCCCACAATGCTCCTGCCCGCAGGCTTTTTCTTTTAGGTGGTCTCTCTGATGACTCATTAGTTCTGAGCTCTGAATGAAGTCCTCACCACACCGATCACGCTCAGAAGTGGGGCTTTTCTTGAAGAGGTGACCATCTGGGTTGGTGATAAGCATCTCCTTGAAATCACCAGTCACAGGATTCCTGTGTGTCTTCTCTCTGAAGACTCCAAGTGACTAATGGTGACATCCATCTAAAAATGTCTTTACTGTTACAGTCAAAGGAGACATTTTTGGCCAGTTGTCTCGGCAGAGAACGCTGGAAGTGCCAGTTCTGTTATATCAGGTGGAAGCTTGACTTGAGGAGTCTCTGAACAGTGGTATATGGGATGACAATCTCTCTTATTCCTTTTCTCTCCCTCTTTCTTCAGTTACAGAGAGAACTTTTCCCTGCTTCTGAGGCTCCTTACACATCTCAGAGGTGACCTATCTGGTCATTTGGCTTGGGATTTCAAAGATAATTTTTTTTTTCACTTTAAATGTTGGTGAAATAACTTTAAAGAGTCACTGCAATTTACAGTTTTTGGAAATATGGCAAGATGCTTCTCCCCACTTTTGACAGCAATCTACTTCAGCGTCTGTGTGTACTTATTGAAGAGTTACAATATAAACTCAACTTCCAGCTACTGACTGGCCATTTCTTTCAAAATTAGCCACTCGGAAAAATCCTGAAGTCTTTTCTCTTTTTCTCACTTTAAAGATTTTTATTTCATGTGTTAAGTGTTTGGCCTGCAAGGATGTCTATGTAGCACATGCCTGTCTGGTCCTGATGGAGGTGAAAGAGGTCCTTGGCTCTCCTAGAACTGGAGTGATGAGTGGTGAGCCACCATGTGGGTGCTGGGAACCGAACTTACAAGAGCCAGGGGTGTTCTTGGTTTCTGAGTCACCTCTCCAGACTCTCGAAGGCTTTTCTCTTGAAGATTCTCCACAGAATTTGTGTTTGACTCTCTCCTAGGAAACAGAGAGTTTAGTGATAAGAACAAAGGATTCCAGACTAGGAGTACCTAAGGCCTGGCCACTCGGTAACTCAGAACTTCTTAGCTAGCTTTCTTTTCTTCTCTTTTCCTTCCTTCCTTCCTTCCTTCCTTCCTTCCTTCCTTCCTTCCTTCCTTCCTTCCTTCCTTTTTAAAGGTTTTATTTAGTTATTTTATGTATATGAGTACACTGTAGCTGTCTTCAGATAGACCAGAAGAAGGCACCAGATCTCATTACAGATGGTTGTGAGCCACCATGTGGTTGCTGGGAATTGAACTCAGGATCTCTGGAAGAGCAGTCAGTGCTCTTAACCACTGAGCCACCTCTCCAGCCCTTCCTTTTGCTTTTCTGGTGCTATGGATTGAACCAAGGATCATCCTAGCATTGTACTGTAGCCTCAGCCCATAGTTTGTGCTTATATTTATATCTTTTGCATTATTGGTTTTTTTTTTTTTTAATTTTTGGTTTTTCGAGACAGGATTTCTCTGTGTAGCCCTGGCTGTCCTGGAACTCTGTAGACCAGGCTGGCCTCAGAAATCCGCCTGCCTCTGCCTCCCGAGTGCTGGGATTAAAGGCGTGTGCCACCACGCCCGGCTTTTTTTCTTTTTAGTAAAGAATAGAGTTTATTTAGAGGATGGGGAAGGGAGTTAAGAAGGTAACAGAGGTAGAGAAAGGTAGAGAAAAGGAGAGAGTAGAGAAATGGAGGCCGGCCATGGCCACATGGAGGCAGGGGAAAGGAATTGGGAGTAAGGGGGCAAGAGGCAAGAACGTAAGAGGGTAAGAGCTTGCTCTCAGTTTCTATTGCTTATGCCTCTTGGGTTCATGGGCTGACACTAGCAAAGAAACCCCAGTTTGCAAAGTTGGTGTGATGGAACATGTTAAGAACGAAAGGAGCCAAATGGAGTCCAAAGTTCAATTATACAACATGGAAGTTCTCAGTAGCCATCTCTTCAGAAGATAGCACTATCTTATAACCTGGACTAGCGAAGACAGCCTTCCCCCGAGGCAGAGGAAACTGGGGAAACAGGACAGCCTGCAGGACATGTGGCTCACTTACTGTGGGAAAGTGGACTCAATATCCTAAGGCCAAGTGTAGCCGAAGGTGATGATACCAGGAGTCTCATTCCTCCTGGACAAATATCAAGCTGCTTGGTGCTACAGAAGGGGCATCAGACAACCTTGCACTTCCCAGCCTCCACTACTGTATCTAGCTATTTAACTAGGAGTGGGAAACAGTAAAGCAGACGCTGAGAAGCCCGACGCCGTACCTGGAGTCATCTAAACATGGCATAGTCTACTATAGCAGATGGTAGATTTCCTTCCACACTGCTTCCGCCCATTCATTCATTTCTATCCATCCTAGAACTTCCAGCCTCAGAACAACTCACGAGTCTCTTTTCTTTTTCTTTCTTTCTTTTTTTTTTTTAAAGATTTATTTATCTATTTATTTATTATATGTAAGTACACGGTAGCTGTCTTCCAATACACCAGAAGAGGGCAGCAGATCTTTTTACAGGTGGTTGTGAGCCACCATGTGGTTGCTGGGATTTGAACTCAAGCCCTTTGGAAGAGCACTCGGTGCTCTTAACCGCCGAGCCATCTCTCCAGCCCATAATTCTCTTTCTCAAGCACCAGGATTCATCAGGGACATTCTCCTTCCTCTGCCACACCTTTATTATGACAGACTGTAGAGTGCTAAATGATGGGGAACATGCTTATCTGAGCTTTAAGTGCTCCAGTACCTAGCACAACTGACTTGGAATCTAGTTGACAAAGACTCAGTTTAAACAATGAGATGATACAACTAAGAGAGAAACTAAAATTCCCAACAGTTAACACCTCATTCTACAGGCGAGGAAACCAAGGTCTAAGACGATGACTTTCCCAGGGTCACAGAGGAAGGCAGAGGAGGTCAGCCTTTTAGCAGAAATCAAGGACAAACTCTGGTACATAGAAGAGTACTGGTAAAGTACTCTTACTTACATTAAAAGAAATGTATTGAGTGTGCGCACATTGTGTGGTGGTGAGCACGTGCTTCCCACGGAGTCTGTGTGAAGGTCAGAGGAGAACTTGGGGGAGTAGGTCCCAGAGACTGAACTCGGGATATCAAACTTCGCAGCACGTACCTTGTACTCCGAGCTTGCTTTCAGGACCCAAGAATACACTATGCCTGCCACCAAAAACTATGTCGATGTTGCATAAATAACCACCAGGGAACTGACAAATGGGAAGGGAAGAGGGTGTGCAGAACTAGGGCTTTACACGTGTTGTTTATCTTTGTGAAGTCCTCATTATTTTCCAATCTTTCAGTGCCTCGAGGGAGCTCACCATCGTCTGTGTGAAGATTTTCTTTTTCTGTGGGAGGGCTGTATTTGCCAAATAAAAAAGATCTGAGCTTTGCTGCTGGAGATGTTATGAACCACCCCTTCTTTAAATCCAGCCTAAATGAGGTATGGTGGTGTGGACCTGTATTTCCAGCTACCTGGGAAGTGGAGGCAGGAAGTTAACTTTAATCCATGAGTTTGAGGGTCCCAAGATATCATCTCATTAAGAAGAGGGAGGAGAGAAGAAATCCAGCTTAAATCCAGGATAATGATCTCCCTCCCTCTCTTTCAAGATAGGGTCTTATTATATAGCTCAGACTGGCCTTGAACTTGTGATTATCCCAACATCTGAGTGCTGGGATGATAGACATTTGCTACCACTCTTGGATGCGCTACTTACTTATGAAGAATAGCCTGGATCTAGAAAATACGAGGTTTACTTCTGGCTCTGCTGCCCTTCTCTGCAGCTTAGTCACAGTTCTTCAGTGGCACAAAATGCCAGCATCAGAGCAAGGAAGGATCCATCCATCCGAAGGTCAAGCTTGAGGGAACTTTCTACCTGTGGTTTTATGGAAAAAAATGAAAGGCTGGAGAAGGCCTGAAGTCGACTTCCAGTGTCTCCCATCCCGCCCCACCCC
>NC_034591.1:133419637-133432391 GCF_900095145.1 Mus pahari | reverse complement strand
TCGAGACAGGGTTTCTCTGTATAGCCCTGGCTGTCCTGGAACTCACTTTGTAGACCAGGCTGGCCTTGAACTCAGAAATCTGCCTGCCTCTGCCTTCCGAGTGCAGGGATTAAAGGTGTGCGCCACCACGCCCGGCCCGTTTGGCAATTTTAAATTTTATTATAACTACATATGCAGACCTGTTGATGAAAGAGGACAGGACAATCAGAGCATAGAAGACCTTGGGCAGCTCATCGTACCTCCCATTAGAATCGCTGGCACTAAGCATATGTGGAGATATTTCACAATAACACTGGGTGCACAGAGATCGGGAGAATGAGAGAGGAGTTGTTTTCTTTCCAGCAGGGCTAGGAATCAGAAGTTTTAAAAACCACCACATGGTTTTGACACACCTTTTCAGACATGACTTTGTGGCCACTGAGCAGCTGCTTAATTAAATTCCTCATGTCCTTCACTTCCACAGCGGACAATGATCACTGTTAATACACACGGCACTTGCTTTCTCGTAGCTGCAACCAAATACCCAAATGAACAACTTAAGGAGAGATTTATTTGAGTCACGGTTTTAGACCCCCATCACGGTAGGGCATTGTGGGAAACATGCGGTTCAGCTGATGGCAGGCATAAAGTAGGGTGGAAGAGCAGGAAAGAGCCAGGGCAAGACTCCCAAGGCTTTGCTTCAACCCAGGGACCTGCCTCCTTCACCCAGACTCCACCTTCCACAGTTCTACCACCTTCCAAAAGTCTCAAGGTTTTAATCCACAATGAAACATCCCCAAGGCTAGAGCCCTCATGATCCAGCACTCTCTGGAAACACCTTTAGAGACTCAGGAAGAAGTGTGCTTCACTAATTCCTAGGAATCTCTCAGTTCAATTAATATCAGTCAAGATTAACCACCACATGTGTATGATGGCTACATATAATCTGCTCACCAAGAAGATGGGTTCTTTGATGAAAAGCTTCAGTTTATAATCTTGTTTTCCCACTTAGCATTAGATGGGCATATACTAACATGGAATGATCTCCGACGAGCTACAGTTTTGATCTCACCTAAGGAGGTCAAATCCTTAGGAGGCAGGACTTAGTAGGAAGAATTTAGGTCACTGGGGATGTGACCTTAAAGATGATACTGGGATCCAGGTCTTTCCCACAGAAGGTGAACCAAACTGTTTCATAGGTCCAAAATTGAGTCAAGTAATGATAGACTAAAAGGACTGAACTGTGAGCAGACAGATCTTTGCTCCTTACAAACTCATTACCCAAGATATTTGGGTCTTAACAACGAAGAGTAACTCGTGGAACATACACGAGTGAAATGTCTGAGAGGAGAAGCCGACTTCCAGACTACAGGGCAAAAATGCTCCGTAGAGCCTTTCAGAAGAGCTTAGTTGGATGTTTTGAGGAGTACCCCACATGGTGGCAAGGCAGTCTAGTGAGAACTAACGTAGAACTTCCGGGTCAGCAGACCCTATGCTGAACCTGTTGATACCGTTTGCTAGATACATATTGTAATGTCCCAGATGCTCTCGTTCCCTTGTATAAAATACCAATCTCACCACGAAGCTTGACAATAAAGAGAAAGACCACAAGGTACAAGACCTCACTCTAGGCAGGTACTCCACGCTGATTTCCTAGTTTGTTCTCAGAAAGAAAAGCTGTATAGCTCAGAGATGAGGCATTTTTGGTGAAAGAAATTCCAAGTCACCTGGAGCCTGTCATATTCTCAGGGAGGGGCAGATTCTTTGTAGGGTAGTTCTGACATGCCCATCTCCTCAGACCAACCTATTTCTTTCTTTTCTTTTTTTCTTTTTCTTTCTTCTTTTTTTTTGGTTTTTCGAGACAGGGTTTCGGGTTTCTCTGTGTAGCCCTGGCTGTCTTGGAACTCACTCTGTAGACCAGGCTGGCCTCAAACTCAGAAATCCACCTGCCTCTGCCTCCCGAGTGCCGGGATTAAAGGCGTGCACCACCACGCCCGGCGACCAATCTATTTCTATACTGAAGTTCTGGAGTGGGTGTTCTCAGGTTCTGTGCATCTTCTCACTGCGTAAATTACAGTTACCCAATATCCCTCGCCAGACCTTATTCTCAGAAATCTGACTGGTTTCTAGGACGCAGAGGGGAGGGCTGCGCAGCGGAAACCTTAGTACTCTTAGGGGCCTCTCTCAGGAGCCTCTCTCAAGGTCTCCTGATGTCCACCAACATCATCATTGGACCCACCCAGGTCAGAGCTTGGCCAAGCAAGAGGAGGGTGTCTTCGGAGCTGCGGTCTGCTCTGCTGCAGGGGCCTGGCCCTCCGTGAGGGTGGCCTTGTGCACGGGGTGTTACTGGGGGGTTGGGGGGTACGGCGACTGCTAGACGTGAGACCGCAGCCGCAGGGCGCCTTCCCAGCCTCTGAGCCTGGATCCGCGTGGCGATGCCCCCTAGTTTGGACCAGGACACCGCTGCCCACCCCTGGGGCAGCCCAGCCCTGCTCACCTCTTGTAGGTAGAACCCACACCTGGTAACGCAGGACTCCCGGGTATCGTCGAGGACTCGAACTACAAGTCCCAGCAGGCCGCGGGCAGGAAAGCGCTACTTCCGATCTTACTTCCGGCGACGATGGGCTCACTCTTGTGAGCCCCCAGTTTGTGGTTGTGGCTGGCCCTGTATAGTACAAGTTGTTGTGCACTCTTTTCGTTGCAGACACATACAGTTTCATTATACTCCCCAAGGTGTCTTTTACTTGTTAAGATGATGCTAGAGGGTAAATAACCATTATAAAATTGTCTTCAGCCTTAAAAATAGTATGAAGCTGTCACTTTAAGTGAATAGTGTAGTATATGTATCCACAACATGTAATCTCATCACTAGGGAGGCTGAGGAAGGAGGTTTGCGAGTTCGAGAAGCCCGCGTCGAAATTTAAAAAAGAAAGAATGCCCGTGTCGAAATTTAAAAAAGAAAAGAAAAGAACCGATCACTGGATATTCCATGTTCTTATCTTTGGAGTACAGTTTCCAGATACTAATTGCACGGGTTACCAACGCCTGTAATTCTATCTCCAGTGACTCCTACACCCTCTTCTGGCCTCAGGCGCCTGTGTTCATGTGTACAAATCTACACACACACAAACTTAAAAACAGAATATTTTTAAAAATCAACAATAATGTATTTGGATATAAAGAACTAAAAACTGGATCATAAGGTTGATTTAATAGATCAGTTAACATCCAAATCCAAAAAAGAATTTTAATCATAAAACAGACAACTCCCCCCCCCAAAAAAAAAATTGATGCCATTAAATCTGAAAGAAAATGTCAACAAAATTCTAAGGAATCAATAGTATTATATGTCGTTAAGTTTCACTTACCAACAGGATTTCAGAGTGCTTTCTGAGTGTGCAATCGTCTCCCAAAAGGATCTCTAGGTAAACCTGTGACATGCAAATCCAGTCTGTAGCCCATATGGTCCCTAGGAAAGTTGTGAAAGCCCATCACAAAACTCTTAAACTTCAGACATGAGACTATTTTTGCAATTCAATTACACAATTCTTTTTTTTTTTTTTTTTGGTTTTTCGACACAGGGTTTCTCTGTATAGCCCTGGCTGTCCTGGAACTCACTCTGTAGACCAGGCTGGCCTCAAACTCAGAAATCCACCTGTCTCTGCCTCCCAAGTGCTGGGATTAAAGGCGTGCGCCAGCATGCCTGGCTTATACAGTTCTTTTTACAAATACCTTTTGTTCATATATTTCCCTGTGTGTGTGTGGACGCCCTTCCCCCCCATGGGTGTGGCAGTCCGAGTCAGAACCTCCTCTCTACTCCTTGGGTCCTGGGGATTGATAGAAGTCTGGCAGGATTGTCCGGCAGGCGCTCTAACCAAAACAGACTGATTGTTCTTCTGAATGTGGCCTTTGTAAATGACAGTGGTGTGTCACAGAAGGTTGGACACACTGTTAACAGTTGCCAGAGTACTGAACTTTGTTCAGCCCAGAGGGTCTTAGGTATTTCAGCAGAAACTAGTAAGAATGGGGCTAGGAAAGGTCGACCGTTTTAAAGTCAATGCTATTTGGAATGCTTAAATTAAGTGTTGTGCTTTCAGATAAAAATAGATTATAACATTTAAACCCAACATTTATGGTATCAATTTCCACTTTCTAGGAATCCAAGGTGCATGTTTTCTTGATAATTTTTGTTTCTATGATACTCAAATCAACCTGAGAGTCCTGACTTTCCAACCTAAATACCAGTTTGTAGATGTAGAGAACTATGAAAAACTGAGAAATTTCTTTAGAATTTCATATATAGGTACAGTATTTACATAAATTTTCTTCCTTCTTTCTCTCTTTCCAACTCAGTTTTAGTTTGCTTCCTAGGACTGTGATACAATATTAGGACAACAACAGCTTGGGGAGGAATGGGTTTCTTTGGCTCACCTTCCCCTCCACATTGCATTCCATTCCTGAGGGAAGTCACGGTGAGAACTATGGGCAGGAAGGGAATGTTTAGGCTGGAACTGAAGTAGAGGCCGCAGACCGGTGTCGGTGTCGCTCTCTGGCTTGCTGTCAGGGCTCACTCACCTGCTTTCTTATTCTTCCAGGACCACTTACTTACCTAGAGATGGCACTGCTCATACTGGGCTGGGCCCTTCCAGGTCAATCAATAATCAAGGAAATGTCCCACAGACTTGTCTAGACGCCAAACTGATGGAGACATTGCTCAGTTTTGGTTTCCTCTTCCTAGATGACTCTAGCTTGTGGCAAGTTAATAAACCATTAATCAACACAAACACTTCTCTTTGTCTGCCTCAGCTCAAATTATTGATCTCATATTCTCCCTTTCATTATGTGTGTGTATGTATGTATGCATTCAAATATAAATACACTTAGTATTATTGCTTGCGTGTTTTTAGGGTTGACTACTTGTGTTGGATTACCAATTAGGTGACCCATTCCTAGAGGAGACTGATTCTCCCTTTCTCAGCAGTCATTACTTGCCTGTAGCTCTTCATGTAACGGTGGGTCCCTTCTGAGATGTCCCCTATGCACTGGTGTGGTCATGGTTAGGGTGTTATTTTGGCTACCGTATCGTTGAGATTTTATGGGTGTGCAAGTCTCCGTAAAATGAAAGGAATTGGGTCCAAGAAAGCAAAGAACTTATAGTCAAAAGCCTAACATGAGACAAATAGGGCAATATTAGGAACCTGAAGGCCTGAGGCAAGTCCAGCATGTCCTGACAGGCCCTGAAGGCCTAGCTGAAGATCTTACAATAACAAGTCCAGGCATGTCCAGGAGAGCCCGTTGTTTGGACATTCCTGAGGATGGGTGGCCCCAAGGATAGACATAAACACAGGAACTGTTTTGGGTTATTTTATTTTATTTTATTATTATTTTGTTCTGTTTTGTTTTTCGAGTCAGGGTTTCTCTGTTTAGCCCTGGCTGTCCTGGTACTCACTCTGTAGACCAGGCTGGCCTCGAACTCAGAAATCCACCTGCCTCTGCCTCCCAAGTGCTGGGTTATTTTATCTTTTAATTGACTCATTGGCCATCTGGCGGCCTGGGTCTCGCTGACTCTCCCTGGAATTGTTGATGCTACAACCTGCGTGTATTATTCTACTGACTTGTAATCAAGGCAATTGTGTGAAGCTCTGCCAAGTTCCCCCCCAAAATCCCCCAACCCCCTACCCTCTCCCTATAAAAACCTTCTTTTTGGGTCTTAGGGTCGATTCCTTTGTCTCCTGTGTGAGATGGGTATCAGCCCAGGGCCCTGCCATTAAACTGCCTCATGCTTTTACAACAAAAAGGCCTCTCGTGTTTTTTTGGGATTCCCTGACTTCCCTGGTGTGGGTCCAACAGGTGCAGTTTCTCTATTATTCCTAGAAGACACAATCTCACAGAAGACATCCTGGTCCTCTGGCTCTTGCAACATTTTACTCTTTTCTTTCTTTCTTTCTTTCTTTCTTTCTTTCTTTCTTTCTTTCTTTCTTTCTTTCTTTCCTTCCTTCCTTCCTTCCTTCCTTCCTTCCTTCCTTCCTTCCTTCCTTTCTTTCTTTCTTTCTTTCTTTCTTTCTTTCTTTCTNCCTTCCTTCCTTCCTTCCTTCCTTCCTTCCTTCCTTCCTTTCTTTCTTTCTTTCTTTCTTTCTTTCTTTCTTTCTTTCTTTCTTTCTTTCTTCCCTTCCTTCCCCCCTCTTTCTTCCCCCCCCTTTCTTCTTTCCTTTGTGGAGAGATTTTGGGGCCACCTGACAGAATCTGACATTGGCCATGGACAAGAAAATGGGCTTCAGGAAGGAATCTGACATTGGGCCATGAACAAGGAAGTAAGCTCAGGCAGGAATCTAATTTTAGGATATAACAAAGAAGTAGGCTTCAGGCAAGAATAAAATTTTAGGCTAGGACAGGGAAGTAGGCTCAGATATCTTGGTCATCCTGATAAGCCCTTAGGAACAATGATCACGGGACTTTGTTGCTTTGCTTGTTCCTTGACTATTTGTGTTTATTGTACTGCTTGCCCTTATTACTTGCATGTAATTAAAATGGTGTAAAAGTAGATTGGGAAAAAATAAACCCACCTCAGCCTCAGCCTCAGAACTGCCTGGGGTCATGCTACAACGTTATCTAATTGTCTTTTTTTTTTTTTTTTTTTTATCTCACTCCTGAGCTGGAGAAACAGTTGACTGACTGAGCTGGCTTGGCCATTCCTCTCTCTCTCTCTCTCTCTCTCTCTCTCTCTCTCTCTCTCTCTCCCGCTTTCTATGTGGTGTTCTCTGAGCCTTAGATGCAGGGGCTTGTGTTATGGTGTGGATATATCAATTGGCATTTGGTACACTGTGGTAGGCACTTCTCTGCATTTTGATCAGTTGTGACTTTCTGCAATTGTCTCTGCTGCAAAAGAAACTCCCAGGATGAAGGATGAGAGCACACTTATCTATGTGTATAAGGATAAGTAGTAAGAATGCTGTTAGAGGGGTTTGGAGAGAGCAGTTAAGAGCAATGATTGCTCTTCCTGAGGTCCTGTGTTCAATTACAAGCAGTCATATGGTGGCTCACAACCATCTGTAATGGGATCTGATGCCCTCTTCTGGTGTGTCTGAAGACAGCTACAATGGACTCATATACATTAAAAAAAAATAAATCTTAAGCTGGGCGTGGTGGCCCATGCCTTTAATCCTAGCACTTGGGAGGCAGAGGCAGGCAGATTTCTGAGTTGGAGGCCAGCCTGGTTTACAGAGTGAGTTCCAGGACAGCCAGGGCTACACAGAGAAACTCTGTCTTGAAAAAACCAAAAATAAATAAATAAATATAAGTAATAATAAATCTTTAAAAAAGAACGCAGTTACAAATTATACTGTCTCAGGGAACATGACAATACTAAGCTATCTATGATCCGTGGAGTTATTGGCCACGGAAAGGCTTATAGTACCAGATATGTAATTATTCTTTGGTTTATAAGTCCAGTCTGATGGCTGTAGGCTACCCCTAAAATATAAGTGCCACTGCTGAATCTTTGGGGATATCTATTAAACATGATTTATTATTCTCTTATGTTTATATATATGAGTGCTTTGTCCACATGTATATATGTGTACTGTGTTCTGCCTGGAGCTTGCTTGCTTGGTTTATCAAGACAAGTTTTTTCTGTGTATCCCTGGATGTCCTGAAATGTACTCTGCTTAACAGGATGGCCTTGAACTCAGATGTGGCTGCCTCTGCCTCCAGAGTGCTGGGATTTGTAAAGGGTCCCTGAAAGTTTTACAGCAGGCAGGGAAACCATCCGTAAAGAGACAAGAGTGAAATTTGGTTCAACCTGGTTTAGGAACCAGTCCTAGGCCAGGACTTTGAGAGTCTGACACCAGTTCATTTGTTTTAGCCATATTTAAGCACAGTATAGTTTTAGAAAACGTTTTCAGATAACAAACAACTCACTCCTGTGAGTACTACAAAGCTTAAGACATGTTTCATTGAAGCTCTTTACAAACTATGCATGGCTTTGTTCATAAGATTGGTTCTTGTTGACTTAGAAACAATGCTCAAGATAATGGTCCAGGGAGAATGCCTTAGGTAAACATAAGGCCCACAGCAGTCAGGATTGCCAGCCCTGTCCCTAAGATAAGACAGAAGTCACCTAAGTTGTTGTAAAGTACAATTTTCATCACAAGAATGACTTTTATGAACTAGAAATAATGCTCAAGGTCTTAGGAGGAAAGGATCTAGGATAAGTAAAATATAAATTCTGAGGGATATGGCAGAGCCTAGCTCATCAGACAGCAGAGGATTGCCAGGTTATAAACTAGTTCCTGGATTCTCCAGACCCTATCTGTGTGTACAAGGACTTTTTGCCTTTTACAGGGATTAAAGTTGTGCACCACCTTGTGGTCTATAGAAAGTTGTTAATCACATAGGTGCTGGAAGCTGAACCTGGACTCTCTGCAAGAACAACAAATGCTCTTAACCTCTGATCTGTCTCCCCAGCTACATTTGGGGGGGGGATATTCTTGCTATGCTGGACATTGTGGTTTATAGTTATCACAATTAGGTAGCATTATCCTCAATGGGCTGACCCTCCTACAGCCTGTGGGAGGAAGGTTTTCAATGGAAGGTCCTTCCCAGAAGGCCAGGGCTTGTGTCAACTTAACCACCACGACCACCCCCCCAACCCCCTCCCCACCATCACCACCACCACCACCACCACCACCACAACCACCATCACCACCACCACCATCACCACCACCACCACCACCACCACCACCACCACCACCACCACCTAACTGATGAGCATAGTGGCACATTCCTTTAATTGCACAACTCAGAAAGCAGATGCAAGGGGATCTCTGTGAGTTCAAAGCTAACTTAGTCTACACAGAGTTCCAGGACCACCAGGACTACATAGAACTTATTTCAAAAACGACATCATGTAGAATAGTCTGTATATATCTCTTCTTCCAGTTGCTATAGCATGCCATTTAATGCAATGACATTTCTTTGTTTTGTTTTTTTGTCCAGATGACCTATTTATTGGATAAAATGGAGTGTTGAAATCATGTACTATTGCTGAGTTGGAGTTATTCTGTGTCTTGAATTCCAGTAGTGTGCTTTTTATGAAACTGGGTGCCCTAGAGTTTGGTGCATATATTAGGCTGTGCATCAGGCTGACCTTGAACTCACAGAGCTCCACCTGCATCTGCCTCCTGAGTGCTGGGATTAAAGTGCACTACTATTGCCCAGCATGAAGTAACCTTCTTTTATCTCTTCTGATGAACATTAATTTGAAGTCTGTTTTGTGAGACATTAGGGTAGTGGTGATGTTTGTTTCCTAGTCCCATTGGCTTGGGATATTTTCCCCATCATTTTATTCTACGATGATATCTTTTCTTGATAGTAAGTTGAGACTTTTTTTTTTTTCTTTTTTTCTTTTTGGTTTTTCGACACAGGGTTTCTCTGTGTAGTCTTGGCTGTCCTGGAACTCACTCTGTAGACCAGGCTGGCCTCGAACTCAGAAATCCCAGCAGCATCTGAGGTGTCCAAGTCTAAGAACCTGACGTCCCTGGCCTCCGTGTGGCCCAGGGACCCAAGAACCAGCTCTTCCTCAGCACCCAGAGGCGTCTGCGGTGCCCAAGAGTCTGAGCCCAACTTTGGCAGGTCCATTGGGACCCCAGACTGCACCTTCCCCACCCCCAGAGTGGGTTCTTGCGGCTTTTCACAGTCGGATGCATGCCCAGCAGAGGCAGTTGGGTGCGCCCTTGTCTGCCTCCGTGAGTGGCCCTGGCCCATGCAACAATACTTAATTGTCAACAATTATTTTTCTGTTTTTGTTTTTTCGAGATAGGGTTTCTCTGTGTAGCCCTGGCTGTCCTGGACTCACTTTGTAGACCAGGCTGGCCTCGAACTCAGAAATCCGCCTGCCTCTGCCTCCTGAGTGCTGGATTAATTATATATTAAAGAAACCTCAGAGAAAGCAGAAAAATGCATCATCGCCACATTAAGGAATGACTAAAATGACTTCCTCTTGGAGTAGCTTACTGTCTCGAGCAAGAACATAGGACCTTGTAGTTGGTGTAACAAAAGTTATATTTTATTATGCTGAGGGTCACCACACAAGGTTCACACTCTCATTAGTCCTAGGCCCATCCCCCCAAGGCTGCTCACCTGTGCGACACATCTTAGCAGAAGTCGGGTTCAGTCTCTCACGGTTTGAGAGTCAGGATCCGGGGGTCAGATGGTCGGTCCAGTTGTAGGGCAGATCAAGGTGGTGTCTCTCCAGTGTCTCCAGCAGTCCTGGGGATGAGCATTGCTCTTGGTCTCTGCCTCTGTACTGTCCATAATTGGGGGTCCTGGAGTTCTAGTCCCGCATCTGGTTATCTTGAGTGAGTGATGTCCCTGGGTTCAGGTTATCAGGTGCAGCCTTGGGTGTAGTGGAGTTCTGGATTAAGCTATTTTTTTTTTAACATCTCTAAAAGGCCGTTTTTATTATGCTTACCACGTGTACCCTCAGATAGCACAACTTGGAATTCTCTCCTCCACTTCATCTGTCTTCTGTCTGTAGGTTGTGGTCTGTAGCTCATCTGTCTTTGTCTGTGTATATGATCTGTTGGCTTCTGTTGCCGGACAGTGTTGCTTGTCTGTTGTGTATCTGATCCGTGTCTGTCTCCAACAAAGGACTGTGCTCTGTATTTACTGAGCAGCACAGAAACCGTGATATGGGAAATGAAGGAGGAGTTCTTTTCTACAGAAACCTTTAACAGCTTTACAAGGGAAGACATTACTGACTTGGAATACCACTCAGGTCTATGAACAGATGCTGCCAACCTGTATCCACATGTTGATTCCAGCGTTTATAGGATGTTTATTGTTTCTGGCTGCTTTCAACCTGTGGGCTGCGTTCAGTGAATGTTCCCAATACACGTATACATAGATTACTCGGAGGCAGGAAACAGGACAGAAGAAGCTATGCATCAGCTTACGTTGTAAAAGCTGTGAGCCAAGGCATGGTAAGACTGGTTAGATGTTACCTTAAAGGCAGGTTAAATGTAAAGTTTGTGGGCTTCTTGGATCCAATGTTGCAGCAGGCTCCCCTGCTTCCCTCCTTTGGGGGTGGGGGTATCTGTGAATAGCTTGTATTCATCTACCAAGGCCACGGTGAGGACGTGCATGGCTTTTCCTTCAGGGTCACAGAGACCTGGGTCGGACTGAAGTGGATATGGGCTTCTGCTTTAGTCAGTAAGTCTCCTCCTAGCAAGGGGTAGGGGCATTCAGGGATGACCATGAAAGAGTGAGATGACCGTCCTTTCCCCAAATTGACCAATCTAGGGGGGTAGACCATGAACATGAGTCTAGTCCCTCTACCCCCGTACACAGACCTGTCTTTGAGATCATGGCCCCAGAGGTTATTTTAGGATGGAGTGTTGTGCTCCTGTGTCCACCAGAAACTGGATGGGCTTCCCCTCCACTTTTAGGGGTACTGAGCATAGTCTCCCCTAATTGCCCATCTCCTCTAGCTACAGCACCTTAGCCTCTGGGGGGTGGGGGTGGGGTGGGGGCAGGTTCTGCTTGGGGCATTTACTTTCCCAATGTCCTACCTTCTTACAACAGGCACCTGACCTCATTCTCCCTTCTATTTTATTTGTATTTCCAAATGCCACTTTCTTTAATTGTCTATTTTCCTTAGGCCCTACAGATACAGCCAAGAGGATCTTGGCCAATCCCGTTGTCTGTTTGTCCTCCAGAGTTTCTGTATTGTTATACACCCTCTCTGTCATTGCCACACGCTCTAGCTCGGCCAAACTTTTAACTACGAAACCCTCTAGTCTCTGCAACTTATGACAAATGTCTGGCGCTGCCTGGTTGACAAAGGCCACATTTACTGACAACTGGTTTTCCTTGGCTTCTGGGTTGAAGGGTGGGAAAGTTCGGGAAGCTTCTAGCAGCTGTTTCAGGAAAGCCCCTGGAGATTCATTCTGTTCCTGCTGTATCTGACTCACTTTGGACAAATTTGTGGGCCACCTGGACACCCTCCCCCCCTCCATTAGAGTCTGGCACTGGGTTGAAGTCGCAGTCAGTCTGGGTGAAAGGGAACCCCTCATCGATGTAGTCAGGGTTTGTAGTTGGTGTCCCTTCTGGACCCAGAACCAACTTCCAGGCCTCGGTCTGGATCCTTTCTTTCCTCAGTGGTGAGGTGGATCTGGAGCCACTGGGAACCATCTCCCCATGTAGGCTGATGCGTGAAAAGAAAGTCTAACAAATCAATAAGTTTTGCGGGCTTTTCAGAGAATTTGGGATTTTGTAACTTTCTTTTTTTTTTTTTTTTAATTTTTATTTTACTTATTTATTATATGTAAGTACACTGTAGCTGTCTCCAGAAGAGGGAGTCAGATCTTATTATGGATGGTTGTGAGCCACCATGTGGTTGCTGGGATAAGAGCAGTCCAGTCAGTGCTCTTAACCACTGAGCCATCTCTCCAGCCCCCTGTAACTTTCAATTGTAGAGGTCACTATAGAGAGAGGCCGGTGAGCAAGTTGCTGCTTTCCCCGGGTGTCGAAGGGGGCAGCTGTTCACAAGGGAAGTCAGGTAGACTCGGCCTCTGGAGGCTTCCCCCCTTCTTCTTCTTCTTCTTCTTCTTCTTCTTCTTCTTCTTCTTCTTCTTCTTCTTCTTCTTCTTCTTCTTCTTCTTCTTCTTTCTTCTTCTTTCTTCTTCTTTCTTCTTCTTCTTCTTCTTCTTCTTCTTCTTCTTCTTCTTCTTCTTCTTCTTCTTCTTCTTCTTCTTCTTCTTCTTCTTCTTCTTCTTCT
>NC_034591.1:133414281-133418469 GCF_900095145.1 Mus pahari | reverse complement strand
GTCCTGGAACTCACTTTGTAGACCAGGCTGGCCTTGAACTCAGAAATCTGCCTGCCTCTGCCTCCCGAGTACTGGGATTAAAGGTGTGTGCTACCACCACCCGGCTCCAATTTGTTTTCTTTTCAGCTTTTTATCAGAATTCATTCTCCAGGCTGGAAAGGCTGGCCTGGGCATTTGAGTGGAGAAGTTTGAGTAAGAAGGCCTTGTAATCTAAGAGAGAACTCAATGAAGCTTCCTAAGAACCCAATATTTGGATGGGTAGTGGTGGCAGCACTTAACCCCAGCACTTGGGAGGCAGAGGCAGGCAGGTTTCTGAGTTCAAGGCCAGCCTGGTCTACAAGAGTAAGTTCCAAAACAGCCAGGGCTACACAGAGTTTTAGTCTCAAAAAACCCAACCCAACCCAACCCAACCCAACCCAACCCAAACAAACAAACAAACAAACAAAAACCCCAGTATTTGATTTCCCTGGTGAAGATCAGTGGCCCTTCCCAGGTACTACAATGCATATAGCACTTCATAAGGGGAGAATCTAAGTCCTTTTGAGGGGCTGTGCAGATTCTAAGCAAAGCTATAAGCAAGCATGTTGTCCCAGGCAATTTAGTTTCTAGAATTAATTTAGTAATTTGTCATTTAAAGGCCTGATTAATTTTTACCAGAGAAGGGAGTTTCCCAAAGCATATGACAGTTCCCATTAATATCTAATCCTTTCAGATTGCTAGTGATAAGGTGGCATTTATGATCTGAGTCTGTAATCTCTTCCTTTTTTGTTTGTTTTTCTGAGATAGGTTTCTCCATGTAGCCTTGGCTGTCCTGAAACTTGCTCTGTAGACCAGGATGGCCTAGGAATCACAAGAGTGTCGAGATTAAAGGTGTGAGCCACCACCATCCAGTAGTGAGTGTGTATTTTCTACAAGGCCTAATTGTGTCATAACATACCCTAAGACAATCCTAACCATGTCAGCTGTTGCAGCTGGGAGGAGAAAGGTTTCTATCCACATGAGGGGGTTTCCATAGACACAGTCAATGACTTTCTACCTCAGGCCATTCTGTGATGTCCTCTTGGTTACTTTGAAAGGATTTCAGTTTAGGGGGGTCTCTCTTATGGAGTTTGTTTCTCATTAAAACAAATCTTTGTAAAAGGTTGTCCTTTGGCAACTTCCACGGCCTTCACCGTTTAGAGAAAGTGTGGACTCCCATCCCACTGTAACTTTGTGTTGTAGCATTCACACTCTGAGATCCCCAGCACACTCCCCCTCCTTTTTATAAGATGCAACCCTGCTGGAGATTTCTGGGGCCTCTCTGGTCAAGAGGCTTGATCATTTAGCTCCTACCATTCTCTGGGTCCTGACTGACCTTGTGGGCGAGGGCTAGGAAACTTGATTTTCCTCAGTGGTGTGGGCTTAAAGCTTATCCCCAGAGGGAAAGTTTTATCAGTTTGTAATTTTAAACTCTGTAGCATTTTAAAAGGGCTTGGTCAAAACAACCCAATTTAAAAAGAACCTTGGCTTTGTTATGACTCAGTTTCCCCAGGTGGTTAAAAACTAAGGAGGCCAGCAAAATCCCAAGTAATGACCTTGATTGTACTTACATCCTCCTTCTTTTTAACCAGTTCTTGTGTTACCATAGTAACACACAGTATGTATGTATTGTATGTTACAATTTAACACATATAAACCAGTTCTTGTGTCTGTAGAGCACTATAATCTTGGAGATTTTCTTTCTTTAAATTTTTTGAGACAAGTTCTCTCTACATAGTCCCAGAACTTACTCACTTTGTAGACCAGAGTATCCTCAAAATCGCAGAGATCTGCTGGCTTCTGCCTGGAGCGCTGTGATTAAAGGTGTGGCCATCACACCTGTCTAACCTTAGGGATTTTTTTTTTCCCTGTTGGTTTTTCTGAGCTTGAGGTTCCCTGTGTGGCCTTGGCTGTCCTGGAACTCACTCTGTAGACAAGGCTGGTTTCCAACTGAGAGATCTGTCTACTTCTGCTCCCTGAGTGCTGGGATCAAAGGTGTGTGCCACCACAGACCAGCACCTAAGGGATTTTTAATAAAATTTAATCATCTAACATTTATCACCCTTAACCTCATTTTCAGGGCTGGAAAGTTGGCTCAGTGGTTAAGAGCCCTGACTTCTCTTCCCAGCACCCACATGGTGGCTCACAACCATCAGTAATGGGATCTGACGCCCTCTTCTGGTGTGTCTGACACCAGCTACAGTCTCATTTCCATAAGCCTTGTGCAGTTTACTCAGCCTTTCTGTGATGGACTTTCATGCCTTTGTCTTCATCTTCTGCTTTAAATTCCTAGAATAAAAATCCCACCATTATCTAAAACATTCGCTTTTTAACCCTTTCTACCAAAAATAAAAAGACCTCATACTTCCTTCTCTTTCTTTTACCCCCCCTCTCTCTTTCTTTTTTAAGATTTATTTATTTACTATATGTAAGTACACTGTAGCTGTCTTCAGACACTCCAGAAGAGGGCGTCAGATCTTGTTACAGATGGTTATGAGCCACCATGTGGTTGCTGGGATTTGAACTCCAGACCTTCAGAAGAGCAGTCAGGTGCTCTTACCCACTGAGCCATCTCACCAGCCAATGTCTTCTCTTTCTCTCTGCCTTTCTACAATAAAGTTCTAAAAACCATAAAAAAAAAAAAAACCTCATACTTAATCTTTCTCAACAACTCTCTTTTTCTTTTTTCTCTCTCTCCCTCTTCTAGTTACCACTTAGTTCATCTTCCCAGACGAGATTTTAAGCCAAATTATATTCCTGGCACATCATAGCAAAAATGATTGCCTGTATACATATTTGTAATGTCCAAGCTTTCTCCTATTGCACGTCTCCAGAAAAATCTTCTGTCCATTTGGACTTAAGGTTTGCACTTTAGCCAGAGTTTTGGCACATTACCACTGAACTTGAGCAGGACACTGCTCTTTGTATGGAAGAAAAGGCAGGAAGAAAATACTCACAGAACCAAAGATGTTTTCATGTTTAACATGTAATTGCAGTGTAAGAGGACAGGGGACATTTATTTTCCTTATTCAGGCTAGGGTGGAGAAGAGCATGCAGCCCTAAGGTCTATTAGAAAAGTAATTTCTTTCTCCTGTGATAACTGGACGCTTTGTAGGGCTTTGAATGACTTGAAGTGTTTTTTTTGTTGTTGTTTTTTTTTAAAGCCCTAGGATATACACAAGTGCTCAAAGATCCCCATTTACATGCATTTCATGTTGTATAGAAGAAATTGTAGCAAACTAAGGTTTGTTTGCTTTTCTTGCTTTTTATCCTGGAGTAACATGGCTTGAACTTGCCACAGTGCTTACTTAGTACAACTCTCCTCAAATCATGGCCTGAGTCATTATTTGCTTTCTGCAGATCTCCCCTGATGGACTACAAGCTGAAGGATGGGAGGTGTCAAATGCATTCTCTTAATCACCGAGTCACTGTAACTTGTGTACCTGACAAGGGTCTAACAGATACTTGCTAAATGGACAGATGGATAGATGGATGGGTGGGTGGACGGAAGGATGGATGGATGAATGAATGAATGAACGAATCAGCTCTCTCTCTCTAGGAAAGAGAACTCACTGTAACTCAGGAATTGATTTTGGTCTCTGAAAGTGAGTCCAGCAGTTAACACAAACGAATACTACTTCCACTAGCGCCATTTATTCAGAAACCTTTGATTTTTCAGGTCTACATTCCTGAAATTAAATAGAGGTGAGATGGCTCAGTGAGTAAGAGCACCCGATTGCTCTTCCAAAGGTCCAGAGTTCAAATCCCAGCAACCACATGGTGGCTCATAACCATCTGTAACAAGATCTGACTTCCTCTTCTGGAGTGTCTGAAGACAGCTACAGTGTACTTACATATATAATAAATAAATAAATCTTTAAAAAAAAAAAAGAAAAGTAATTTCTTTTTCCTCCAGATTGATCTTCAGATCTTCTGCACTTTCTCATTCTGCTCATTATGATTTATTGTCTGTAAGTTACAGAGTACCTTTAGCATCCTTTGTCCCAAGGACCCTTTATGTACTAACCTATGGGTAGTAACGCCTTTGGAGGTCGCATATCAGATACTCTGCATATCAGATATTTGCATCACAGTTCATAACAGTAGCAACATTAGCCGGGCGGTGGTGGCACATGCCTTTAATCCCAGCACTCGGGAGGCAGAGGCAGG
>NC_034591.1:133410480-133413013 GCF_900095145.1 Mus pahari | reverse complement strand
TACTTACATATAATAAATAAATAAATCTTTAAAAAATAAATAAATAAATAAATAAATAAATAAAATCTTAAAAAAAAATTTTTTGGATTTCTGAACTGATCAGGGAAGTGTTCACAAACCCTATCCCTCCCACCCTGGGGGAACTCCCTGAGTGGAAGTGCTGATTGCGAGTAATCCTCTGTGGGCTGGAGGCATGGCTCCATGGTTCAGAGCATGCACTCCTCTTGCAAAGGACCTGAGTTAGATTTGCAGCACCCATATCAGACAGCTCACAACTGCCTGTAACTTCACATGATCTATACCTTTCGAGACCTCCTCCTGCACACACACACACACACACACACACACACACACACACACACACACAAATAACTAAAAAAGAGAGAGGGAGAAAGAGGGGGAGAGAGAGAAAGCTATAATGAAAACTTTAAAACCCTAGCAGAAATGAAGATACTAGAAGATGGGAAGAGCTCCCGTGCTTATCACTTACTTTGTGAAAATAGGTATTTTAGTAAAACCTGTCTAAACATTCATCAAAATCCCAGCACAATCTTCACAGAAATAGAAAAGCAGCTGTCGGGGCTGGAGAGATGGCTCAGCGGTTAAGAGCACTGACTGCTCTTCTGAAGGTCCTGAGTTCAAATCCCAGCAGCCACATGGTGGCTCACAACCATCTGTAATTAGATCTGACGCCGTCTTCTGGGGTGTCTGAAGACAGCTACAGTGTATTTACATATAATAAAGAAATAAATATTAAAAAAAAAAAAAAAAAGAAAAGCAGCTGTCGAGACCGGCCTTGACCAGCAAGAATGACGCGATGCCTGAGATCCTTCTCAACAGCACTTTATTCAGGAACGCCTTTCATGATGCTACGGGGAACACTAATGGACTAGCAAGGCCACCCTATATACTGGAGCGTTTACTGCCCAGGTGCTCTGTGTCTTACTGTTGCCACGGGATAGGCTAAAGCAAGAATCACTTCAATCACATAGGGCTGGGCAAAGAGGACTTGTGCTGAGTCATTATTATTATCAGATGGGCAGTGGAAGCCAGTGCCACCTCATTATTGTTATCAGATGGGCAGTGGAAGCCAGCGCCATCCTATAATGGCTAATGATATGGCTTGCAACAAGCAACTTTTTTTTGTTTGTTTGTTTTTTCGAGACAGGGTTTCTCTGTGTAGCCCTGGCTGTCCTGGAACTCACTCTGTAGACCACCAGGCTGGCCTAGAACTCAGAAATCTGCCTGCCTCTGCCTCCTGAGTGCTGAGATTAAAGGCGTGCGCCACCACCGCCCAGCCATAAAGCAACCTTAAAAGCACAGGGGCACAGAAGACCTTGGGTAGACAAAGCAATCCTTAGGCAAACAACAAGGCAAGGAGGCATTACCACACATATTTTTAAAGCGCTATTACTCAGTCATAGAGATCACATCAACCTGACACTGGCACTAAAACTGAATAGACCAGACAGCCTATTATGGATCCATGTAGCTATAGCCTCCCAGTTTTGACAAAGATGCCAAAAAATACACACTGGAGAAAGGACAGCCCCTTAACAAATACTGCCATGAAAACTGGGTATCTACGGGTAAGAGAGTGAAAATTTGGCGTTTAGATTCCACTTACACAAAAGTTAATTAACACAAAGTTAATGTAAAAGTTGACACGTTAAAACTGCTAGAGGACAAATACTTCAAGATTTAGGTTTAGGAAAGGTATTGGTACAGGTAAGGACTTTTTGAATAGGATTCCATTCACTCAGGAGATAAGCCTGACAGTCAACAGATACATGGTATTACAAAGGTTTTATACAGCCGGAGACATGGCTTAGTGGTTAAGAGCACTGCCTGCTCTCCCAAAGGTCATGAGTTCAATTCCCAGCAACCACATGGTGGCTCTCATCTGTCTATATTGGAATCTGATGCCCTCTTCTGACCTGAAGGTGTACATGCTGATAGAGCACTAACATAAAATACAATGGCTGGGGAACAGAGAAGGGAAAAGCCACATTCATAAGAGCTTCAGAGAATACCTAGGAGGAAAACCTAGCTGAGGAGAAGAGATCTCAACAATAAGAACTTTAAGTTCCTGAAGACAACATGGGATCTAGCATGCTGCCATGCATTGGCAGAATTAATATTGTCAAAACAGCTACATTACCATCACTATCTAGAAATACAATACAGTCATCATAAGAAATTCCAATGACATTTTTCCAATGACTAGAAAATATTTGGCTCCCGTTGATCCTTTGGCCCTCTGATCACATCTATGGACTCAGAGACCCCAAGACAGTAGCTGTGTACCCCAGCCTCCGCCGACCACAAACCAGCACCAACTGTCTCTACTTAAACAACAGCACTTAAGCCAGGACCAATGGGCCAAGGGAAGACCAAGCACTGTTGTAGTTGTTTTTTTTTGTTTGTTTGTTGTTTTTCTTTTTTTTTTTTTTAAAGATTTATTTATTTATTATATGTAAGTACACTGTAGCTGTCTTCAGACACTCCAGAAGAGGGCATCAGATCTTGTTAC
>NC_034591.1:133406935-133409985 GCF_900095145.1 Mus pahari | reverse complement strand
AGTGCTCTTAACCACTGAGCCATCTCTCCAGCTCCCCAAGCACTGTTTTAAACACCCTTCTAGTATGAGAGTGCTAGATATGCACTCCAAAGAAAATTAAAGAAAATCTCTGAATCTTAGCTGGGAGCACTAAACTGGTTAATCTTTAATCCCAGCACTTGGGAGGCAGAGGCAGGCAAATTTCTGAGTTTGCCACCAGCCTGGTCTACAGAGCTAGTTCCAGGACAGCCAGGGCTACACAGAGAAACCCTGTCTCAAAAAACCAACCAACGAGCTAACCAAAAAACAAAACCAAAACCCACCAAAACCTAAATCATAAAATATTAGGTTAGAAATCACACTTTTACTACTAATGTTGAACTGTGGCATTGCATCTTGAAAAGAAAGTCCAATAATCAGGAACCTATCATGGAAAAAGATGTGCCTTCTCCTGATACCCTGTGTAATAGGCAGGGAATTCTAAGCTGCCTGCTGCTTGTCCCCCCTCACCCCCACAAGGAGGTTTACATTTGCATAAGGGGCCTGTAGGATAGGGAGTCCAATACGCAGCTGGTAAACTAGGCATGTGTAAACAGATTGCTGTCCTTTCCCTTCCTTTTCCCTGACCAAGCATTTTTAGTAGGTGTCAGACAGGGGCTGAAAATGTCATGATGCTGCTGATGTCCATGAACTGTATTTGTAAACCCACTATGTTAAATGTATATACTTTTCTCCAAAGGATTTCTCTGACACTATGGGAGATATACCGTAAGTGTAATGCGTTCGGTGATCGGCTTATTAATGGTCTCTGTTGATGTAATTAGCTAAGATGAGGCTTGACTGGAGTAAGAGAGGTCCTTAATCCAACATAACTGATGCTATATAAAAAGAGACAAAGAGGGGCTGGTGAGATGGCTCAGTAGGTAAGAGCACCCGACTGCTCTTCCGAAGGTCTGGAGTTCAAATACCAGCAACCACATGGTGGCTCATAACCATCTGTAACAAGATCTGACGCCCTCTTCTGGAGTGTCTAAAGACAGCTACAGTGTACTTACATATAATAAATAAATAAATCTTTAAAAAAAAAAAGAGCGAGAGAGACAAAGAGACAAAGGGACAACAGGCCATGAGACCATATAAGTAGAAATGAAATCCTGTGGCTGGTTAAGGAACACCAAAGATTACTAGTAACCGACAGGAGTTGAAGCTTTCTATACTCTGTATGCTTCAGAGGAACTGTCACCCTGCAGATACTTTATCTTCAGATTGCTAGCCTCCAGAACTCTCAGTTAACACAATGCTGTTGTCTCAACTTACTTGGTTTGTAGTATTGTTTCAGCAGATAGAAAAATGAATAGTTGCTATATGGTGGTGGTGACTGCCTTTAATCCCAGTACTTGGGAGACAGAGGCAGGCAAATCTCTGAGTTCGAGGACAGCCTGCTCTACAGAGTGAGTTCCAGGACAGCTAGGCCTACACAGAGAAACCCTGTCTTGAGAAATTGAAAAAAGGGGCAAAACTCCCCCCAAAATAAAAACAACCCCCCAAATCAGAAACTGAATATTCTTTTTTTAAATATAATTTTTTAAATTTTAAATTTTTTTATTTCTTTTTTTTAAAAGATTTATTTATTTATTATATGTAAGTACACTGTAGCTGTCTTCAGACACTCCAGAAGAGGGCATCAGATCTTGTTACGGATGGTTATGAGNCACCATGTGGTTGCTGGAATTTGAACTCCGGACCTTTAGAAGAGCAGTGGGGTGCTCTTACCCACTGCAGCCCGAAACTGAATATTCTAATTGGGCATAGTGGCACATACCTTTAATCCCAGTACACAAAGGAGGCATATCTCTGTGAGTTTGAGGCCAGCCAGGTCTACATAGTGTGTTATAAGACAGCCAGGGCTAGGTAGTGTGTCTTGAAACAAAGAAAATGAGTATTGTAAGCTTGCTGCCAGGCAGTCATACCCCTGCCTTTGAGGTTGGGTAGAGCATGAAACCTAGTCCCAGCTGATAGACTATGGCAAATGTGATGGGTTGTCACTGGGGTAACTGCTGAGTTATAGGATATTCATTTAACAACTGCAAAGATGGCTTCTTTGTTCAAGAAAATAGCTACCTGATGTTAGAAAACTTCTGCTGGCTCCGTAGACTCAATCCAACAGCCAGTAGGAGGGTGGAGCTCTCAGCTCTACAACTCTAAGGGAGCACATTCTGTCATCACCTGAATGCACTTAGGAGGGGATCCAGATAAGAACAGGGCTTGGCCGACGCTATGGGTCTTCTGCCTAATTGTCTGGATGTCAGCGGAGACTGTAGGCACCTGATTAGTTCCCTGGGCTGGACATCAGCAGCAACTCATGACTGAGGCTGGAGGTCAGTTTGACTGTGAAATGGTCACAGGCTCATGTGTTTGAACACTTGGGCTCCTGCAGGTGGCATGTCTGGGAAGGTTAGGAAACCATTAGGAGGTGGAACATTGCTGGAGGACATATATCCTCTGGGGAAGGCTTTGAGGTTTTACAGCTCAGTCCTGTCTTCCCTTCTGGATAGCTGATGCAGTGTGCTGAGTTGGTTTCATGGGCCATGGCTGTATCTTCCTCAGTATGCAACTGTAAACCAACATACGCTTTCTTCTCTAGCTTGCTTTTCTCAGGGTATTCTATCATAGCAAGAGAAACACAATTAAGAGCGTTTATGCTGTCTGTGGAGCTGAGCCTATCAGCTGGAGGATGCACGGAACTTGTACATGACGGTGGCTTCTTTATGTGGTAACTGATTTTCCATAGAGCAAGTATTCCCAAGGATCAAATCAGGTACTCTTTGCAGACCTTGTAAGGGCTTTTCATGCCTATCACTGGAAGTAATGTGGCATCGTTTCTGTTTTCTATTAACTTATCAGCCTGTGTAGAGTGTATAGAGGTGACAGACATCACCTTTTCAAGAATGAATGACAAGAACTTGTGTGCAATGTTAAAACTGATTGTTACTGTGGTGTACTTTACATGTACAGATTTTTAAACAAATATTTATTTACTATATGTAAGTACACTGTAGCTGTCTTCAGAC
>NC_034591.1:133405861-133406924 GCF_900095145.1 Mus pahari | reverse complement strand
TTATGAGCCACCATGTGGTTGCTGGGATTTGAACTCTGGACCTTTGGAAGAGCAGTCGGGTGCTCTTACCCACTGAGCCATCTCACCAGCCTGCTGGGAGTACTCTTTATCATTAATCAAATCCATTGAGTGATTGTCCAAAGACCTTTGACATAATTTCCCCCTGTAGATGATAATTTGCTACCATGAGTTTTTTTTTTAGATTAAGGAGACCACAGTTTATAAGATCTTCTACAAAGAACAGAGCGGTACCCGAGCTGGATGATGGTATGTCAGCTGAAAACAGGCTAAAGGCATCTGAGAAGAGGGAACCTCAATCAAGAAATGCCTCCAGAAGACTGGGTTGTAGACAAGCCTGTAGAGCATTGCAATTAGTGATTGGTGGGGAGGGCATCCCTGGGCTGGTGGACCTGGGGTCTATAAGACAGCAGAATGAACAAACCATGAAGAATATGCCAGTAAGCAGCACCCCTCCATTGCTTCTGCATCAGCTCCTGCCTCCAGGTTCTTATCCTGCTTGAGTCCAGACTTCCTTTGGTAATAAACCCTCTCCTCCCCAACTTGCTTTTGGTCATGGTGTTTCATGGTAGCCATAGTAACCCTAAGACAGTACCTTAATGTGAAAACTTTTCTACCTCATCAGTTAGTTACAAAATGCTCAGCAGGAAGAATTATAGTGGCGTCAGATAAAAAACCAAAAATCTCTCTACAAAACCAACCTCTCCTCTCTACATTTTCTCCAAATCTCATTCCCTGGAGGTTAAAATAGAATTCAGAGTGAGTTAGGTTTCCAAATTGTCAGTGTGTAGGAGGAGCACAGTATTGCTGGAAGGGGAACTTTTTTTTTAAAGAGGAACTTTTTTTTTGTTTTTCAAGACAGGGTTTCTCTGTATAGCCCTGGCTGTCCTGGAACTCACTCTGTAGACCAGGCTGGCCTCGAACTCAGAAATCCGCATGCCTCTGCCTCTCGAGTACTGGGATTAAAGGCGTGCACCAACACGCCCAGCTAATTCTTTTCATTGAAATTAAAAATTAAGTAATTTTGTCAGATGGTAGTGGTACA
>NC_034591.1:133378228-133405507 GCF_900095145.1 Mus pahari | reverse complement strand
TAGCCCTGGCTGTCCTGGAACTCACTTTGTAGACCAGGCTGGCCTCGAACTCAGAAATCTGCCTGCCTCTGCCTCCTGAATGCTGGGATTAAAGGCATGTGCCACCATGCCCGGCTAGGAGAAAACTTTTTAAAAGGCTTATGGTATTGCCTATAAATCTAAAATCTGTATCTGCTATACTAAGAAAAAGGTCAATGGTGACAGGAGAGGGAAATGAGTATGCCTTGGGAAAATTATATCAAAATAAAGAAATTATGAAAAATACCTGATAATGATAAACAGGATATTTATTTTTCATATTCATTTTGGGGAAAGGGAAAAAGTCAGTTTGCCCTATCAAATGTTGGTCCTTCTGAAAGAACTTCCACTTACCCTATGACACTGGATAAAATTCTTGGTTACTGAGGGTTTTGTACTCTTAATCTGTAAGAAGAACTTCCTTGAAGAGAGTGCTTACAGAGTGAGCCGTTGTGAGCAGCTTCGCTGGTGCACAGCCAGGCTCCCTCTCTGAGTGAAACTTTTCCCACACTGGCCACAGAGATAGGGTGTCTCTCCCGTGTGGACTTTTCCATGCAGGAGACAATTGCCCCTGGTATGGAAGCTCTTCCTGCAGTGGGAACACGCATAGGGCTTCAGACCCGTGTGAACTCGGATGTGCACAATTAAGCTTCCTTTCTGACTGAAAGCTTTTCCACACTGGTCACATCTATAGGGCTTCTCACCACTGTGAACTCTTCGGTGCACAGCGAGGTTACTCTGATTCCTGAAGCTCCTCTGGCAAATGGCGCATTCATAGGGTTTCTGTCCAGTGTGGAGCCTCTCATGGACAGCCAGGCTGCCTCGCTGACTAAAGCTCTTCCCACACTCTTTGCACTGATAGGGCTTTTCTCCTGTGTGGATTCGCTGATGTGTAACTAGGTTGCCTTTGGCCCTGAAGCTTTTCCCACACTGGGTGCACTCAAAGGGCTTCTGACCAGTGTGGATTCTCTCGTGCAACGTTAGACTACCTTTCTGCCGGAAAGACTTCCCACATTCCTGGCAATCATAGACCTTCTGCCTCACTCCAGGCGAGTCTTCCTGGAGTGCCTTAGAATCTGGGGACTTTTGTTCCAGCTTCTCTCTTCTGAAAGAACTCTGGAAATCCCAGCTTGAGGATCCTGTGGCCTCTGAAGGATCATACTTGTGGGCTTCTGTCATCACATCTGGTAAAACGAGAGGGAAGTCATGTAAGATGCACCAATATGCTGAACAGGGAAAAGAACAGGGAGAAAAGAAACATAATCCTTAGAGGGCTTCTGATGTGTCAGGCATCATCCTACGAACTCTGTGTACATAACTGAATCCTGAAAACCACCCCGAGACTGCTATAGATGAGGAACTAGGAGCATGGGGAGATCATATAACTATTAATTTGGGATTCATATATGAGCATGCTCCATAGCACACCTTTAAATTTAATGGAGCCTCTCAAATTCTTGGGGAGTAGACAGTATTATTATTATTCGTTTCTTTTTTTTTTTTTTTTTTTTTTGGAGGGGGTGCTTGGGATTGAACCTGGGTCCTCTGGAAGAACAGCCAGCACTACCCACTAAGCCATTTATAAGCCAAAAACAGGCGCACAAGGCCAGGCAGTGGTGGTATACACCTTTGATTTCAGTGCTCAGGAGGCAGAGGCAGGCAGATCTCTGTGAGTTCAAGGTCAGCCTGATCTACAAAGTGAGTTCCAGAACAGCCAGGGGTTCAGAGAAAGCCTGATCCAAAAAGACAAAATAAAACAAAGGGCTCATAAAATTAAGAAAATTATGTAGAGAATCACGCAAAGCTTTTTATCTAAGTTTTAAGTGACTCCCAAACAGGTGTGGAGTCAGGATATGAAGGGACCAAAGCTTTAAAACCTTAAAAGCACCCCTTTGAAACAAGCGAAGCCATGCAAAGGAGAGAGCACTCCCAGGGGGAAGGCTTACACAGCAATGGCTTCATCACAGTTACCCTGTCTCGGTCTGTTCTCCAACAGTCGTTCATCATCTCAGAAAATGAGGGTATAATTTCAGATATTTTCTGTCTAGGCCTTGAATTCTTACAAGATGCAGCTTACTGTCTGTTCCATTGTACAGATGAAAAGCCTGAAGCTTAAGGAACTTCTTTAATACTGCAAACAGGATTGGAATCCTCTCTTTTAAAGTCCATGTTATTCTGGCCTATTAAGCTCCAGAGGAAATGAACAAGGCCACGCACTCTCGCTCTTCCCTGTTTCCCTGTCTGTCTCATACTCAGTGTTAGGAGTTCAGAATTCAAGGTTCATTCAGCCTGAGACAACCCCAACATCACCTCCATATCAAATTGTTTTTTCTTTTTTTCTTTCTTTCTCCCTCAAGACAGGGTTTCTCTGTATAGCCTTGGCTGTGCTAGAACTCATTCTGCAGACCAGGCTGGCCTCTAACTCACAGATCCGCCTGCCTCGTCCTCGTAAGTGCCGGGATTAAAGACATGCGCCACCACTGCCCGGTTTCAAACTGTTTTCTTGCTTTGTTTTGATTATCATTTCCAATCCCAGCTTGCAGGCCTTCCCTGCAACCTGTAGAGCAGTAGTGAGCTTCACCAAATGAATGCATCTTCTGATAGGGGCTCTGAAGTCATCCCAGCAACCAGCTGACTCACTCACTGAAAAAGGCTACATTCTGGGCGTATCTTCCATGACAGTCCAGCAGGGTAGCTGTTGGGAACCCAAACATGTCCACTCCTGCTTGCTGACTTTGATCACCGCCTCTTCATATGATTCTTCCATGGGCTGGTCTGGAGTACCTGAGGGACAGAAAAAATAAATAAACCAAACCAAAAAAACAATAAAGGGCAGACCTGAGAGTTGAGATCAGTTTGGAGTGTAAACACAGGAAACCCAGACTTTCTGAGGTAATGTCACCGCAAAGTGGGCTAAGGATAGTAGGACTGGAGGGGCTGGAGAGATGGGTATAGTGGTTAAGGGCACTGGCTGCTCTTCCAGAGGTCCTGAGTTCCATTCCCAGCAACCACATGGTGGCTCACAACCATCTGTAATGGGATCCGATGCCGTATTCTGGTGTGTCTGAAGACAGCTACAGTGTCCTTACATATAATAATAAATAAATCTTTGGGCTGGAGTGGGGTGGGTAAGATAGCAGGACTCATCAAACAGAACCGAATCTAGGAGCAAAGAGGCAGAGGGAAACAGATAGCAGAGAAGCATGAGTGCCTACTGTACTGTTAGTCCCCAGGTAAGGGCTGCTTCTGTTTGCATTTGGTCTTGATATGAAATTGGGGTTCTCTACTTTCCAGGCAACTGTCGATTTTATTCCTCAAGCCTAAGAAGCCAGCACTTCAGCCTTCCCGATTGGTGTTATGAAGAAATAGCTCCAGCCCTCCTTTCCAGTTCCCCTCAAGTTACAAGGACCTAACAAAGAAGGTCTTGTTACCTTCTGGCAATTCTTAGTAGGCTCTTAACCCAAACCACCACTCCCCCTTCCCTGAGTGGAATGCTTATTTAAGGATCAAATTCCTGAATCTGTACACTTTACTTACATAGTGGTACAGTATAACCTTTGTTTCAGTATGTCCAGTCAAAATGCTGAATGAATTAGCAATCTGATGGTACGATTTTCTATTTTATTAACCAAGTAGCTAACCCTTCTATCCATTCAGTTATATATCTTGATGTCAAGAAATCTTTGAAGGATTCACTTCCAACTTGGAACACAAGCTATAAAGGGTTCCCCTGTCATGCTGCAAATGCATTCACTTAGAAATATGAGATATTATTGATTAAAAATAAAGCCAACAAAACTTCCCTGTGCATTCACAAAGAAAAGTACATGGTAGCTATTCCCTGGGGCTGGACTTTTGTCTCTGGAGTGTCTAGAGAACATGGTTAAGTCAAAGAGTGAACACAGTAGATACCTGAACTTCTTCACCTGCTAAGAGGTGGCCAACATGCCTCAGCTGTGTCTCCAGACTCTCCCTGACTAATAGCAGGGCAACTGACAACAGGAAATTATCAAGGGATAATAACCTGTTCAAGTCAGAGCAATCAAATTCTTGAAGACATTGGAAGAGTGATTTCATAACACAAAACGATGCTTTTCCTATCAGAAATGTTCCCACAGCTCAGAATTAGGCCCTGAGAGACTTAAAATTTTGCCTTGTTTCCCTCGGTGTAGGTTGTTCAGAACAACCTAACAGCCCCGACTCCAGTTTCTTCACTTAGTAAACAAGTTAACACTATCTCAATTAGCTAGCTCTCAGAAGAACGGATGACCAGAAAGTGAGGGATCTCTTACATTTGAGACACGCCCTACAAATCTAAGACCTAAAATGGTGCTTTTTTTTTTTTCAGGAGAGAGGGCTGGAGGACAGACAGGGTGATCTGTAGGGTTTGGGAGAAATCTAATGAGGCAATTTAAGGTGCGATTAGGAGCTTTGGGTGAGGATGAATTCCCCCCACGCTGGACGCCACTCCCTTCTGGGCTCCCTAAGCGTGACCTCTGCTCTCCTGGCCTAGCTGGACCTTCCTGTGGTCCCTCCCACGCTCGCGGGGCCCCAGCCTCCCAGGGACCCCGACACTGCAGCAGGGCCCTTCCGCAGCAGACCGCGGCCCACCCGCTCTCCGACCAGCGCACCCTTGTCTGCGGCTGGCGATTTTGGCCCGGACGGCCAGACTGGCCTGCTCACGCGCCCTGGCCGGAGCAGCAGGATCAGGACACAGCCCCCTCTCTCGGGCGCACAGCCCCGGCCTCAGCCACACTCACCGCAGCGGCGCGCGCCCGCAGACAGACAAAGCCGGCGCCGAGCCCGTAGCAGCCGCTGCAACGCTGCGCGTCGCCGGACCACAACTCCCAGGAGCCCGCGCGCGCGCCCCGAGGCACTGTGGGAAGCGCCGCGGCCGAGCTGCGGCAGAAACGCGGGACTCTGTCCCAGCGCTGGCGGCTTCTGGTTGTAGGGGAGCGCCGTCCTGTGGAGGAGCGGTGGTTGAAGCTTGGGAATGCTTATGACGTTAAAACTGTAGAAGACTCAGGGTTCTCTATAGGAGCCGGGACACTCTCTGGTCCGTGTAATAAGTTTTTTTCACCCAAAAGACGGACGAGGCACTGCAGGGCTTCGGAGTTTAGGTACTACCCCGACTAGTTGCACGACCCAAGGCGGGGGGATCTCACTTGTGGGGAGCCCAGGTCCGACAGCTCCAGGACCCCACAGGGCACCTACGCGGGGCCCGGGAGACTCTCTGAGCCAAGGGAACTCGAGGAAACTGTATTCCCTGAATCGACACTAACATTGTCTTCCTAACTGAAGAAGTTAATGACCCAAGGGTTGAGATGTGAACACTCTAAAAGTTACTGAGGAGATGGGAGAGTGGCCCTCTTGGTCCTGGAAGGGGCGTGGATGAAATTGAGCATCCATAAAATAAAATATCTCCTAAAATGCCTTAAATGTCCGTCGACTGCATTTATTTATATGCATTTCTAAAAGCTTTTCTAAAGGACATTAGTCTCGCCCTGGAGCCCTGACTTGACTTCTTTCGTAGTGAGCCTTCCCCAGAGTCCTCCCTTGGTAGACCTAGTTATTCTATTGAATGAAAGAGACCACAAGAAATGTTCCCTCTTGCAGTGTCCTTGTGCCTTTCCCAGAATTACATGTGTCAGACTGAATGAAATATTTGACTTCACAGGACATCTCTGTTCTGTGAGACCAGATGTGGGATTAGGACCAGTTTTAGTTGACAAAGCATTGGTAGGAAAAGGGGGCCATTAGGGGAGACGATAACTCATGTTTCCTTCATAAATCTGCAAAGATTCTCTTAAACAGCCTTGGGGATTTGGGTACACTTATTTTTTTAAAAGAAAATTGATCTCATTTTGTTTAGTGTGTGTGTGTGTGTGTGTGTATGGGGGTGTCTTGCTGTGCCTGAGGAAGTCAGAGAATCATTAGTATGAGTGGGCTCACCCTTTCCTACAGGGAATCCAACTCAGGCCATCGGACTTGGCAGCAGGCACTATTACCTACACACCACCTTACTGGCCCAGATCCATTTGATAGAGCATTTAGGATTGGGGTTGAAAGATCAGAGTCCCTAGACACATAGTCTTTGCCAAAATCTTAAGTGCGGCGTAGTCCTCAGCCACCACCTGCATCCTAACTCTTGCATCAGGAAGCGGGATGCTGAGTAAGGGCTAGAGGGAAGTTCTGCCAGTGCAGATTTAAATGCTTGTTAAAGACATCTCCATCCCTGGTACTTTAGAACACTAGGGGAAGGAATGATAATTCAGAAAATGACGTTATGACAGACTCACTATTTGGATGAAGAAACTGCTCAGTGACCTATGCTGAGATCCCCTCCACATGGATCAAATGTGTGATAGAGCACAGATCTACAAGAGACCCAGAAGAACAACTGAATTAATGTGTTTATGATCTTAGCGTAGGAAAGGGCTTTTGTAACCATGATAACAAGGACAAAAATAAGTAAGAAAAAGGTTAAAATTTAACACTCTTTGTGTCTACCACCACTAAAGGAAGACAACACATGACGAAGATAAGGGGAAACCCTAGCGACAGACATCATGTAAGTCAATAAGGCAAAGAAACAATATGCTAATAGAAATATGGCAACAACAGCAGCACACACCCAAAGTAAGCAAAAATCCTGAGACTCAAATATTAAAGAGAGAGCCGACTGAAACACAGGAAAAAAAAATCCCCCAATTACTAAATAGCATCTGTAAAGGGAGACTTGCATTTTTATCCATGTGTTGAGACAATCACTCTTGGTGTGACATGCCCTAGAGAGGGTTGGTGACTTGGGTGTTGAAGGGGATTTGTCCAGAGTCACAAAAAACGAATCTGTAGAGATACAGTGCTAGGAGGCTGTATTAGTCAGGGTTTCTATTCCTGGACAAAACATCATGACCAAGAAGCAAGTTGGGGAGGGAAGGGTTTATTCAGCTTACATTTCCACATTGCTGTTCATCACCAAGGAAGTCAGGACTGGAACTCAAGCAGGTCAGGGAGCAGGAGCTGATGCAGAGGCCATGGAGGGATGTTCTTTTTTTTGTTGTTGTTTTTTTGTTTTTGTTTTTTGTTTTTTGTTTTCTTTTCGAGACAGAGTTTCTCTGTGTATTCCTGGCTGTCCTGGTACTCACTCTGTAGACCAGGCTGGCCTCGAACTCAGAAATCCACCTGCCTCTGCCTCCCAAGTGCTGGGATTAAAGGCATGCGCCACTACTGCCTGGCCCTTATTATCTTAAAAAAAGTTTTGATTTAAGCAGTGGTAGTGACATCCTCCATATCACTTCTCTCCCAGGTAAATGTGATCCAAGAAACTTCTGGGCCTTTGCTTCTCCAGAACAGCGAGTCTCCCCACTTCCCTCACAGCCCCTCAGTCTGTACCCAAGGTTTGAGTCCTGAGGCCCTTCTCAAAGTCAGGCTGGTCTGCCCGACCAGAAATTCTGCCTCCACCACCATAGATGGCTCTCAAGTGAAAGTGAGTTTAGCTTTTGCAAGTGGGAGGCCCCCTTTCCCCAGGAAACACCTCACTTATGGTAATGCCTCAGGCTCCTTTCAAGTGGAGAGGGATATATCACTAATAGCAGGAGCCTTCTTTTGGGGGTCACACCTTTGTAGACTCACCCTCTATTCTACCTTGCTCCTGTGATGTAATCTCAAAAACAGATCCTTAAAAACATCCTGACCAAGAAGCAAGTTGGGGAGGAAAGGGTTTATTCAGCTTACACTTCCACATTGCTGTTCATCACCAAGGAAGTCAGGACAGGAACTCACACAGGGCAGGAACTTGAGGGGCAGGAGCTGATGATGCAGAGGCCATGGAGGGGTGCTGCTTATGGGATTACTTCTCCCAGTTTATTCAGCTTGATTTCTTATAAAACCCAGGACCACCAGCCCATGGATGGCACCACCCACAATGGGCTGGGCCTACTACCTCCCCTCGATCACTAATAGAGAAAATGCCGTACAGCTGGATCTCATGGAGGTATTTCCTCAAGGGAGGCTCCTTTCTCTGTGATAACTCAAAACCAGCCAGTACAGGGGGACACACAAACACAGGCCATATTAGGCTACCCCACCCAGAAGTTGCTACAAGTGCTTGAGAGAGAAATGAAGACAGAGGAGAGCGGAAGGTAAGCAGTACAGGGAATAGAAGCCAAGGGAGACTAGGAGAGAGGTCCCACATGCCGCTCACTGAGGGTCCTGAGTGGGGAGATGTAGCAGACAAAGGATGCTGATAACCGTCGCTGGCCACCATTGCCTTTCCTGTGGACAGCTGGCCCTGGCAGTGACTGTGTGGTGTGACCCTGCCGGCACGTGGTGTAAGTTTTTCCCTTTCTGCAACAGGGTTTGGGAAAGAACACCTCTTTTTCTCTACCTACTCATTATGTTCAGGCTCAGTGGATTTTAACCCTGGGAGTGGTTCAGGGGCGAAAGGGAGGCTGTTACCAGCATCCTGGGTGGCTTCTAGCAGTTAGCTTTGATGGGGTGGTGCACCGGTGAACTGGGAGAGGTGAGGAGGGTCTCCTGTGTGTCTTACAGGTGAGAATGAAGAGGAAGTGAAGGTGAAGATGTCTCACAGAGGGAACATTGCCCCACCATCTCATGCAAGGATGTCACATATTGAGAACAGAGTATGGTACCTTTATTTGTGACAACAGGCCAGTCAGGTCCCTCAGAAAATAACTTGCCCAGACCAGAAAACCCTGTTTTAGAAGCCTTCGCCATCTCTTGCATTGCCTCGACCCAAACTAGAAAAGCTCAAGGCTGGGACTGTTGGGACCTTGGGCCCACCCTTCAGAACAGCACTGTAAGGTCACATGGTCCGAGGTCTCCCATTTTGTTCAGGGGCCTTAGAGGAATCCCACTGAGGCAGTGGCAGGGTGTGAGCGAGGGTCCGGTCACACCACACCAAGGCCACCTCCACGCCTACCGTTGTTCAACAGTCTGGTCTCTTTTATTGGATGTGGTCTTAGGGGCCTTGTATGATGCAATATCCAGGTCCTTTGGGTCAAAACATTGAGAAGAATGCAGAAACGCTGTAGCAAAAGTGTAGTTTTATTAACAGTCAAAGTAAAGCAGGGAGTGGGCGGAGCATGCCTGCAGCTCAAGAGTCCCATTTCCCAGTCCTGGCGCATCTCACAGAAGAGCTGGAAGGGATCCTCTGAATCGGCAGACCTTTCTCTCTGACGTAGCGATGACATAGGTGATGGCGTAGGTGATGGATATTGTATTGGAAGTATTGGGAAATTGCCTTTATTTTTGGCCTTGGTCTCTACAATTTTGATGTTCTGAAATATGTGTCAAAGGCCCTCAAAATGCATATGTGTGTATGTGTGTATATATATATATATATACTCAGAATTATTTCAGAATATATAACTATATCTGTATCTGTATCTATCTATATATTTCTCATTCAGAATTATTTTATTCAGGGAGGAAACTTTTTTTTTTGTTTTGTTTTTTGAGACAGGGTTTGTCTGTATAGTCCTGGCTGTCCTGGAACTCACTTTGTAGACCAGGCTGGCCTCGAACTCAGGAATCCGCCTGCCTCTGCCTCCGGAGTGCTGGGATTAAAGGTGTGCACCAGCACTGCCTGGCAGGGAGGAAACTTAGACAATTGTTGTGAAGTGAACCGTTGGCTCGGAAAGGACTCTCAGTTCCTGTGAACCGAGTGTCTGCTCCAGAAGCTTCTGTGGCATGGCCAGCTTAGGGAAAGAGGAGCCTCTACTTCTTGCCATCCTTCTTCTCCTGGAGGAGTTTACAAGAACAGTTCCCATCCTGCCTCAGGGCTGTGTTTATTTCATCACTGTCAGAAGTGCAGGCTCATAGCCTGGGTAATAACCCCGCCCCCACCCCGCCCCACCCCCAACAATGACTGCACATTCCATAGATCAGCTTCCAGCTTTCCAAACTTCCTTGCATCACAGAGGCCAAGGCTTGGGAGAGAGTTGGTTTCTCAGGCCCTCCATGCTCAGCGACCACCTACAAACGCTGGGCTCACCTGGAAAGGAAAACCTATATTTTGCTGAAATTCTCCAGAAAGGCTCAGGAACCCTGGGCTAGGGCCGTGCCAGGGTCTTTTTTTGTTTTTTGAGACAAAGTTTTTTTTTTTTTTTGAGACAGGGTTTCTCTGTGTAGCCCTGGCTGTCCTGGAACTCACTTTGTAGACCAGGCTGGCCTCGAATTCAGAAATCTGCTTCCCCCCTCTGCCTCTCTAGTGCTGGGATCAAAGGCGTGCGCCACCATGCCTGGCAGAGACAACATTTTTTTGTGAAACCCTAGCTGTCCTGGAATTCTCTCTGTAGACCAGTCTGGCCTTGAATTTAGAGATAAACCTGACTCCACCTCTTGAGTGCTGGGACTAAAGCATGTGCCACCACTGCCCAGATCATACCAGTGTCTTTTGACCTATTACCTATTTCTTGGGGCTGGAAATCATGTCAAAAACCAGTCTGGTTCTCTGAAGACACCACTCTGCAGTTCACTTGTACCTGGTTTGGTAACTCAGGACAGTTTTCCTTCCTGGGCCTTAGACGTCCATCACTGTTCCTCTCTCTAGAACCCTCCAGACTGAATCAAAAGCTATTGTGGAGGCTTCAGGCCTATCTTCATTCTTGCTATGTGTTTCTGCCTTTTAACTAGCCACGCTCTTCTCCAGCCTCCTGCTGGAGCTGCTAATAAAGATGATAGTGGAAGCGTGGGCAGTGGTAGTGACTGGCTGTCATCCATATTTGTGTATCTTCCCAGGGCTATGGGACAGACTGCCACTTCTTGCTAGGGCTTTATCATCCAGGCCTGACTATACTGCTTGGTGTCACTAAGCTGGGGTGCAGTTAGGACCCCTTCAGGATGTACTTGGGTGTTGCTTGGCTTATAGCTGGGAAGCGCCCTTTGTTAGAATCAAGCTCTTAAAATGAACCTTACGGGGACTGGCCAGGGTGGAGCCCAGAGCTCTGTACTTCTGTCACCCATTTTGTAAGAAGGCCTCTTATGAATGGTCAGCAGTAAAGACATAGTGTGACTGAAATTTGGATGTAGCCAGTGTAGCTCTTCATATTCTGTAAACGGCCAGTCTCTCCCACCCCTGACACCTCAGTTCAGACCCTTGCGTGCAGGATTTTCTCCGAGGATCACGAGATAGCTCTGTGTGGGTCTATGGACTCATGACTTGTAGAAGCAGGATCGGAGGGCCCTTGGCTAGGTGCCTGTGTACTTTTTGTTCTACGAAGATCTGGCTGAGCCTCAAAATGATGAGCACAGTTGCTACTATTTGAATATGTTCCCCAAAGTCCATATGTTGGAAAGTTATCCTCCAAAGTCAGATTTAGTGGTATTTGAAATTGAGGCCTTTGGGGGGTAGCTTAGTTACTTTTCTATTTTTATGATAAAAATACCAGGGCCAGTCAGGCTGTGGTGGTGCGTGCCTTTAATCCTGTCACTCAGAGGCAGCCTGATCTCTGAGTCTTAGGCCGGCCTGGTTTATGGAGCAAGTCCCAGGAGAGCCAGAACTTCACAGAGAAACCCTGTCTCAAAAAAATCAACCAACCAACCAACCAACCAACCAAGAACCCACTACTACCAAAAGCAGCTTGGGAAAGCAAGGGTTTATTTTCTCTTATTACTCGAAGTTCATCATCTGACAAATTGGCAGGAACTTAAGGCAGGAACCTGGGGGAGGAGCTCTGGATGCAGAGGCCATGGAGGACTGTTGGTTACTGGCCTGCTCAGTCTGCTTTCTAACACCATCCAGGACCCTCCACTTAGGGGTGGCACCACCCCCTGTGGGATAGACCCACCCACACCAATCATCAATTGAGAAAATGCACCACAGTCTTGTCCACAGGCCATTATGATGGTGGGGACATGTTCGCAACTAAGTGTCCGTTTTCCAAAATAACTCTCCCACCATGTTAAGTTGCCATAAAAACTGGCTGGCAGATGAGGTAAATGAGATTAAATGAGGTCAAGAGGGTGGGGCATTCCTAAGAGGAAGAGAGATCCCAGTCAGCTTGAACCAGGTGATGTCCTCTGCCGTGTTACAGTGCCGCTTAAGAAGCTAATCACCAGGTGTTAGTTCTGTGCCTTTTAACTTTCCCGCCTCCAGAAGCCACAAGGCAAGTCCATCTCTAGACCTTACGGGTCACTTGTTCTTATTCTAGCAACAGGGAATAAGAGAGACCACAATTTTCTCAGAGAATCCTTTAGTAAGGAGGATAGGTTATTTATAACATAGTTATTTAACTTTAAAAAAATTTTTTGAAATGATTCTTGTTAGCATTTCTTCTAGGCTCGGCCCCTCAGTTACCTGGCAACAGCCAGGTATGCCTGCCTCAGTATAAAAGGGGACGTTAGCCCCCTCCTTGCTCTCTTGCTCTCTTCTTCTCTCATGCTCTTCCTTCTCTGCCTCTTCTCTCCCCTTCCCCTCCCCCCATGTGGTCCTGGCTGGCCTCCTTCCTCTCCTCCTCCTCTCCTTCCCCCTTCTCTCTATCTTTCTCTCTCTTAGTCTCTACTTCCTTCCCAACTCCCCTTCCCAGGTTCTAAATGAACTCTATTCTATACTATATCTGTCATGTGGCTGGTACCCCATGGGGAAGGGATGCCTCAGCATGGGCCTGCAGAGGTACCCCTTCCACCTCACCATTCCACGTCTCTACCAAACATATCCCTGGCTTTTTTTAAAAAAAGATTTATTTATTTTATTTATATGAGTACATTGTAGCTGTCAGACACTCCGGAAGAGTGCATCAGATCCCATTACAGATGGTTGTGAGCCACCATGTGGTTGCTGGGAATTGAACTCAAGACCTCTGGAAGAACAGTCAGTGCTCTTAACCTCTGAGTCATCCCTCCAGCCCCTTTCCTTTTTTATAAAACACAAAAATTCTAGACTTACCAAAGGCTTGTAGGATAGTAAACACTTAAAGAACTGTAACATAAAGGATATTGTTGCAACATACCAGACTAATATTTAAGCATAAGTTTCTGGCCAGAAACTAGTTATTTTTTTATTTTTTTATTTTTTATTTTAAATGTGGTTGATCATATGTTCCAAGATTCAACTCAGAGTCTCACATTTCATACAGTTCTTGTGTATCCTAAATTTCTTCCAATTTGCATTTCTGAAATTTGATGGTGATAGTATTAATAATGCTGGAATATACAGTCAGTCTATAATTGCATACTAATGACCCTCTTGCTTTCTCTTCTTTTTGTCCTTATTTTTTTTTCTTACCAAACAAGATTTAAATTAGCTTTATTTTCATTTGTTTTTTACTGAAGTAAGAAACAAGCAATGATTTTTCTGAAATAGGCAAAAACCCTAGACCGTCATTTCAAAGGCTTTATAGCAGGCTCATCTGTGTTTTAGAATAGTTAACGCATTTCTCTATAATTATCACACAGCTGATTTTATGGTTAATAAATACTTTGACATTTAACACAGGGTGTGGCTTTTTGAAGTAGCTGGCTGAGGTTGGGGCTGGGTGGCGATCATGCCCTTTGTCTCCTGCTGTGTGGTTCAGCTGCTGCTCCTGCTTCCGCTCTTCAGAAGCAGTTCTACCCAAGTAGAACGCTTTGGGTCTCCCTTCACAAGTTTGCCTCTTTCCGGAGCTACTAAGAAAGCCAACTTCTGACCCTGTGTAGGTAATCTCCCGACTGAGATGCAGGTCACTCTTGGTGTCCACAGTTGACCTGGCTGACCTGTACTAGGGCTTCTCTGTGCGCTCAGGTCCGAGTCTGTGTGTGGCACAGGGTAATTTTCAGGGTCTTAAGAGATTTTCTTGCTTCACTTAGGGGCTTCCCTAGCGAGGACTCAGGAGGCTGAAACCTTTTTCCAAGCCCAGAAGCCTTTCGCCCTTATAGCAGCAGGGGGCGCTGCGGGCACGCCCAAGACCGGCTCTACCAGCTGCAGTGTTCATGAGACAAAAGAGTGGGATCTCAGGCCATCGAGTTTGGATTTTAACTTCAACCTGGAGCAAAGATTATAAAGGAAAAAGATGGAACTTTCTTCGTCCCCCCCCCCTTTTTTTGGCTATCTGACAACCCAGCACGGGGGAGGAAGAATTTGCTGGAAGGTGAAAGGATGTAGCTCTTCCCCGAGTGAAGGGGGGAGGTAATTTCCATCCTACTTTAACAGACAGAAACTTCCTTGCTGAGCCAATGACCCTAGTTGGACTTGGGTATCAAGAAATGTGACCTCCACTACCTTGGTTTTTCGAGACTGGGTTTCTCTGTGTAGCCCTGCCTGTCCTGGAACTCACTCTGTAGACCAGGCTGGCTTCGAACTCAGAAATCCTCTGCCTCCCGGGTGCTGGGATTAAAGGCGTGCACCACCACGCCCAGCTCACTACCTTGGTTCTTAGTAATGCTAGCTTAGCTTTTCCTTTGTGCCTGAGAGCGGTACTCAACCAACACAGGGCTACTATCTAATCACTATTCGGTGATTAGGCATGCTGGGCTAAACTTTCGTGGTTGCCCTTCACCTATTCTTTGGGTGGATTCTGCCAGGGGAGTTCTAGGTTCCACAGTCGCCTACGTGGTGCCGGGGGATGAGTGCTTCCTTCCTGGGCCTTGGTGTTTTCAGGCTTCTGTTGCCCTGCCTATTTCTCTCATGTTTTTCAGCCTCTGGGCTTTCACAGAGGGCTGGGAAAGGTTCTAGTATGGTGTCCATGGCCACGGGACTCCCTGGGGTGACGTGGGCAGAGATGTGCTGTGGCAAGGGCAGCGTGGGCACTTCTAAACCTCCATGGAAGATGGTCTACAGGGCTCCCATGATGAATAGCATGCACCCCAGTTCCAGCACTGTCTAGACCCTCTGTGGTGCCCAGCTTCGCAGTCACCCTGAACTTAGGGCTGTACCCCCATGCTTTGATGGTGGAGGGGGGACTGCTGTAGGGGTCCTCTGTTTTCTCTGCTTCCCCCACCCCCTCCCTGTGGCATGTGATGGCACATCTGCCTTGAGACCCATGGCACATCCCTCTGGGAACTGTCTGCTGTGTCTTACTTTTAGACAGCCTTTACAACTTCATGATGGGGTTGGGGAGTGTGTAGCAGACCTTCCATACACTGTCCAAAGGAATTGTGGGAAGAGGCTGGGCCATAGTGTGAACCCTGTTTCAGGCTTCCCTGTCAGTCCTTCCTTCCTCCGTCATCTGCAGGGGCTCCCACAGAGACATCAGAGATGGAGACATAGAGACACTCTCACACGCAGAAATAGAGACACTTCCAGAGACAAAGATACACAGAGAGACAGATATGTAACTGGTGATGCATACAAACGGGCGGAGCTGTACTCATACAAGCGTATTAGCAGGGAAACATATACACATACCCAGAAGCCCATAGGCATACACAAGACACAGATACAAACACACAGATGGAGACACACTCCCTCCAACAAGGCCACACCTCCTGCAATAAGGCCACACTTCCTAAGAGTGCCACTCCCTATGGCCAAGCACATTCAACACACAAAGCTATTCAAACCACTGCAGATGGGCACACAGAGAGGTGCACGCAGATGCCCGTAAAGAGCTGGCGGTGTGTGCAGGTGGCCTTTAAGAGACAGAGATGCACACAGAAATAGAAATGTGCAGAGACACACAGAGACATGGGGACACATGGCACACAGATGGAGGCTTGCACAGATACACAGACAGACATGCCTATGAGACACAAACACAGACATACATACAAAGTTAGAAAGATAAAGACACCCTTGGCTTCTCACGTCACATCTGTGCACGGGATAAAGAACAGACCAACCTTTTGATCTTTCTGTCATTATCTTTCAAGTCTCTGGCCTCACACCTAGAGAGGATGGTTTGGAAACAAGAGGCTATGAATGATGTCACTTTGTCTTCTGCGCCGTAACACATTTTACTGGGCACCACAGTTCCTGTCTTGTGACACAGCACTGGGATCTGCCCGCTCTTCTTTGGGACAGTCTTGTATTAGAACTGTCTGATGTTTGTACATGTTGTCCTTCCCTGCCCAGACCCCAGGCCCCACACAGGGCTGTCTGAGTTCCAGGGCTTTCTGACATTCTGGGGGTCACACCTACATTGCTGTGGGACCTTGACCTGCTCCCTTCATGCCTGTGAGTGCTAGAAATGTCCAGAGAGGAGGCAGGGCACCCCTATTTTCACATTCCCTGATTTTCTATTTATTTATTTATTTATTTATTTATTTATCTATTTATCTATTTATTTATTTATTATATGTAAGTGCACTGTAGCTGTCTTCAGACACTCCAGAAGAGGGAGTCAGATGTCGTTACAGATAGTTGGTTGTGAACCACCATGTGGTTGCTGGGATTTGAACTTGGGACCTTTGGAAGAACAGTAGGTGCTCTTAACTGCTGAACCCTCTCACCAGCCCCCCCCCACCCCCCGAGTGGTTAGGTTTTAAAGGGCAGCAGCCCCACAGCTTTTTATAGCATTGTAAATACTGTTTGTCTCAGCCCCGACCTTTCTCCCTGACACTGGCTATTTGCTGTGGGGTCCAGTCTGATCCTGCTGACCCTCTGGGGAGCCCTTGTTACTTGTGACTCCCTTTGACAGTCCTTCACCTCCTGTTTTATCTCCAGCATTCTTGCTCCAGGACCGCTGATCTGAATTATGCTGCTGTGATGATGCAGCCCCTACAAGGCAGCAGTATCGGGTCACATGCTCCCCACTAAGGGCGGGAGAAACCAAAGCAGGAGGACGGCAGGCGCTGGCTTACAGTGAGGTGGGAGTGCAGTTGAGACTCCCCAGTGTCTGCTTCTGACTTTCCTAGCCGTGTTTGCAGAGTTAGCAGAATCTGTCACCACCGTGACCATATTGATGCACGAGCTTGCCCTCTCTACCCCACATGTTGGCGTGTCTATCACCCTGCCTCGCTAGCATCTGGTTAAGGCATGATTGTGGGTTTCTCAGTAGCAGGGAACACTACCTGTTTGCAGAACACCTCTTGTTCCAGCACAGCTCACATAACTCTGAGGACAGATTGACTCCTTGCTCCCTTCCTTCCTCCCCTGCCCTTTTGTACCCCCTCACTCCAATACTAACACAGCATTCTCAACTTCCCTAATGCTGCCACCATTTAACAAAGTTTCTCATGCTGTGATGACCCCAACCATATGCATTATAATGAAATTTTTTTTTTTTTTTGGAGATAGAGGTTTGCCAAAGGGGTCATTACCCACAGGTTGAGAACTGCTGTAAGCCATGGAATGAAGGTATTTTTGTCATTGACTCAGTGAATTTTGTGGCTCCTGTGAATTGACTTATTTTTCTTTTGTATTTTCTCGACCCAGGGTCAGAGTTTAAATCGAACAATCGAAACCTCTCAAAACTCCAAGTGATGGGATTCAAATTTGGTGGGTGCTGAGCGGAATAACATCGTAATGATGTTCCAGCAGATGGCAGCAAAGAGCCACGAAACAGAGTTGCTTGCGCTCACTGGGCTGCATCACGGAGTCATGGGTGGCCTGCCCTTGGCACAAATGACTTACAACAGTCCTTATCTGGGTACATCCAGCCTCACATTTCTTTGTGCCTCCTAGGCTGACTCCAGAGAGCAAGGAGGCAGGGTGCAGGATTCTACTTTCCAACCCAGGGGTCCTCAAACCACTGCCAGAAAACCAGATTCAGCTTATGTTTGGCAGCCAGACCAGAAATGATTTTTAGATGAAAAATTAATTTAGAAAAACCATCTATTTATTTTTAATTTATGCATATGTGTTCTCTCAGAGGTCAAAAGAGGGCATCCAATCCCTTGGAACTGGAGTTACAGGCAGTTTCAAACAGATTGATGTGGGTGCTGGAAGCCACCCGAGCCTTCTGCAAAAGCAGTAACTGTTGTTAATGACTTAGTCTCTATGCTTTCGTGTGATTGAAAATAGTCAATCACACTTTGTGACAGCTGAAAATGACACAAAAATCAAGTTTCCGTGTGTAGAAAGAAAGTTTTACTTCAACACATTTGAGCTCACTTATTTTCCGGTTACCTTTCCTGTGTCTAACCTACAATGGCAAAGTTGAGAGATCGCGGCAGATGTTGCATGAGTGAAAGGCCTAAAGCATTTTCTCTCTGGCTCTTTACAGAAATATGTTGCAGATCATTGCATCAGTTGCCAAGGAGTTCTGTGGACTCCCAACTGTTAGGATAGTTTTGGAGAGTACTACGGGTTGCTGGTGTGCCGTGGGTCCCTGAGAACCCGGGGAGTGGCAGTGATGGATTCTCCTCTTCCAGTTCTATCCAGAGAGCATCCTTGGGGATGCTAGGTCCTGTCAGGCAGGGGTCTGGCTCCAGGACTTGTGGGTGTTTCCAAGGATACGTTGTTCTTGCTCAAATCCCCCAAGGGTCTTGGTTCATGCACTAACTTTGACCCTGGAATTAAAAGAATGCTTTTGACCTTTCAAACTCCTCTATTGACAAGTTGAGCATCTCTTAATGTCTTAGCTCTGTCTAGAATTCCTGCTGAGCCGACATCGATGTGAACATTATGTAACATATTTGTGTATAGAAATGTCACATGGTATTTCACAAACATGCAATTTTTTATGTTGATTTTAAAAAAAATCCCAGATGATTAAAATTTTTGTAAGGGAAATACTTTATGGCATTCTGGATAGCAGGTAATAAACTTAGACAAGGTGTTAGCATTCTGTCTAAACTCCACCCCACAGTTACCTGACAACAGCTGGGTAGGCTCGGCCCACTATAAAAGGGGCTCCTTGCCCCCTCCTCTCCCTCTTGCCTCTTGCTTTCCCTCTTTCCCCATTCCCTTCTCCCCTCTCTCCATGTGGTCATGTCCAGCCTCTACTTCTCTACTCTCTCCCTCTCTCTGCCTTTCTCTGCCTCTACTACCCTCTTAACTCCCCTCCCCATGCCCTGAATAAACTCTATTCTATACTATACCAGTGTGTGTCTGGTCCCTCAGGGGGAAGGGATGCCTTGGCATGGGCCCGCTGAGGCACCCCCTTCCCCCATACCTCACCACACCCCCATAGTTTATCATTTTATAAACACATCACAAGGGTTCACTGTATTCTGAAAACCTGTGCTTGCAACCCCTGGGCCGTGCTCCTGAGTTCCCCATAGAAGCACTCCTAACAGACTAACTCAGTGGAAGGTGTTTCCATAGGAGAATGGTTCTTTTCCTAAACTATGTTCTGTGGTACATCCATAGCAACTGATAACATTTTCATTTGTTAGGGACTTTGAGAGCTCTTCTTCTTCTGAAAAGATGTCTGGAATCTAACCTCCTGCCCTCCTTTTGCCGTGTTGTCTATTTAAGGCGCCACCACCTTGCCCCCAAGGATTACTGAAGAGCTTCTAAGCGGCCCTGACGGCCCTGACTGAGTTTGCTTCCTCCAGACTGGGATGGTCGCCTGTGCTTCTCCTTTGCTTGGGATCCTGCAAGGTCTTAGACCCGCTGAAAGCAGAAACTGGAGACCTTTCAGTTATCCACACTCCGTTCACCTCTCTCTGACCTCTGATGCTTGTATGTCTGCCTTATTCCTGTATGATCCCAGTGGCCTGCTGGAGCTCCATGCACGCCACCGAGAACACCACACTGATGGCTGCCGGTTGGGGATGCCACTCTTCCGGTTTTCTCCTTCAGTCCTTCGCTCAGGTGTAGTTTCGTCTAGAGGCCAATCTCCAGCACCCGTGATATTACAACTTGCCCTTTACCCTCCCCATCACTGCTCTGGGCTGTTCTGTTTCTTATACTGTGACATTTATCCCCACTGTCAGGTCAGGGCTATTCGGTTCACAAATCACCTATCCCAAGGGGCGTAGAGCAACGTCTTTCATGAGCCAGGTGCTCAGAACATATTTATCGAGTGAATGATCCAGTGACTTCTTAAGAGGCAAGACACAAATTAGCGAGTTACCTCAAAAAGGCTGGCCATAGGTTTTCTTTTTAAATTAAAATGTATTTTCATTTACTTATGCTTAATTTTTACATGTATTTTTTTGACGATTTTATACATGGGTGTTGTATTTACATTATTTAATCTTCCTTCTACTTCTCCAACTCTTCCTGTGTTTCCCCCACTTTCTTCAAATTTAGGACGTCTTATTCACCCCTCTCCCACTTCCCCCTCCAAAATACAGTCTTCCAAGTGCATCGTGTCACTGGTATGTATATGTGTTTAGGATTGACCACTTGGGACTGGATAATCTATCAGGAGCTCATTTGTAGGAAAGACTGATTCTCCCTGTCTCCTCAGCCATTAATTCATCTAACGGGCTTTGTGAGATTTCCCAGTCCCTATCAACATGTCAGCTCGCGTCGTCTCATGTAGGTCTGTTTAGGTGATTATAGTTTTGAGATTTCTTGGGTACAGATTCCCAGTCATGTATGGAAGACACAATCTTACAGCAGATGTTCCGGCCCTCTGGCTGTTATAACACCCACTTCCCATCTTTCGTGATGTTCCCTGAGCCTTAGGTATATGGGCTGTGCTATAGAAGAGTCAGCTGGGGTTGGGCACTCCAGTCAGCTGTGCTCTGTGTTTTGACCACTGTGGCTTTCCGTAATGATGTCTGTATGCTCCAACAAGAAGCTTCTTTGATGAGGGGGTCAGGGCTATGTTTATACGTGGGTATAAGGAGAAGGATTTTGAATGCAGCTAGGAATTATATTTGTTTAGGGGGAGCATCGGTATAGATTCTCCTCTAAGATCCACAAACTCACCAGCCACAAACAAGTAGTTGGCTGAGGTTACAGTACCAGGCACGAATTCCCTCTTAATGAGTGGGCCTTATGTCCAATTAGATGGTTGTTGGTTGTCCCCAGAATATAAGTCTACCCTTGGGGACCTCTTGCCATGCTGGTCACTGCTGTGGTTTGTAGGTTTTGCAGTTGGGTAGGACTAGCCATTGCTTTTTTCCCTTGGCAGCTTCTGTAGAATCTTTTGGTACTGTAAGATCCAGTCCTCATGGAGGAAGTTTGCAGATTAGTTCCAGCATGAGTCCTCCAAGTCCTGAATTGGAAGTTTGAGGTGTTCTCTGCAATAGTGTCTGAATGTCAAGTTAAGGGCAATGGCAAAAGCCTGTGCTATCTTGAGCGTCTCTTTGACTCCACTGGCCAACAACTCGAAGGGAGGGTTCCCCATGCCTGGCACTGGGATTTTTGCTAGATGGTCTATGGCTCTTGGGGGCACCATTATCACCCCAAGTGGAGTAACTTCATTCAAACTATATACATACTATATGTTCATGTGTATTCACATACACATTATATATTATGTGTGTGTATATATATATATATATATATATATATATATATATATATATATTTTGTTTTTTCGAGACAGGGTTTCTCTGTGTAGCCTTGGCTGTCCTGGAACTCACTCTGTAGACTAGGCTGGCCTCGAACTCAGAAATCCGCCTGCCTCTGCCTCCTGAGTGCTGGGATTAAAGGTGTGCGCCACCATGCCCGGCTGTGTGTATATATTTTAAGTAAACATAAAATAACATTTTTTTTTCCAGGCTGGGTTTTATTTTAATTCCTGGCCAGCATCCTTAAGTTGGGATATTTAAGTGGGCTCACTTAATATGCTTTTGTTTTTGTTTTGTTTTGCTGTTTTCTCACGCTAATAAGAACCACTTGGCAGGGTTGTGTTGGAAAGTCACTTATGAAACGAACCTGGAAAACTCTGTAAGCACCACCTGTCTTGAGTGTAGCTGTAATTAAATCACGGTAAAGCCTCTGATCTTCAAGCCCGGGAAACCGTTGGCAAGGTGATGTGGATAGCTCCAAGAACTGGGTTAAAGACGGCAGTACCCTGCGTTGGTTTATTTCATTAAAACCAGCCAACTTCAGCATGACAACCATGACAAGTATAATATTTTGGCCTATTTCATTTAATTTGGCACACCAAATGGAAGTAATATTATTTTCTATGTGACTGAGTATATACACACATAGCTTGGATGGTTGGAATAGAAGAATTCACTGTGAATTTGAATGCTTATTTTAATAGTACATACTCAAATCATGTCTAAAGTCTACGGCTTACATGTGGCTAGTAAATACCCTCCCACTTACAAGTAACAGATATCTATAGTAGATATGTGCGTGGGAGCCGCGATGCCTATTAGCGTCTCCTTAGAAACACTTGGGAAGATGAAACAGAGTCAACTGTGAAGTGACATTATGGCAGAATCAGCGGATTTTCAAGATGGTGAGGATGTTCGAGATGAGTCTATTGTCAAGTTTGTCCAGAGGAAGGACACAGCCGCCAACACAGCAGAGACCCTTCCTGGCAGTGTATAGTAGTCTCCTGTCTTGCTAAATCATCCCATTTGGCGCAAGCTTCAGAAAGCTAGCAGGCCTCTCAGTCGCTTTCAATTAAATTCGACCATGCCATCCTTCCTGCCAGCCTGCTGTTAATTTGCCCCTCCCCCCAGGGCTTCATCTTCAGTGGCTTCCCACTTCCTTCAGGATCAACTCCAAGAAGCCCAGGCCCTGGCACCAGCATCCCTGAGGCCGTTTCTTCCCTTCATTTATCCTTTGTTCCAGTCTTGGTCCTGGTATGAGCACTGCACGGTGGGACCACTGTGTTCTGGGGTTCCAGAGTTGCAGGGTCAGGTACATCTTGGGAAACCGACTTATCTCTGGCGTTCAGGGGTGCTACGTTTTGTATCTTCTCCCACTTCAGTTGAAGTGGTGATGATCAGGAAGGGCTGGTCAATGCTACTAAACTAGTGTGAGCCTTGCACACAGCTGAGATCAGCATCTCAAGTGGGGCAACACTCAACAAACAGCAGGGTCTCTACGTGGATGGTCCTCCGTCGGTGCTAGAGGAGCCTCGTGTGGGCTCTTCCTTATGTTCTCATAGGAGAGTCACTCCTGCAGTTAACATAGAGTCCCAAAGTTCTCCCAGTACACGCTGCTGTAGTTGGGGTCCCAAATATCTTCAAAGGCCAAGTGTCAAAGGTTTGGTCTCCAGACCATTGTACTACTGTACTACTAGGGAGTGGATTCTACTAGGAAAAAAAAAAAGACAGGCCTTTGGGGAGCATGCCCAAAGAGGACATTGGGACACTGGTCCCTCCCCTTCACCCCTCTCTCTCTGCCCATCACAAAGTGAACAGCTTCCTTTGTGCCATGCTCCTTTCATGAGATACTGTGCTGCCCAGCCCCAGAGGTAATGGGCCAAATGTCTATGGGCAGAAACCAAAGAATTTGTGTGTCCAAATTAGCTTTTGTGCCTTTAAGCTGATTATTTAGGGTGGCTAGTCATAATAATAGGACACTAACATGGCTACTAAAAAGCTGTTGCCTTTAAAGATAATTGTTATTTTTTTTGATTGATTTATTTATTATATGTAAGTACACTGTAGCTGTCTTCAGACACTCCAGAAGAGGGCGGCAGATCTTGTTACAGGTGGTTATGAGCCACTATGTGGTTGCTGGGATTTGAACTCCGGACCTTCGGAAGAACAGTCGGGTGCTCTTAATTTCTGTCATTTAAACTGTTCCAGAAACACCAGAACAAACAAACAAAAAACCAAACCCGAAACAAAAATCCCAAAACAGAAACCCCCTCAAAGAGAAAGAAAAGGATCTACATGTTTCCTATTGATGTAGACATCCCCGGTTCACATCAGAAAAAAAGAGCACCGTGAAAAGAAAATTATACAGGTTAATTGGATTCAAAAACAAAGATCCGAGGACCTCAGTGAATACCGAGCAAATCAAATAAGCAGCTCTTTGAAGAGCTGCCACTTGATAGAAAATTGAGCGAGGTGACTACAGCTAACCAGAGAGAGATCTTAGTGTGGCCTGAAGTGGAAAGAAGCAACCTTCTGAGTGAAGGTGAGAGGGTGTGGACAGGCTGGCGCAGTGAGAGGCGAGAAGGTGAGTGGAGTTGACCAACCAGGTTTTATAGGCCTGTCCCACAGGAGGGAATTCATGCCTGGCCATGGCTGAGGTCACAGGTCCTGTTGTCTTGCTAAATGGACATGTTGTCCAAATATCTCCTAAATATTTATGCTTATACACACAGATTAGTGCTGCTTTCTCCCTCCCTCCCTCCCTCCCTCTTTCTTCCTTTCTTTTTAGATTTATTTATTATTATACATAAGTACACTGCAGCTGTCTTCAGACACGCCAGAAGAGGGTGTCAGATCTCATTATGGGTGATTGTAAGCCACCATGTGGTTGCTGGGATTTGAACTCAGGACCTGCGGAAGAACAATCAGTGCTCTTACCTGCTGAGTCATCTTGCCAGCCCCTAGTGCGGCTTTCAAGGTATGCCAGAGAGCTTCTCCCTGCAGTGGGTAGCAGTTAGTGATCAAAGCGCAGAAAGGAAGTGAATACTGAGTGTTCAGACCTGAATGGGACAACTATATCAACACATCCCACCCACGACTCAGTGAACATTTAGGAAGAGAGGGTGGGAAGAATGAGAGAGCTGGGTGATGGGGAGGACTGTTGTGATGTGGAGGAGGACTGTGATGGGGAGGAGCACTATGATGGGGAGGAGTACTGTGATGGGGAGGACTGTTGTAATGGGGAGGAGAATTGTGATGTGGAGGAGGACTGTGATGGGGAGGAGCACTGTGATGGGGAGGACTGTTGTGATGATAAAGAGTGCTGTCTTCTTGGGGAGCTTTGTGGAATGCTGTCTTCTGGACATGACACCGCTGATACATTTGGGAACTCACTGGAGCTGTGGTTACATTGTGCATAAGAACAATGTTGGCTGTTCTTGTTCAGTCAACATTCTAGCTGGCAGTACTAATTGGAAAAGTAGAAAAGAAGAAGGGGAGGAGGAGGAGGATGAGGACGTGAAAGGGAAAGGACATTGTCAAAGAATAAATAAAAATGGAAAATGTATTGAGACATTACAAAATCCTCCCTTGAGAGCCGTCACAGAAGGAGGTGCTTGACAAAGCCACCAAGCCCACTAAACAGTGTGACAATAGCCCTTCAATAACTCAGAAGGCAAATTCCGAGAGATTCTGCTCAAGTCAGTTATGAATCATTGCTCCTTTGTCTTGGGTATCTTAAAGATAAAGGCAGAGGCCTAGGAACGGGCTGGGTGTATAGCTCAGTGGTAGAGTTTTCGCCTAGCATGTCCAAGACCTGAGGTTTCTTCTCCAGTACCATCGAAAGGAAAACAAAACATAAGAACACATGCTGCAGCCAGTGAGTTTACTCAGGGCTCCACGCTAAGCCTCATGACCTGAGTTAGGTCCCCTGAACCCTCATAATTAAAAGAGAGAGCTGACCCTTGCCAGCTGTCCTCCGAGCTACACCCCGTTTAACACCCCCATCTTCCCACCCTTACCTCTCAATGCTTCCTCCCACTTTGTGCACGGGAACACAAGCACAAATCCATGTTGACTTTCAGTCCAGGGCAGAGTTGTGGCTTCTCAAGATTCCAAGAGGCCTGCACAGATGACTCAGAGCCTCAGGTGAGGCCAGGAAGCTCTCCTTCCAAGTGGGAAAGGGCAGCTGCTGACCAAACTGTCAACACACACAGCCACACTCCAGTCTCTCTCACAACACAGAGTAACTAGAGGAGTCACACAACCGGGGTTTTAATCATAGCATACGCTATTAATTTAAACCAGACAAAGTGCTCCTGGGAATCCTTCATTCCATGAAGGAGTTTTTGCAAACATTCATGATACTTCACCTAATTCTCCCATGTTTACTTTCATTGAGACACTGCAATATTTTATAATTTCGGCTTTTTCACCTCTGGAAATAAACCAGACTTGGATTTAAAAGAAAATGTTTTGTCAGGACTTTGGAGGAATTTAGTCATCTGGGTAGCTTGTGAAATCGGGATGTGGATGGCTGGGATGAGGAAGTTATTCTGAGGGAGCCTAGCATGTGGCCCCCTGACCCCCGCTCAGTCTCAGAGAGGACACGGCCTTTTGAGTCCCATCTTCATCTCCAGTCCCCTGGAGCCATCAGCCTGGTTCTCCTTCACACTTGGCATCTAAGCGTTTGGTTCAAAAGTGATCTCATGAGAAGCCAGCTAGTCAGTGGACGTTTAATTAGATCAGCACACACTTTGCACTGAGCACCATCACGCACATGGCAAATATGCCATGGTCAACACATTTAGGTACCTAGTGACTGTGGCTGTTGTTAAAGCCATGCTCTGGGAGTCAGTGACCACTGTGACCAGTCCTTCAGTGGCTATTCTTGCCCACGTGTTCTCTTGAATCTCTCCATTTCTCTGCTGTTTACTGTTCAGGAACCGAGGACCCATCTGAGTTCTTTCAGAAGGAGCTCCTCGGTTTACCAGAGTACATGCAGCCCCTCCCTGACCGTGATTCCTAGGCAGGGGTGCAAACTTTCGGAAAAGTGGGGTCTCCTTGGAGGCAAGGGTACAGAAACGTAGAGTCTGGTTCTACCAGGCAACTGGATTTTAGTGGAAGAGCTGGAGTTACTGCTGGGGCACAGAGAAGGAAGCTCCTGGGCCAGCCAAATCTAAATTTCTTTTGACTCTTGAAATTCTAGCTATGTATTCCACTTGTTTTTAGGCGGGGTTGATCTGGACTTCCCTTTCTGTGTACTATGAAAGATCCTGAGTAGTGTATAGTGAGACACAGTTTCTGTAATTTTCTTTCTTTTCTTTCCTTTTTAAAAAAAGATTTATTTATTTATTTTATGTATGTGAGTACACTGTAGCTGTACAGATGGTTGTGAGCCTTCATGTGGTTGTTGGGAATTGAATTTTAGGAACTCTGTTCTCTCAGTCGGCCCCACTCGCTCCAGTCAACTCGGCTTGCTCAGTCCCTGCTCGCTCTGGCCCAAAGATCTATTTATTATTATACATAAGTACACTGTAGCTGACTTCAGACACACCAGAAGAGGGCATCAGATCCCACTACAGATGGTTGTGAGCCACCATGTGGTTGCTGGGATTTGAACTCAGGACCTGTGGAAGAGCAGTCAGTGCTGTTACCCACTGAGCCATCTCACCAGCCCTCTGTAATTTTCTAAGTTAATATTTTTTCTATTTGGGCATGGTGGGGCACACCTGTAATCCCTGCTCCTGGAGTGGTCAAGATAGTAGGGTTGCAAATTTCAATACTTAACAGAACCCTACCTCAAAACCAAACCAGAACAGAACAGAGTATTTCTTTTACTTTTGTTTTCATGGATGTTCTCTCGCTTACAGCCTGGAATGTACACATCTGTCTCTGCCTTTGAATCGCTTCCTGTTAAATACACACACACACACACACACACACACACACACACACACACACACACAC
>NC_034591.1:133355167-133377694 GCF_900095145.1 Mus pahari | reverse complement strand
ACACACACACACACACACACACACAAACGTTGGTGCTAGACCTCTGGGTCTTGTATATGCTAATCATGTGTTTACCACTTGAATATATTCCTGCCTTTCCTTTTTAATCCTGTTTTTCATTTAAACAATTTCTTTAGACGAACTTAACCTATTTTATGATCACGAGTGCCTTGCCTGCATGTGTGTATGTGCACTTTGTGTGTACAGTACCTACAGAGATTAGAAGAGAGGGTCAGATTCCTGCAGCTGGAGTTATAGATATGAGCTTTCCATGTGGGTGTTGGGAATCAAATGGCGGGGTTCTCTGCAAGAGCAACAAGTGCTCTCGACCACGGAGCCATCTCTCTAACCCTTGATCCTTAGCAGCAATAGTAACAGCTATGTATGGCAATCCTCCTGCCTGCTGGGCACTCTCTTGACCATGCGTATCTCTTAATTGCAATGTTTACAGTAGAGCTCCAAGGTCAGAATGGGTATTTGCCATGTTGAAGAAGGTAGACACAGATGACCAGACAGCATTCAGGCAGCCTCTGTTTGGTCTCAGGCCTGTACACCTCAGAGGCTCCCTGTATGGTCTCTAGACCAAGCAGAATTGAGCGTTGTGCGGAGAATTTGGAATGAATGTTCCTCCGTGATTGCACCCATGATCTGACTGATTCTGAAATAGTCTGAACTAAGGACTGTTACTGTCAAAAATGAGTATTTTGTACTATTTATTACCACACACCTGAAGACATCTCAGGGCACTTGTTCTTTCCTTTGCTTTAGTTCCTGCAGGACTTGTGTGTTGGCCTTTGATTCTGTGGGGGCCTGAGACATCAGTGAGGGCAGCATGCCTGTCGCTTTCCTGGTGTCTCCAGTCACTCTCTCTGTCTTGGTTTCTTTTCTATTGTTGTGATAAACACCACGAACAAGGCAACTTATGAGTTTATTTGGGGCTTACAGTTTCAGAGTGTTTTTTCATGACCATTGTGACTGGGAGGGAGGCAGCAGGCAGCGGGCAGCGGGCAGCGTGCAGCGTGCAGCGTGCAGCGGGCAGCGGGCAGCAGACAGGCAGGCATGGCAGTAGCTGAGAGCTTACATCTGACTCACAAGCAGGAGGAAGAGACCTGAGCTAACTGGGAATGGTATGGACTTTTGAAACCTCAAATCCCACCTCCAGTGACAAACACCTTCCAAGAATGCCCACCTCCGAATCCTTCCCAAACAGTTCCACCAGCTGGGGCCAAGCATTCAAATCTGTAAACACGCGGAGGCCATTCTCATTCAAACCATCACAGTACCTTTGTGTGTTTTTGTCCTACTTAGGAATTTTACACCATGTGCACATACCACTTGCTGTAGGTTCTTTAAAGAATGATTTGTTTTTATTTGTGTGTATGTCTTTGTCTCTATAGTGGAGTGTGTTCACATGCGTGTGGGTGTCCACCAGGGCCAGAAGAGTCCATCAGATCTTTTAGAGGTAGAATTCCAGGCAGTTCTGTGCTACCAGACGTAGGTGCTGAGAATTGAACTCTGGTACTCTGGACAGATTGCAGTGCTTTTTTTTTTTTTTTTTTTTTAAATTATTTTCTTTATTTACATTTCAAATGCTATCCTGAAAGTTTCCTATACCCCTCCTCAAACCTCTGCTCCCCTACCCACCCACTCCCACTACTTGGCCCAGGCCTTGCCTTGTGCTGGGTCATATAAAGTTTGCAAGACCAAGGGGCCTCTCTTCCCAGTGATGGCCAATTAGGCCATCTTCTGCTACATAGGTTGCAGTGCTCTTAACCATCTCTCTGTCTCCTCCTTCCCGTCCCCGGCAATCTACTGAAAATTCTTAATTCCTTCTTCCAAATGGAAAGATCTCCCTGAGCTGATCTGGGATGAAGAACAAAAGGCACGACTCGGCTTCACTAAAATATCCTTTAAAAGAGTGTCTAAGTTAATTCTTTATTCTTTATCAGTCGGCAATGACAGTAGAAAGAGCCCAGGGTCTCAGCCCAGAGGCTGAGGTAATGTTGATGCCTCCTTAGGGACAGGAGAGCATGGTGGCCTCAGGGAAACCTAAGGTGGAAGGATCCATTTTGGGTGCTGGTGAGAGGCATGGGGTGATGTCTAGGAGACAGGGCCTTCAGGGGAGGGCTGCCCTGTGAGGTCACAAGCTGTGGTCTTCAGTTTCCAGCTCATCCGAGATGCCAGGTTCTCTAATGGTCTCAGTCTCCGTCTCTGTGGGCCCAGTCTGGGAGGAGCCTGTCATCCCACTGTCTTCCCACCTGTCAGGTTCTATAGCTGCCGCATCTGCCTCCACCGCATCTGCCTCCACCGCATCTGCCTCCACCGCATCTGCCTCCACCGCATCTGCCTCCACCGCATCTGCCTCCACCGCAGCTGCCTCCACCGCAGCTGCCTCCGCCGGGTCCCAGTTCAGGCTGGGCCTCACGGTTCACCACCCTCAATGAACTTACTCACCTCTCTGCATCTCAGTGTCCCCCCTGCCTTTCTCCTGCTCCTTCCCCGACCTGTCCTGGTCCTTGGTTACTCTGCCAAGCCCTCTGCCCTCTGTGCTGGGCTGGACTATGCTTTCTGCCTGGTCTCCTGCCAGTTCTTCACCTTTGGCCTCTCTGTCCTCTCTGCATCCCCCCCCTCCCTCCCCACCCTGGCAGGCACTCTGGCTCTCTACCCCTCCTGGCTGCCCTCACATCCTCAGGGTACACACCAAGCCCAGACCTTCTCAGCCTCCTGTTCCTCAGGCCACCATTAACAACAGTGACGTCTGCATACATACAAAGTAAGGATTTCGTTACGGCACTTTCACACATATGTGCAATCTGCGTGCAGTTGTTTTTGCTGTTCAGCGGCTTTCAGCCAAGGTCAGTCAGATGCAGAGCAGCGACAGCATCCGGCTTACACAGGACTCATCCTGTTGGGATTTACATGAGCACTTTCAGACTCCGTTTCCAGGGGCAAGGTGTGCTGAGCTGGACTGCAGGTGCTGATTATTGAGGTTGGCTCAAACCCTGGTTGACTGCCACAGTGTGGTGTTGCTTCTTAATTTTTTTTTTTTTTTTTGCTTTTGTCCCCTTGACTTTTGGGTTTTTTGGAGTCTCCATGTTAGAGATCTATCCTTCAGGTTAGACATAAAAATTTTTTTCTTTTAAAAGTAATGACCATGGTTCAAAATGATTTTTCCTGGTCCATCAACATCTTTTTAGTTGCTGTTTTTGTTTAAAGCCATGGTAACATAATTGAATTACTTTTGGGAGTAGCCAATTTGCAGAACTTTAAAAAGCACTGAGCCAAATCTGTTTGACAGAGCACTCCACAATGCTGGGTTAAATCTTCTTTGACAAATGTTTTAATTGCTGAAAACTGAACCTTGGAGAGGCTTTGGCCGGAGTCCCGCTTAGGAGCTTGGGAACGAGAGGCACTGGTGGCAAGACTTGGCCTGGGACTCCCCCCAGTCCCCATCTTTCTCTGCTGCTGTGTCTTCATGCCTATGGGGACATGGTAGGACTCACTGCTGCTTCAGTCTCTGGCTTCCATGGGGATTAATGGAAGGAAGTCTGCTGAGGGGCGGGGCACCAGAGGGGTTCCCCTCAGGTCCTTTACTGTTTGAAATACTGGGTTCTTTTAAGACTCACCTGACAGGTAATTGCCATTGTCATGGTGCTGGGAGAAAGGACATTTAAGAGATGACTGGACCATTAGAATGGTCCTAGTTAGGGTTACTATTGCGATGATGAAACACCATGATTGAAAACAAGTTGGGGAGGAAAGGGCCCATCTCTGAAGGAAGTCAGGACAGGAACTCAAATGGAGGCAGGAGCTGATACAGAGGGTGCTGCTTATTGACTTGTTCCTCATGGTTTTTCTGTGTAACCTTGGCTGTCCTGGAACTCACTTTGTCGACCAGGTTGGCCTTGAACTCAGAGATCTGCCTGCCCCNGCNTCCAGAGTGCTGGGATTAAAGATGTGCACCACCACTGCCTGGCTCAGTCGGTTTTCTTATAAAACTAAGACCCCAAGGTCAGAGGTGGCATGGTCCACTGTTGGAATATGCGGCGCACTCCCAGACAGATCACGCCAGCGACAGGTCTCTCGTGGGACCTCTGAGGGGGTGAGAGGGATGAAGAAGAGAAGAAAGGGGCTGTGGGTCAGGGTACTCATCTTTTATCCTGGCCATGACACATGTGCAAAGGATGTGGGGTGGGTGCCATGGCAACAGACCTAGGAGCCCTGCTGTCACCTAGAGATGATGTGCCTCATAGCTGGGTCTGGGAGCTGGCTATAAAGAGCTCTTGACTGTATACAGATGCATCTGATGTTAAGACCCACAGTGGACTGGGTCTTTCCCCATTAATCACTAATTATGAAAATGCCCCGCAGGCCTGCCTCCAGCCCAGTATTACAAGGTACTTCTCTTAGTCGGAGTTCCCTCCTCTCAGATAACTTTAGCTTGTGTCAAGCTGACAAAAAACTATCCAGCACAACTGACCCCTTGTCACCTTGACATACATACACATCACTTTCCAATTAGAACCTTTGCTTTCTTATTTATCTCCAAGATGGAGTGCGTGTTAATATTAAAACCACAATTTAAAACATAATAACTTTAAAAGTCCCCCGGTCTTTACATGAAAATTCAATCTCTTTAAAAAAATCCAAAATTTCTCTTAAGAGTCTTTCAGCTGTATCTTCTGCAAAATTAAAATTAAGTTAAATACTTCCTTACCTCAGGAGGGAAGAAGCAGGGCACAGTCACAATCAAAGCAAACCGAGTTCCAGCTCTAAATAACTCAGTATCCAGTGTTTGAGATCCACTCACAATCTGGGCTCCTCCAAAGGGCTTGGCTCACTTTTCTGGCTCTGCTCTCTGCAGCACACAGCTTGTCTTCTAAGCTTGGGAGACTCTTCCACTGCTGCTGCTGTTCTTGGTGGTCAGTTGTCCCATGGTACTAGCATCTCCAAATGTTGGTGCAACTGGGCTGCACTCTTACCAGTAGCCTCTCTGGGGGCTCTCTTCATGGTGCTAAGCCTCAACTTCTCTGTGATCCCTGGACCTTCAACCCTGGGGCTTCCACTGCCGCTCTAGCTGCATCTTCACCAATGGCCTCTCCTGGCCTCCCCCAGTTCCAAACCTCAGCTGCTTTCCATGACCCCTTCATGCCTTCAAAACTAAGCCAGTACCATCTAGGGGATTCTTACACACTAAGGAATGTTGTTATTGTGGTAGTGGCCCCTCCATCTCTTTCTCTCCCTGCTTCCTCTCTTTTTAGTCTTCCACTTTCCAGCTTGGGATGACCCAGTGACAAGGGTCTCTCTCTAAGTTTCTGCTCTTTATAAATCATCTATCCGCAGATACCTTTCACAGTAATGTACCAAGACATGTCCCCAGGATGTCATGTCCCTCGCACCTTTGCCCAGTCTCCCATTCAGAGTTACCCCATCTCTCATGTCTATGATGCAGACATGAGACATGTCTATGTTCATGGATTCAGAATTATTTGATTTTTAAAGTTTTATTTGCTTTTGAAAGCTCCATAGCTGAATATAAAGCATTTTGGTCATATCCACCCGTACCTGCATGCATCTCCTTCCCACTCCCACTAAGCTCCCTCCTCCCAGGAAGTGCTCCTTTCACTTTTGTGCGGGACTGCCTGAGATTGATTAGACTTTGGGCACGAGTGGTGGATTATTTACTGTAGCATGGCATCTTACCAGTGGCTACTGCCAAGGTCCCAGGAGGCATAGTTTCCTTGACACTCCTCACCTCCTGACTGCCTTCAGGCCTTTCAGCTTGTCAGGCAGGCTTCACTAGAGTGGGCGTAGCAGGTTACACCACTGGAAGAAACATTTCTCCTTCCCCCAGCAACCACTGACTTTCAATACCTGTATAAGGAGGGGCGGGCTTCAAGAATCCATCCCCAACTCAGGATGGCACATTGACTGCCAAGCTTGTCCAGGTCTTGCACAGATAACTACACGGCTATGAGTTCAGGACTACAGTGGCCCTGTCATTTCCAGAAGACAGTTTTCATAGCACTTCCTCGCATCTTCCAGCTCCTGCATTCTTTCTTGCTGCTTCTTCTGTGATCATCCCTAAGCTTTTAAGGGTGTGATACAGATGTCCCATCTAGGGTTGAGCACTCAATGGTCCCTGTCCTCAGGACTTGGACCAGTTTTGAGTCCCTACATTTACTGTGGCTCTCTGCAGAGAGACGCTTCTTTGAGTAACACTGAGACAAAGCTATAAACTAGAAAAGCTGTAACACAGGCATCCAGAAGCAGCTTGACAACACGACTGCGCAACAGGACAACAGCAGTAGGCATCCATCCGTGAAGTCGTCAACCTCACCAGCCTTTTGACGAGATTTCCAGTGTCACGTGTGCTGCCATCCAGGGGGGCCTCCCATCCAGTCTTGCCAGAATTTGCAGTTGCTTGGTTTCCTTTTTAAAATTTTATTTTTAATTTTCTTCTAGAGAATTTCACACACAAGTACTGTATTTACATCATGCCCCCAACTTCCCTTCCTTCCTCCAACTCCTTCTGTGTTCCTCCCACTCCTCAAATCTTGCCCTCAGCCTTTAATTATTATTGACACACGCATGTATACATATACATTTATAAAGACAACCTGCTGAGTCCGTTCATCGTTGCCTGTATGTGCATGTGTTTAGGGCTAACCTCTTGTGATTGGCTAACCTGTCAGGAGGTCCATTTCTGAAGAAGACTGAGTCTCCCTCTCTTTGCAGTCATTAATTGCCTGTAGCTCTTCACTTAGGGCTGGACCTTATGAGACCCTGGCTAACAACTAACTTGGGGTGTCTCATGCCTGGTACCTGGAATTTTGTAAGACAGTCTACAGCCTTTTTTAGCTTTGTCAGCCTAAGCAGTATAATTTCATTAAAATGATATATACGGATACACGTATATTGTATGTAGTTTTAGGTAAGTTTAAAACATATGATTCCACATGGCCTTTTCTATTACTCTTAGTGTTATTTATCTTCCTTCCTCAATTAAACCTGCTGCCATTTCCCCATATCTGCTGTTCCCCCATATCTCCTGTCATATCCCCCCGTCCTGTTATTCCTCTCTGTAGCTCTTCCCTTCCCGTGCTATACTGACCCTCTTCACCTGCCTGGTTTCTGCACTTACTTCAGTTTATAAACTTATGTTTGAAGATTTGGATCAGCAAGACATGTGACATTTGTGTTTCTGGGTCTGGGCTACCATACTCAATATAATATTTTCTAGCTTCACCCATTTATCTGAGTGTTTTTCTTTACGGTGGAATAGCATTCCATTCTGTATATGCACCACATTTCTGTTATCCATCCATCAGCTGTAGGACATTTAGGGTCATTCCATTTCCTAGCTATGGTGATTAGAGCAGCAGTGGACATGGCTGTGTAGGGATCGGCAGCGTAGGATGTTGGATCCTTTAGGACTACCCCAGGGAGTGGTGTAACTGGGTTATATGTAGCTTTACTTTTAGCTTTTTGAGAATCCTCCACACAGATTCCTAGCGTGTCTGCACCAGTTTGCAGTCTCGCCAACAATGACTGAGGTTCCCCTTTCCCCAAATCCTCACGTTGGTTGGGGGCTGTTTTCTGATTCAGCAGCTTGTTTCTGTTTTCCTGAGTGCCACCCAGCTGTTTCTAGCTACTATCATTTTGTGGGAAATAGCGTATTGGCTTATCACATTGTGTTTTTGTCATGAGACCTGGGAGTGTGAACTTTTTCCCTTGGTTTGTGAGCCTGATGTGTGCAGGGCCAGGAGACTATACTGGGTTTGTTCAAGATGCATAAGTCCTACTGTATTTGAGGTTTATGGGGAGACTTTAGTAAAGGATGGGGAGTGGGAGGCAGAGAGGCTCTTTCAGGGAGACCAAAGATGGGGTGTCTTCTCACCTAAGGCCATGCAGGGGGCTGGGGGAGGAGAGATAGGAAACCTTTCCTGTTCTGTTTTCTTAGGGCGATAGGAAGGAAGATATCATCCCAAGGCTGGGAGATTGAGAAAGGCCAGGGTGGTGTGGAGAGTTGCCAAGGACAGTGGGGGGTTGAAAGGTACAAGGACCTGCCTTGAGGGTGTGCATGCTCACTAGTTTAAAGTGCCACCAGTGTTCCCCAGTAGCATCAGTTGAGGAGGCCAGGTCACTAAGAGCCTAATAAAGGGACTGACTCAAAAGAGCATGTGATTGGAGCTGGAGAGGAGGTCGGGGTGTGTGTGGGGGTAGGTGAGGGTCAGAGGTCGATCTGTGGAATGAAGCTCTCGGCGAGGGAGAGAAGGTTGCAGTATAGGATACAATCTTGTGCTCACACATTTGTAGGAGCTTGGGTGTGTAAGGATGGAAGTCTTGGGGGTGAGCACCACCAGGCCACGTGAGCTTCTTAGGAGAGGAAGTCCTCCTGCATCAGTTCTGCTGGTTCCGGCACAGCCCTAAGGTATGGAGGAGAAGCCAAGGGTCTCCACCCTCACCCACCCTTGATCACAATGGGATTCAGGCTCAGAATGGCGGCCTGGTGGAACACTCCACCTCAGGTCTCTTGGTAGCATCTGTGCAATGGGCAGGCCTCTATTCCTTGTTACTCAGTTGTCTTTGAAGGGGTGGGTTTTTTTTTTTTTTTTTTTTTTTTTGGTTTTTTTTTTTTTTTTTTTTTTTTTTTTTGTTGTTGTTGTCTGTGTGGACTTCACACATCTCAGCTCTCAGGTAACTCTTCTGAAATTTCCATTTTTTGCCTCTTTCTCTGTCTACTCTGTCATGCTTTGTATGACTCAGTTCATGGGGAAGTGAGTTCGTCTGTAAATCTAGAGGAGTATCAGAAATGAGGTACCCAGATTTTCTAACATCCTAACCTCTGGGAGAGAGATGATCCACTAGGAGCTTCCAAGGAGCTGTTCTTTATCCTTGCCTGTTGGAGGTCATCCCTTCTTTGGCTTGATGGCCCTAGGTATTTTGGGACAGCAGTAGGACATATCTGGGGCACTGCCCCTGCCTCAGCTAGCATCCCTGTTCCTCATTGGCCCAGCATGGGGCTCCTACAGGCAGCTGCTTTCCTACCCTCAAGCTCATTTGTGCCTCGGGCAAACTGCAGTTTTTCTGGGAATTTGTATCTTCAGTGGATACAGAGAAAGCAGTCACGTTTCCTGGTGTAAGACAGACGAATCAGGTGGCAGACCCACAGTAGCCCTGTCTAGGTAGAGAGCAGCCCACTCAGGCTGCACAGTCCACTCAGGCTACACAGCCCACTCAGGCTGCACAGCACATGACGACACAGCACATGGGTCAGGAAGGGACAGGACACCCAGTTTAGATAAGAGAACAAAAGTTGTTTTCAGAATATTATAAATAAAGAAGGTCCAAGGATTCTGAGTCCCCCAAGGATAGTGTTCCCAATTCTGGCGGGTGCGGGGGGGGGGGCATCATTAGTATTTTTGACTGAGTTCCCAGGGACCCGGGGCCATGTAAGGGCACCAGGAACTTCCTATACATGTGGACATTTCACAAACTCTCCAAGAGTCTTTGATTGCTTTCTCAACTTCTTCTTCTGTTTCTGAGGCTGACTTGGAAGATTCCTCTTTAATATTTATTTATGATGTGTTGAAAGAGATGTGGGGGGAGGACATGATCAGGGATCCTTTCGACCAAACTACTGCTGAGCTAATCTATTGAAAACAGGATCTTGGTGATACGAAGGTCTTTTCAAGTCCCAAGGCAACACACATTGCATCATGGATTCCTTCTTGTGTCTTCTCAAGGTCACTCCAGCCCCAGCTAATCATTCTTCCCCTTGACCTTCTGCCAGCACCCTGCTGTATCTCATTAGAACCGGCTGCTCTCCCCTCTTGCTCACCGGCTGCTGAGGACTGGTCAAGAAGATAGGAAAGCTATGTTGCTGTTTCAGTGGCCAGCATGGGGCCTTGAAGCTCTACTGCACACAGGACTCAGTCTGGCATCTTCCTGGTACCATTGGCCCCAACTCTCCCCCGCTTCTCCATCTCAGCATCTGGTCTTAAGTCTTCCTAGCGTTATATGTCATCTTTCTGGCTCAATATCCCTGAATGGCCTTTCCTGCTCTGCTTGGCTCCGAGGCAAAGCCACCACCGCATCCTCGGATCATCTCTCCAGCTGGGATCTTGACAGGTTCACCTCTTGCTGGATACCTATTCTCTTCTATGTTCAAGCTGTTGCTTTTTCAAACCCCACATTTCCTTCCTCAGCGCCTTCCCTGCAGGTGATGGGCAAGCAAGGCTTAGGATGCTAACGGCAGCAAATGCTCTTCTTAGGAAGGCTGTGTCGATGCCTGCTTCAAGTGCACAGTGGAGCTGCAGCCACAAACCTCCCCTTCCAGCCCCTTTATCAGACTGTGCAGTCCTGCTCCTACCCTCTGACCTTCATCTCTGTCATTAGAGATACCGGCTATCGTGCCAGATTCTGGAGGTGTGATGTCTGTTCTTCTGTGGCAATCCTGATGCTGACACACACAGCTTGTGTTTGAGGGCCAGTTTCAATGGCACCCCCACCAGGGATAACTGTGTGACTTTGGACTTCCAACATATTTGCTTGGATGCTCACTTTCCTCATCTTTCAAATAGAGAAGGCAGTGACTAACCCAGAGTGCTCGGGACAGTGGAAGCGGCGTTAGAGATGAGCAGGCATCACACAGGATGAGCTTGGGTCTCCATCCTCCATCTGATGCTTGCAATGCTCATAGGTCTGGGTTCTAGTTCCCCGTCCGTAGGTTTCTCACGTCTTCTTCATCAGCCTTGGCAAACAGATCTTTCTTCTTGGCATACAACTCTCACACATTTTCACTCTTTAGCTCTCTGCACAGATGCTCCTCTGAGTCACACACATTCAGGAACTTTCATGCAGACTCCATCCCCTATTGTCCAGGGGCCCGGCGAGCTGCACAATAGAGGGTCAGGACAGAGATGATTTCCTCCCTTGATGCCTGTTTCTTTGTCCTGTTGGCAGGTTCACTGACACCACTTCCGAGGGTCATGCCTTTGCTCTGAGCCCCCACCATAGAAGGCCTTTGGGATTCACAGTTCTTTAATGAGTTTTCATGTATATTGCTAATTCCCTGGTTTAATTATTCGAGCTCTTGTCCTTGGCACAAAAGCCAATTAGTTCCTTGCTCTTCTCTGCCCAGAAGTCTTCACCCGCTTGCCCCATCTTTGCTTGTGTCCCTTCTTGGACGGTGCCTTTTTGTGCTACCTGGGCTGGTGTAGCAGCATTGAGACCTAGAGTCTCTCTTGGGGAACCGTCCCATATTCTAACAGGGAAGCAGGGTGCCCTGATTAGGTCCCCTGTCAACTTGATACAAGCTGGACTTATCTGGGAAGAAGGAACCTTAACTGAGAAAACGCCTCCATCAGATTGGCCTGTAGGCAAGTCTGCTGGTCATTATGACTGATAATGACTGATGTGGGAGGCCCCAGTTCACTGTGGGTAATGAATGCCATCACTGGGAAGGTGAGCCTGGGTTGTCATAGCAGCAGAAAGCACACTGGGACACAGAGCATGGGCTCCATAATTTCTCCTGTTTTTTTTTTTTTTTTTTTTAAACCCCCTTGCTGTATGCGTCTCCAGGTTGACCATTCCTGCTCCCATCTCCTAATCCTGGCCTTCTTAAGTTTTAATTCTCTCTCCACACCAACTGCTGCTTCTTGCCTGCTGAATAGATAAGTATAAATTCCAGCCGGCCCTTTGGTGCTAAGCAGGGCAGTGCACACTTTACACTTAAAGGACTCTGGAATCTACCGTCCTGGTTCCCAGGTAAGCCCTCTGTCCTCTTCTCTTGCTGACTCCCTGGCTGCCTTTTCAGCCCTCCTTGGATTTTACCTTTCACACACTTGACAGCTCTTTAACAGTGTACAATGGTAGGGAAGTTTCAGCAGGAGTGTCACCGTGAAGAAATTGTACCATGAACACTCTGCCTGGTCACACTGAGCCATCTTATCCTCAGAGGAAATAATGACATACCATGGCTAACCCAAAAAGATGGGATTCTGGAGGTGTCAATGCAGCAGTGTCTGAAGGGCTCCTTGTGACCAGACTCCAGGCAGGAATCAGGGTGGGGCTGGGGGTGGGGGAGACTGGTGAAGGGTTTGGTGGCAGTGTGATAAAGGGCTTGAGGCAGTTTTCCCAGCTCTCTCCACCCCAATGTATGTGCCGGAATAAGTCACACACCACAATCGTCATATCTGTGGGACCACAGCAGCATCCTGCTCTGCAGTGTGGATCAGCGGTTCTTTAGCCGAGGGTAGGAAAGCCATAACAGGGTCCTCAGGGTCTAACTTGATACGGCTGATGGAACTTTCCCTCCAAGGCTCTTGCTTGCTCTCTAGAACTAATTTCTTAGGGGACATTTGGTCTCTCCCCTCTCTCTATTCATGCTAATGATGATAATTGCTGTTAATTGCCTGTTTCCAACCCCCTTTCGGTTTTAGCAAACTCTGTTCCCCTGCCTCAGCCTTGCCTCCGCTGGGTGAGGGAATCCTCACAGCTTCTCTCTGCGACCTCTGTCTGACCTTTTCTTCCAGTCTCAGTTCAGCCCATGTTACGCCTGGATGCTAGACAGTATCCCGAAGTCCTCCTCCCCATCCCTCCTCTTCATCCTCTGGCTCTTACATTCTTTCTCCCTCTGTTCTTTGAAATCTTCCCTGAACCTTGGCGGTGGATTGGGATAAGTCTTAGCCTGAACCTTGACTAGCCACACATCTTTCCACTGACTGCTGCCCACTGCGAAAAGAAATTTCGTGGATGTAGTTCAGGTCTATGGATGCAAGCATAATTATTTCAAAGGCAATTTGATGTCAGGATCATTTAGCAAAATAATAATAGCAGTTCTACCTTAAGGCCTCTGTGGTGGTTTGAATGAGAATGGCCTCCATAGGCTCCTGTGTTTGAATACTTGGAAGATTGAATAAAAATGACCCCCACAGGCTCCTAAGGAATGACACTGTCAGGAGGTGTGGCCTTGTTGGAGGAACTGTCCACTGTTACTAAAGGGTGGCCTTTAGTGGTTTCAGAAGCAGGAGCCAGGCCATGCTCCCTTTCTGCTGCCTGCCAATCTGGATATAGAACTCTCAGCCCCTCCAGCACCATGTCTGCCTGCAAGCTGCCATGCTTCCCACCATGATGATGATGACTAAACTTCTGGAACTGTAAGCCAGCCCCAGTTAAATGCGTTCCTTTATAACAGTTGCCATGGTCATGGTGTCTCTTTACAGCAATAAAACCCTACTTAACAGTCTTCACGGATGGAAATGTTTGGAAAGGGTTAGATGGTGTGGCCTTGCTGGAGGCGGGATTATTGGGATGGGATTTGAGGTTCCCAGGGCTTCCCCTCTCTGCCTCCTACTTGTGGGTCAAGATGTGAGCTCTCAGCTGTTCCAACCACCATCCATGCCTTCGCTCTGCCGTCACACACTGTAACTCTCTGAGATCATAAACACCATTAAACACTTTATTTTGTAAGACGCATTGGTCGTGGTGTCTTATCACAGCATAAATAACTAAGACGGCTTTAGCTTCCCTAGCCACAAGCTTTTGACCAGGATCACAGTACCAAGAGTGGAACTCCCTCCTGAAATACAGACCTTAAAACCCCATCCCGTTTATGTCTATGTTAATTGCCCGGTAGAAACGATGCTTCCGTTGAACCAGCGGGCACCCCTTGCCTGGCATGCCTGCATTGCAGTGTATAGGGTTTACCTCTGAGTAGTTCTGATGTCTTCCCCCTCAGCAGCTTGGCTGGCACCCTCTGGTACTGAGAGATAACCAGCAGTGAGTGTGTCTCCTGCTCAGCTTGAGTGACTTCTCTAGGTTCTGAGGCCAAAGTGTATGGGGAATTCAGCAGTGCAGTCTCTGAAAATTAAATTAAAAAGATTTGTTTTATCTAAAAATTTATTTCATATGTATGGGTACCTGCAGGTTTATCTGTGTACCATGTGCATGTCTGGTGCCAGCAGAGGTCAGAGATGGTATTGGGGCCCCTGGAACTAAACTCTTCATATTGGTGCTGGGAATTGAACTCATTCTCTGGAAGATCAACAAATACTTTTTTTTTTCTTTAAGACTTTTTTTTTTTTTTTAGATTTATTTATAGCTGGGCAGTGGTAGCACACGCCTTTAATCCCAGCACTCGGGAGGCAGAGGCAGGCGGTCTGGTCTACAGAGTGAGTTCCAGGACAGCCAGGGCCACACAGAGAAACCCTGTCGAAACCCCCCCCCCCAAAAAAAAAAGATTTATTTATTTATTTATTTATTTATTATATTACACTGTAGCTGTCTTCAGACATCCCAGAAGAGGGAATCAGATCTCATTATGGATGGTTGTGAGCTACCATGTGGTTGCTGGGATTTGAACTCAGGACCTTTGGAAGAGCAGTCAATGCTCTTAACTGCTGAGCCATCTCTCCAGCCCCAACAAGTACTTTTAGCCACAGAGTCATCTCTCTAGTCCCTTATATTAAAGAAAACAATTTAATTATTTTTATTTATTTATGTTAATTGGTATGCCTGCTCATATTTGTACCACACACATGCAATACTTTCAGAGGTCAGATGAGGGTGTTGAATCCTTTGGAACAGGAGTTAACAGGTGGTTGTTAGCCTCCAAAGTCGAGGCTGGGAATTGAACTAAGACCCTCTGTAAGAGCAGCAAGTGTTCTTAACTGCTGAGCCATCTCTCCAGCCCTAGCAATAGGGTCTTAAGTAGTTACAGGGATTAACCAAGGACAATGACAATAGTTTATGTTGTTTGGAGGCCACCAGAACTTTCCTGAACAATTATTTAGCGAGCCCCCCGGGGGACTTGGGGGAGCTCTGTATTGCCATTTTCATTTAATAACCCACGTCTTCTGGGAGCAATGCGGTCCACCCATTCTGGACAATAGCTCACTAATGAGCAGACCTCCATAGGCTTTTACGTAATCCTTAGTTGGGTAACCCATCTCCTACTCCTCCTCTTCTTCACTCTCTCACCCCTCTCTCTTCTCTCAATCCTCAGTATTCCCCCCTTCCTTTCACTGTGTGTTTCACTATTTTTAGCTACATTTTTTTTTCAAGACAAAGTTTCTCTGTGTAGCCCTGGCTGTCCTGGAACTTTCTCTGTTGACCAGGCTGGCCTTGAACTCAGAGATAGTTCTGAGTGCTGGGATTAAAGGCGTGCGCCACCACTCAGCCTTTCATGCACATTTTTTTTTTTTTCAGAGATGAGTTATGAGAGCATAGGTCTCAGTCCCGCCCTGAGGCCCACTACTATGCCTTCCACACTACTCTGCCTCTTCCTGGTTCTTTCTGCTCCTCTGTGCTTTTGATTGGCCTATAGTCTGCACTCTGCATCCCTTAGAGCATCCCCCACTACTTTTCTGGCTTCAAGTTAAACATACAGGACAGAGTTTTAAAGTTGGGATCTGCATGAGAGGAGCATGTGGCCTTTGTTGGGTCCAAGTAAAAACTCATACGTGTGATTTCTTCCAGTTCCATTCATCTACCTGCAAATTTCATGATTTCACTTTTAATTTATAGTCGAGTAATATTCCACTGTGCACATGGACTGCAGTTTTTCTTATTATCCATCCACTGAAAAACTTCAGTGTTGGTCTGTGTTGGAAGTTCATTCTGAGCTGGCAGAGGTGACAGCTGTCCACAAGGATGTTTGTTGGTTAATGCAGCGTGGTGCTGTACTCTCTGGTGTCCCATACCTGAATTCCTGAACCCTGATGCTTTGAATCCTGCTGACCCTTGACCCCCTTCTTCCTCCCTGAGCGTGTCTGTTTTCAGGGTTCATCCATTTCTCATCCAGCCTCTATCCTTGAATGAAATCTTCACCTCACAGTCTAGTTGCAGTGTGTTCAATCTGTGGACGCTTCCCAGGATAGCTGTGAAGTGGCCCAGCTCATTGCTAGATAACAGTGCTTGTCTCAGGGTTAACACGCTGGACACTCCGGCCAGTAGGAGGGTGCCGTTGTCCTTCCTTAACTGGAAGATGAGTTTGAAGTCTCTAGGTTCATAACACTCATGGTAAATTATGTTAATCCCACTGCCTCGTTTAATTGCTGGCTTTCAGTCAGAGGCTTTCTTGTGTCCAGGTCAGTTCCTTTGCAACAGGAAATCTGGGTTAGGGTTTAAGATGGCGCTATTTCCCTGAGATGCCGGAGTCCTAGCTGCACCCTCTGGCACAGCTGCCATGCACTCCCGATTCCCCTGGGGCTGCTGTTCAGGCTGCGGGTCTCCTTCATGGTTCAGGCACTACCCTCCATGGTTGAGACCCCATGATTACTTCTCATATTGTCTTTTTGATAATCCTACTCCAGTTAGATAGCTCATTGCTGATTGATGTGGACTTCCCTGATGTGTAATGAAATTGAACATTTTTCATAAATTAATCACTCGAATTTCTTCTCTCACAAGTGTCTAGTTATACACTTGCCCTGCTTTGCGTTTGCATTACATAGGGTTTTTTTTTTTTTCCCGCAAGTTTTAAAGTTCTGTTTGTATTTCTTCTCTTCTTGGAGTGGCTGATATCAGACCCAAGGCCTTGTCCATGCCAGCAAGTGCTCTTCCTCCGAGTCACACCTCCAGCTCTCTCCCCTGGCTGCTAACCTTTCTGCAATGAGTGTGGTTCCGCAGCCCATGGGCCCACGCTTCTCTGCTGCCCAACTGATCCCTTTGCAGGGTGGCAGCTCATTAGCGTGTCTGACACGGGCTGCCCACGGTTCTTAACCAGAGAATCTGTTCCCAAACCAACATCTTGAAATGCTTGCCCTGGCTTTCTGCTGGTGGCTTTACGGTCTCAGGTTGGCCTTTCCGGCTTTGAAGAAAATTGATTCCTGTCTCATCGGGTTATTCTCTATAATTGAGAGGAGCTCAATGTGTTTTCCCAAAACCCAGCAAATATTTCCCAAGGAAAACTAAGACAAGTTATCCCTACTCTTTCCACTTGTAACAACACACGGGGGTTTCCTAAGGTTTAATCGTGAGTATCTTGAGAAAAAACAAAAACACATAGAGTTTGTAAGGATAGGTTTTGCTTCAATTTATTTGGAATTTAAGCATCTAGGATAAATGCATTTGATAAGCCCCATGCTCATTCTGCATTATAGTGTGCATGTCTTCATTTTAGTTTTCTATTACTTGGAGATGTATCTTTGGGGATACGGACCATATCAAATACCACATAGATGGATTGAATGTCCTGGCTGGAGGCAACTCTGCCTTGCCTGCTCATGTCTTCCTGGATGGCAACAGGGCCAAATCTGCAGGCTCCGTGTCAGCTTACGGAGGAGGCAGGCCCTCCCTGAGGATGGGAGCCAGCCTCTGCAGGAACCTAGTGCTGTTTCTACCAGAGCCACACTGCAGTGTGGTGCAGGTTGGGCTCTGAGGAGACAGCCCCACCTCACCCCCCAAATCCCTGATTTTTCAGTGGAGAGATGTGACATTAACATTTGAATGCACAGCCTTAGTTTTCTATACTTGGCTATATCTGCTTTAAGTGACAGTGAGGACAAATGGCTGGCTGCAAGGATTCCAGCGGTCACCAGCACCTCTGTCCCACTGGGCGTCTTTGCTTTGCCTTTCCCTCATGAAGGCTGATAACTCTCTGGGGTGGCCATAGGAGACACAGGTTTCCCTTCCTGCAGGAGAGGGAGGGAATGTGGAACAGAGAATGACGGTTGGAATCACGTCCTATGCAAAGTAATTTATTTTCCAAAGCCACATATCCAAGTTTTAGTTTATTTTTGGTTTTATTTTACTTTATTTGATTTTGAGATAGTCTCACTAGATAGCCTTGATGGTCTGGAATTCAAGATCCTCCTACCTCAGCCTTCCAGCTGAGACCATTGGCCTCCACCTCCACACCTGGCATAATATTTAAGAGTTTTTTATTAAAAGGCATGTCTAAAAATAATTTTATTTCCTAACAGGTAATCTTTTTAAGGGAAAATGTTTATTGAAAATGTATAAAAGATTTGGACAAGGACTTATAAAACACATTCTAAATGATTCTTTATGAAAATCTATTTTCATTATCAGCTTTTATAATGAGATTCACTCATATAACCAGAATATCTAGTATATATTATACAAGCTGAAACAATCAAGTTTTGGACATTAAATATAATAACTTAAAGTCACATGCAGCCGGGTGTAGTGGCACACACCTTTAATCCCAGCACTCGGGAGGCAGAGGCAGGCGGATTTCTGAGTTCGAGGCCAGCCTGGTCTACAGAGTGAGTTCCAGGACAGCCTAGGCTACACAGAGAAACCCTGTCTCGAAAAACTAAAAAAAAAAAAAAAAAAAACCCAAAAAACAAAACAAAACAAAAAGAACCCATGCATTTGAAGTTATCCATTTTCCATGATCTAGAAGTTCCATACCTAAAAGAGCCACTGACATTCATCAAAAGACATCAATGATTTGGGTTGTTGATATCTAACTTTTTTAGTTATATTGTTGTTAGATATTTTCTTCATTTACGTTTCAAAAGCTATCCCCTTTCCTAGTTTCCTCTCTGAAAATCCCCTATACCCTCTCCCTGCCCTGCTCCCCAACCCACCCCATTCCTGCTTCCTGGCCCTGTCATTCCCCTGTTCTGGGGCATATAATTTTCGCAAGACCAAGGGCTTCTCCTCCCACTGATGGCCGACTAGGCCATCCTCTGCTACATATGCAGCTAGAGATGGTAATTTTTTGACTGCATTTTCCTCTCAGAAAACACAAGTTCTAGAACTGGATCGCTTGGCCCTTTCTCTTATCTCCTCTTAGTCTGAATGCTTGCACCCCCCCCCATTTACTTTTTATATATGTGAGCTGTCTTCAGACACACCAGAAGAGGGAATCAAATTCCATTACAGATGGTTGTGAGCCACCATGTGGTTGCCTTGAATTGAACTCAGGTCTTCTGGAAGAGCAGTCGGTGCTCTTGGCAGCTGAGCCATCTCTCCAGCCCCATGCTTGCACCTCTTGATGGCCAGTGTCCTCTTGGATCTGTGTCAGGCTCACACATTCAGCCTGAGCATAGTTCTTTGTGGTTTTGCCTATCTTTCAGCAAATCACCTTTGCCCGCAGTAGCCGCTGTTTCCGCCTTCCTTGGAAACACAGGGAGGGAATCCATGACCTTCCTAGTCCAGGTCACTTTGTGAGGCTGACGCTGGCCACCTTGTGTACAGAAAAGCATTATTCATTTATTTATCTATCTATTTACTTACTTACTTACTTTTAGCTAAGGTGGCTATCTTTGTAGTAGAGGTGTTTATGAGATGAAAAGGAGAGACCGGGTCTCAGAGATAGCGGCTGCCTCAAATGGTTTGCACCTAATGGAGAATCCCTAAAGAGGTATGTCAGAGACACCAAACAGTGGCTGCTTTCTCCGTTTTGTCGGGCTTGGGTTTCTGCAGGCTGCCCAAGGGCACTTAATACTTTTTTGCTTTTTAGGGATGGGACACTCCTGAGAGTGTTCAGAGCAGGTGGGAAGAGAGGAGACCCATCCGGTGGCCTCTCTTCCTGTGGGGTCAGATGCTGAGTCACCATTACTTCTCTGTTTCGAGCTAGACGGTAGGTGTCTGCGAGAGGTGACTGAGAGTCGGACCTACTCTTTCACAGCATGACGGGAAGCTAACACAATCCAGTCATGGAGTACCATGGCTGTGCTTGCTCCAGAATGTCTTCAGTGTTTGTGGGCACATCAAACCAGGGTGTGGTCATGCACAGATCTGCTGTGTTCTTGTATGCCTAGGAACAGATGCAACAGGGAAGGGCTAGTGTTGAATTTGAATTTGCCTAGACTAGTCTATGACATGTCTTGAAGACAGGAAGGATCACTCCTTCACTTAATATTACTCAGAAGCTACCAGATGCTGTCCTTCCAACCGTTCATTCCCTCCCGAAATCCAGCAGAAGGCGGTTTGGCCCAGTGTCCTGCTGGAATGCTCTTTTGGAGTGTGCTTCACTGTTTCCTTTAAAGCATTTGGAAAGCCTTGTGAGAAAACCGCTGGGAGTTCATCACAGATTATTTGTAGAAAGAATTCTTTAGGGAAATGGGGCTTGGCAGTACTGGCAAAAGTTTTCCTTTGTAAAAGTAAACAAGGCTCCATTTTCTCTGCTAGTCACATATCATCTTTCCCTCTGCCTTTTAATCATCCTGCAGATGAACTCACATGGTCCGGATGGGCAAACACAGGGCCATTTCTGTGTGTGGACACACACAGGCCCTGTGAGAAAGCTCAAAGCCCTGAGGGAGGCAGACTCTGAGGGGACCCAGGGTCAGGTGCAGATCTGGAGCGCTGCCTGCTGTTTTATGACTACTTAGTGATCCAGATAAAGGCACGGTACTCCTGCTCAGTTGCAGCGGTCTTGCTAAGTGTGTGTGTGTGCAGGTGTGTGCACAAATTGTGTGTGTGTGTTTTGTAGATGAATGAAAGCAGACGCCTGCTCCTTTCAGCAGGTCCAGGTGAAAGAAGAGAGGTTCTGGTCCCACCTCTCTGGGGCTGAGCAGGATGGTGAGTGTCGATGGCCCAAAAGAAACACACTGAGCCAGGAGTCTTGTTGAAGCAGGAACTTAACTTTATGGCATCAGCCTCTTGCTTATACAAGATCGCAACATAGGGATGGGGATTTTTGGTGGTGTAAGATGACGGTAGGAGGCAGAGAAGGGTGATAGCCAGTATGGAGTGACTGACAGGGCCAATGGCAAAGCTCTACATCAGCAACAGCAGGGCAGAGGCAAGGCCAAACAGGTCTTGCGGAGTCACCCTGATACAGAAGTGACTGACACTGGTCTCAAAACTTGAGGCAGGCCTGGGTTTGTCTTCAAGGCCCAAACCAGGGCCAAAATGGGGCCCAATAGACACCATCATCACTACTCCATCAGAAAGTAGAGGCTACTGTCCCATATAGCAGCCTTTTAGACTGTAGAGTTAAGTCCCCAGCACCGAGGCCTGCTGGGAATTATAGTAATGTGCAGCTATCTATGGGCAGCAAGCTCCTTAACCTTGAGTAAGGAGAGGGCATGGCTCCCTTTGTGTCCTGGCAGTCCTCCCCCACCCCACCCCCATTTTTCAGTATCCCCCAGGACACTCTGGTTTTAGCCTCTGTGGGCCAGGCAGGAAGTTCTTTCTGTGCCAGCAGAGAGGAATTTTGAATACTACACTGTTCTGCCTCTACCAGTGCAAAGTTCAGGGTCAGGTTGCTTTGTCCTATGTGTGTCCCTTAAGGGAAAGAGTGGCCCCCTGCAGATTTCCATAGCTCTGGGGACCAACAGTTGAGTGATAACTTCATTACCACCACACTTCCAAAGCCTTGCTTTCTGCCCTCTTCATCCTACTCACAAAACTGATCTCACCCTCCAGGCCATGTTTATGGGGATGGGATCACTTGGGTGGAAACCTTGCACGCCACTCAACTCCTCCAGTCACTCTCAGAACTGTGGTGTGTAAGTTCCAGGAGCTGATCAAAGGGAAGCACCCCATGTCTCTGGTGTTAGCGTTAGAGTTGCCCTCATATCTGAGATTCTGCTTTTCACTGTTTTAGTCATTCAAGGCCAACCTTGGTTTGATTAAAAGCCAGGGAAAGTTCCAGAGACCAATAATCTATGAGGTTAAGTTCCATATCATCCTGGGCAGTGGTGATACCCCTCCCCTCCAACCCCCACCCACAACATCCCACTTTGTCCCATGCAGACCTGCGTTGTCATCCCTTTGTCCAGCCTCTTCACAGGGATGTGGGTACCATCTTACTAGTCACAAGATAGCTAGCGGTCCTGGCTGGATTGACTATCGCAGCATCCCACTGCTGTCTTCAAGAGAAATGAAACTTTATCATTGAGGTAGGACCTTTAAGAATTAGGGCCTTGTGACTTAGAAGTGTCAGTGGGGTCATTTTCCTTTCCTCTATCATGAGTGTGACCTCTGCCTTGACGCTTTCTCAGTACTGGCACTTGGCATATTTATGTTTTCCTGATGTAGTTGTGTGTCACTAGCACATGGGTGGCAGGAAGGAGGGTGGGGTGTTTGTTGAGATTCTCTTCCCACCTGCCCATGTTGTCACCTTCCAAGAGGTTGTAGCCTCTGCTTTGCTAGAGAGGTTCTTGGGAGTCTGGGTTTTGGGGTTTTAGAGGTCTCTCTCTTTCTATGGTATAGGCACGGCCTTTAACATCTTTTCAGTGCTTATGTGGAACGTGCTAGAGAATAGCTAGTTACAGCTGGGAATGTCCCAATAAGGAATTATTTTACCCATGTGTGGTGGTGTATACCTGCAATCTCAGCATTTGAGAGGCCAGGTAGGAGGTCAAGTTTATTCTCCGTGTCATAGCAAGTCTGAGGTCACTTGGGCTATGTGAGACCCTGTCTCATAAAACAAGTCAGAAAAGAACTATTCTTTTTATTTTTGAAATTAAAGTGTAATCATATTTTAATTGATTTCTTTTTCTCTCAAATTCAAATCCATGGCCTCTGATCTCTCTCTCTCTCTCTCTCTCTCTCTCTCTCTCTCTCTCTCTCTCCCTCCCTCCCTCCCTCCCTCCC